>NW_027507718.1:234952091-235537091 GCF_037356315.1 Lithobates pipiens
GGTTTCACAACGGGCCGCCAATCCTCCGATGCCACTAGAAGGATGATTGATATCATCCATTTCGCAGGGAGCTCAGGTACCCCCTCTGTACTCTTGTCCCTAGACGCTGAAAAAGCGTTCGACAGAGTGCACTGGGGGTACCTGTCCTCCACTCTACACAAATTTGGGTTTACTGGTCCAATTTACAACGCTATTATGGCACTTTACTCTTCCCCCTCAGCCCAAGTATACTCTGCTGCAGCACTATCCTCCCCATTCGCCATATCCAATGGCACTAGGCAAGGGTGCCCTCTATCCCCCCTAATATTCAATTTAATAATGGAACCACTGGCACAATCGATACGCGCAAATCCTTTAATCAAAGGCATCACTATAGGGGACAGGACACATAAAATTAGCTTATTTGCGGACGATGTAATCCTCATGTTGTCTGATCCCACCACCTCCCTCCCGGCGGTCCGAGAGACGCTAGCCTCCTTCAGCAAAGTCTCCTATTACAAAGTCAACGACACTAAATCCTGCATTTTGAATCTAGGAGTGGACTCCACGACCAGTATGATCCTACAGCAACACACGCCATTCACTTGGGCAGATAAAAGTATATCTTATCTTGGTGTCCAACTGACCAAAACAACTGCAGAACTCTTTTTACATAACTTCATTCCCTTTAGAGCCAAATTGCAAGAGGATCTGCGCAGACTGGCGTCTCTCGAACTGTCCTGGATGGGGCGCCTAGCGGCCTTTAAAATGATGCATCTCCCCCAAATCCTGTACCTGTTCCGAACACTACCTATAACCATTCCCGCCAAATACTTCAGGTCCCTGCAGTCCCTCCTTTCCTCCTACATGTGGCAAGGCAAAAAAAGTAGAAGTGCACATGCAAAATTAATCAAACATCGAAGGGCTGGGGGCGCTGGATATGTTGATTTTCACGACTATTACATGGCATCAATCCTGACCCAAACTAAAGACTGGTTCTCACCTTCTCCGTCCACAGAATGGGGACAAATCGAAGCCTCTCATGTCCATGGGAAAAATCTCTCCGCATGGCTCCTATCTAACCCTAGATCTCCACCGCCACACTCACATATTCCCCCTACAATGATAGCTACAGCCCAAGTTTGTAAAAAATTTGTTTACCTCGGCCAATCCTACCCTACTAAAACCGCTATACGAATCCCCTTACAAGTTCTCCACTACAAGATTGACCTAATTTCCTTTAACCAATGGCATCACAGAGGCATCCTTTATATCAATGATCTCTTCTCCAACCACAAAATTAAAACATTCCCCGCCCTACAAGCAGAATTTCATATCCCTAACACTGACCTCTACCTCTATCTCCGGACAAGACATTACCTACTTGCAACCCCAGAGTGGACCTGCACACTCCCTCTTCCCGCATGGAAATTCTTTATGACCCAACCTACTATCAGTAAAGGCATCTCCCTCTTTTACAATTTACTGAGACAAAAAAGTATTTTCATCAAGAATAACTCACTGCTTGCATGGGAATCAGATTTAGGCCATACTTACACCTCGGAACAATGGGCTACTGCTTATAATTCCACATTCAAGGTCACCAAATGCTCTAATCTTTGGGAACTAACTATCAAAATAGTACAGCGTTGGTATCTGACTCCCACGAGATTGTCGAAATTTGGCACACCCCATGATAACCGATGTTGGCGACAATGTGGCGGCAAAGGTGACATGCTCCACACTCTTTGGGGCTGTCCCAAACTGACTTCCTTCTGGGAATCAATTTTCCAACTGCTCTCTGAAATAGTTCATGTGCCTGTTATCTCTCAACCCAGCCTAGCAATTCTTTCCCTGAACCTAGATACATACCCCAACCACCTCAGACATACGATTCTACATGTATTACTCTCAGCCAGACTATGTATCACTAGACTATGGAAAAATCCTTCACCGCCCACGGTGGG
This sequence comes from Lithobates pipiens, assembly GCF_037356315.1. Taxonomy (NCBI): domain Eukaryota; kingdom Metazoa; phylum Chordata; class Amphibia; order Anura; family Ranidae; genus Lithobates; species Lithobates pipiens. The sequence goes on from NW_027507718.1 coordinate 234,954,038, forward strand.
AGAAGTGGTGAGAATGACCCACTTGCACTATACCTACGAACAAACGATAGCTCGTTGCCAAGGTACCCTATCACATAACTCCCAGGCATGGCAACCATGGGCAACATGGATCAAATGCCAAACTGTCCTTCCATTGTCGTATGAGAGCACTATCGAAAATCCGCCCACAGACTTTTAAATACAGGAATGTTAATATTGTTACCCTATACACCATGGTTATGTTGTCAATCATACGTATTATGATAGTATACTTGTAGTTCCGCCTTCTGTCCTAGACGACTAATATTTTACCCACCATTGGGGGGCTGGACTCTCCTCCTGGTCACAGCAGTGCTCCCGTAAGGGGTGCCCGGGAGGAGGCTCCAAGGCCCCCTCAGACTACTTAGCAACAAGGCAACATCTCTATTACTTGTAAGTACCTGTATTCTACATCACTCACATTTTCTCTTATTACTGACCCACTCTAGGTTGATTCCATAATTGACTAGTCAACGAATGTATGTTTTTTTTTGATACTACTGTAATGCATTATCATTTGTAATACCTGTTAAAATCTAATAAAAATCTAGATTTAAAAAAAAAAAAAAGATATGTATTCACATACATATCTAAAGTGGTAAATGGGGTCCAAATGAAAAAAAAAGAAACAAATTAAGAAAATGCAACCTATTATAACCTATAATAATGAAAGAACAGGAAAAAAAAAATGAAATTATATACCTTTTAAGATTACCTAAACCCAAAAACACAAATGTAATATATTGCAACTTACAAGTCCTTAGATTGCTTTAGGCTCCTTTTTTCAATTTTTTTTCCCTTTCAGTAACATACTTTCGGTCCTAGAATGACAATGCTCATCCGCTGTACTGTATTTATGGAGGAGCAGCATTATCACCCTAAACCGCTCATTCCTAGAACATGTCCCCTTCTCCTTATCAACAGGTATTTTTGCATTAATCAAAAATAACAAAACATTTTAAAGGTCTATTTAACAGACCAAATGGGAGAAAATAGGCTTATTGTTAGCGGTTACATATACACTTTACCCTTTAAAACAACAAGCATTTTTCATCAAAGCTTATGATTTTACACAAGTAATACCATACTATTCTATAAATCTGATGTCTAGTTTATTATTAAATCATATTGATTTACTGATAATATAAATTCAAAATACTAATTCCAAGTCAGTTATTTAGATTTATTGGCTTATTATATAGATAAATGACAAATACAGTAACACGACTGTCATAAAAAAAATTAGATCTAGCTAATTTAAGACATTACTGTAGGAGTGGCCAAATCCAGGACAATTACAAGACTATTAGTGATTAGAGAAATGGACACTCCTTGGATAAGAAAAAGGCAATGACACAGCCATGACAAAGCAACTAAAGCAAAATAAAACATACCACGGAAGCCAGGTATTGCGAATCAATTGCTGTCAGCTGCAAACATGAACCTGATAATTCTGTTTGACTTGTAGGAGCCCTTGTTTAATATTTAATGTCAAAGACAACACCTCAAAACACGTTTGTCACAGTGCTATGACACGTTAAACAAAGATGGCTGTTAACATGATACCCAGGTTGATAGTGATACTGTATAAGACAAAGAGCAAGCTACAGTGTGCAGTAACCCATAGGACAAATCAGAGAGCATCTTTTATTGGTATAACTACTGCAAACAGAAGTCTGATTGGTACAGGTCAGCTATTTTCGACAAGGGTTTTGTGGGACTCTAAGGCTCCTCCACAGTTTGCTAGTGGTTCATTGAGCTGTGGCTGATTAACCTCCCATCTTATGGTGTCTGCATAATCCTGGCTGAAATGCCCCTTGGCTACGCAAGCAGAAATACACCAATTAGCTCTTATAGATTTAGCTCTTATAGGGTGGCTTCTTCCCCTCAACCATTTAGTAATTGTAGTTCTTCCAACTAACTAATTATTATATTATTTTAACTAATTGACAAATTTTTAATTTAATGTAATTTCATTTTTTTTATTTAACTAATAATTGACTACTTATTTTAGCAAGGTTTCCCCAAAACTTGAGAATTATTCCAACGGTTTACTTGGGGTAAAAAGCTTGAGAAAGGCTGCTCTAGGTTATTACTCTATACACACCATCAATGCTCTTTGCGCTTACTGAATAAGCTTGAATGCATATAATAAAACAAACTGGCACTACAATGCACCTTTGAAACAACAATAAGCATACAAACTGTAATAGGCTGAGACGGAGACAGTCATTATACAGCTGTATTTGTATCTGGAGCTTTGAATGTTTAATCATTACAAGGCCTCTAGGCTTACTGAATCTTTCCAAACTAACTCCCAGGTGCGTTATTTACATTTTCCATCATCAAGTCAAATAAGCTCTTGTCAGCATCACCTATTCTATCACTATGCTCACAGGTGTAGCACTGGCAGAGCTTACCTCTCAGGAAGATCCTTCTTACCAGCTTTCTTGGATTTCCCATCCTGGTGATAATGACCCTCCAGTGCCACGGTGGACTGGCAATCCACTGCAAGCGAGAGAAAAAAAAAACACGGTCCCAGAAAAGAAACAGCCACCAGTAATGGGACAAAAGACAACACACACAAGGTGCAGACAGGTGCCTAACAGCAGAACACCTTTAGCATTGAAGCAGTAGCTGCAGATCAGCAGAGTACAAAAGGCAGTTCAAATTACTGCTTAGCTACCAACCAATCCTCAGTGAGCCTGGCCCTGCTGAGCAGAAACCATGACGTAAGGGGAAGAACTCTCACAGACATAAGACGGAATGAAGGCATTCAGTTTCAGTAATGATTTTTCTTATTCATTAACAGTTTTATTTTATTTAGAGGAAATTAGAGGAAGCTTACGGCAGCTAGGGTGTGTATAACCGTAGTTTTTCTGCTTTCACTGTGCACGATCTTGTTGCCAACATGTACATGATTTATTCAACTCTCCAGAGATACAGGGAAGTAAAGTTTTATTGTGCTGCATAACTCCTATTGATTATTTGGTGACTGTAAAATACTTTCATTACTTCAGGTTGTTCATTTACAATTGGAAACTGCTGCAAAGAAGTCGTTAATATATTTCTGATAAGAAAATATACAAAAAATGTTTTAATGGGCTCATACATACGATATGTCATTGAGCTTTATCACCATATAAAGTGCAGTTAGGGCTTTTTTTGTCAGAGAATAGGTGCAGGTACTCACCACTCAAACACCCAAATCCCAGATACTCCTTGCCCCATGATCCTTGGGGAAAATAAGTAAAGCAATGCATGTAGCCTGGATGGTCAAGGTTGCAATCTATGTATCGCACAAGGTGCAAGGTTCAGGACTCAGAGGTGCATATCACACAGGGCAAAGGGCTCACAAGTGTGTATTGTGCAGTTCAGAAGTGCGTATCACACAGGGCAAAGGCATGGGTAACACAGGCCAGTGTATAACCAAAAATTGTGGTTCAAAATGAGGCTTGAACCGCGCTGTGTCATCTTCTGTCTTTGCCATATCATATGGGGATCTGAAAGCGAGGCATGGCAAGCACGCTGATGCCATATCGTGGTTCAAAATGAGACTTGAACCGTGCAGTGTCATATTACCCTCTCTACCTTATTATATTGGGATCTGAAAGTGAGGCGTGGAACGCACGCTGGCACCATATTGGAACACTGTGGATTTGAACATCCAGGTTTCCCCAGTTGCCACTTCAGATGCAATTTCTCTTTGGCAAACTTGTCTATATATACTGCAGGGACTACCCACGACTCTCACACCCCAGATGATGTCCAATAGGACTAAACGCGTCAGGTGGCGCTCGTGAAATCACTGCATACTGATTGCGCTACTGAAGGATTTTAGCATGTTTTTGTCGAATTTTTTGTAAGTGTAAACCCCTTTTTTCTACATTAAACCTATCATACAGTGTCGCACTAAGTGCAGTTTTCAGTTTTCTATGCCCTTTTACTTCGGATGCGGTTAATATCATACCATCGAGCCTATTGTCTGATGTTGAAACCTCTCCCCTAATACTGGATGGGACTCACCCTCCAAATCATCGACTTTTCCATGTAGGATTCCATTGAGATCATGAATGCCTGTTTGACTCTTATGCTTTACGGTATATGAGTCCACAATTTCTGGTAAGCGTGCCAACCTTATTCTTTAGTGATTGCACCTAAAGATCAAGTTTTCATTCACCTTGAGAAGCAAGAGAGACTTTTTCCATGCACATAATCTATCTACAAGATATATTTCCCATGATGTTCACTCGTGAACTTTGATTTATAAATGTTTTCAATAGTCATTTTGAACATTACTTTTTATCACTTTTTCTTTTTGGTTCACTTTTATCCCTATTATTTTCTGGCATTGGTTGTTCATTGACTATATTCACCGCTTGGACCTATTTGGTCCCTATCCATGTTTTTCCACTGTTTATAATTGGAGTGCCACATTATTGTTTTATATAACCACAAATTACCTTCCCCCAATCCCCCAGTACAAAGCTCTCCCTGGCTCAGAGCTCTCACCCAAACTCCCTCCCCCTCAGTACAGGGCTCTCCCTCCACCCACCCTCCCCTCAGTAAAGAGCTCCCTTTAATAGTCCACAGTATATTGCCCCCCATACATAGTACAGAGCCCCACAGTACATAGTCCTTCTCACACAATTCCCCACACCACAGTACAGAGCTTCCCCTCACAGTACAGAAACCCTTCCACACAGTACTGACCCCCCCCCAAAGTACAGAGCCCCCCACACAGTACAGAGCATTCCCTCCCCAGTACAGGGTTTCCCTCAACAGAACAGAGCTCCCCTCACAGTAAAGAGCTACCTCTAAACCAGGGGTCTCAAACTGGCGGCCCTCAGAACTACAAGTCCCATCCTGCCTCACTACACAAGTAAATGCGCAAAAACAGGGTCAAAGATTTTCCCAATGTCCACCAGTCTCTCACCAATTGAAACCAAAAATCCAATTAAATGAATGAGAGTCCATATTATGTAAAGATCCCTATGGTTATAAATATAAAAGCTACTGTCCAGTAGAACAAAGGAAAGCATTTAAAACCAGGAGCTCCATATCCAGGGCTGCCATCAGTGAAGGACAGAAACCGTGTTCCAAAGTCTGTGAAAAAAAGCAAAGGAAGAGGCGCCTCTGGGTGTAGAGCTAACATACAATTTAATCTAATTTTGCTTTTTTTCCCATCATGCCTCACGCTTGTAGCTGTCAGCAATGCCTCCTGAGAATTGTAGTTCTTCAACAGCTGGAGGGCCACCAGTTTGAGACCCCTGCTCTAAAACTATAGAGCCTTGCACAGTACAACCCCCTCACAGTACAAAATCCACAAAACACAGTTCAGAGTTCCCCCTCACAGTTCCCCCACACAGTAGAGAGCCCCCTACATAATACAGAGCTCCCCCTCACAGTATAGAGCCCCCACACACAGTAGAGAGCCCTCACACAATACAACGCCCCCCCCCCATACAATACAGAGTCACCTTCACAGTACAGAGCTTCCCCCCAAAGCAGAGAGTGCTCCCACCACTCACCTGCCAAGGAGAAGTCCTCAGGAGAAGCAGTGAGGCTGGTGGCTCAGTAGCTCACCTAAGATGCTTGCAGAGGCAGGCTGTCACTGTAAACACAGAAGTCGGTACAGGAAGTGAGTAGTGCATAAAACTTCCTTTTACCGGCTTCTATGTTTACAGTGACAGGTCGGAGAGGGCTGCCAGAGGTGGCAGAACAGAACTAAGCCATGTTACAACTAAATAAAAGAATAAGAGCATAGAACCCCAAACAGGATCAGACATCAGTTAAAGTGGAAGAAAAACTTTCATCACCAACTTTTACCTATAGGTAAACCTAAAATAAGGCTTACCTATAGGTAGCGCAAATATCTCATAAATGGGCACGGAAGTTATTTACATTTCATGCAGCCAGTGCTCTGAAGGAATGCGCTCTGAAGGAATGGCCACCCATGCCGTTCCTTCAGAGCCCTGTGCATGTGCAGGAGTGATGTCATCGCAGCTCCGGCCGATCACAGAACCGGAGTCCGCAAACCTGGAAGGAAGACGGGTGAAGATGGGATGCTGCAGCTCTGACATCTCGGCACTGGAAGAGCTTTGTTTTAAGGTAAGTTTAACATAATGTGCTAGTATTCAATGCACACTAGCACATTATGACATTGCCTTGCAAAGTAAGAAAGAAAAAAAAAACATCCAGCAGTTTACAAACGCTTTTATCATAAAATGTTTACTTGAAGCAAATATAGTTTTGCTATTGATTATCTCCTTTGTCAGGTCAAATCTGGAATATGCTGTACAGCTTTTGCCCTCTTCTACAAGAAAGCCATTCTATGCATTAAGATAAAAAAAACTTCTGTGTGCAGCAGCCCCCCTCAGCCCCCCCCCCCCAATACTTAGCTGAACCCATCTCAATCCAGTGATGTTGCAGGGGTGTCTCGGGGCTTCCCGAGACTCTCCCTCCTCATTGGCTGAGACAACAGCACAGCGCCATTGGCTCCCGGTGAACATGCCAGGTACTACATTGAATTTTGCCATTTTCTCTTAAAGTGAACCTGTCACAAAAGAAACACAGGGCTACCATTGCTGATCTGAATAAATTAGATTCTTGGCTGTTATGTAGACCTACCAACAACAATAAAGTCCTGCAGATAGTTATCCGAACTATGTCAGGAACTCCAAATGAAGGATGGGCAGATGATTTATAGTGGATTTGTGTCATTTATAGAAATTGTAGTACAGCTTCTATGAACTGCACATCTAGAAGGAAAGGGCAAGCATAATCAAGCTCTTTTGATGAGATTTTCTGCAACCCTGTAATAACTCCTGCCAAACTGGAAGATGACAGTGAGAGGAGGAAGGGGTAGAACAGAGCAAGGTTTTGGCTGAAATGGGAAGAATGAGCACAAGGGGCACATCATAAGAACTGTAAATTGTATCCCTTGTGCTGTTTTTTATGTTTGTAATTTTAGCTAAATATACAAAAGATACACTATATTGTCAAAAGTATTGGCACACCTGCCTTTACACGCACATGAACTTTAATGGCATCCCAGTCTTAGTCCGTAGGGTTCAATACTGAGTTGGCCCACCCTTTGCAGCTATACCAGCTTCAGCTCTTCCGGGAAGACTGTCCACAAAGTTTAGGTGTGTCTATGGGAATGTTTGACCATTCTTCGAGAAGCACATTTGTGAGGTCAGGCACTGATGTGGATGAGAAGGCCTGTCTCGCAGTCTCTGCTCTAATTCACCCCGAAGGTGTTCTATTGGGTTGAGGTCAGGACTCTGTACAAGCCAGGTAATTTCCTCTACCACAAACTCACTCATCCATGTCTTTATGGACCTTGCTTTGTGCACTGGTGCGCAGTCATGTTGGAAGAGGAATGGGCCATCCCCAAACTGTTCCCACCAAGTTGGGAGCATGAAATTGTCCAAAATGTCTTGGTATGCTGTAGCCTTAAGAGTTCCCTTCACTGGAACTAAGGGGCCAAGCCCAAGCCCTAAAAAAGCAAAGCAAGGTCCATAAAGACATGAATGAGCGAGTTTGGGGTGGAGGAACTTGACTGGTCTACACAGAGTCCTGACCTCAACGCAATAGAACACCTTTGGGATGAATTAGAGCAGAGACTACGAGCACATGTTTTCAAATGTTTTGCAAATTGGATGCGGTTTAAGTATATGTGTGAACCCAGCCTTACTAAAGTTTTGAAATCAGATTTTAAAAAAAACAACATATCTTTTAGCCCTGGTTCACATTGCAGCGATTTGGCACGCGATTTGACATGTCAAATCACATGCTAAATCGGCGGTTATTGCCAGCAATGGCACCATCCGGAACGGTGCAATGCTGCATTTGCGGCGCTGCACCGATGCCCAAAAGTAGTTTCTGTACTACTTTTGGCGAGTTCGGGGTGCGATTTCGATAGACATCTCTGCAGGAACCCAGATGTCTCTGAAATCGCACCCCCGAAGTCGAGACTGACATGCGGGAATGAAATTGTGTGAGTTCAGCTGAAATTGTGGCTGTGCCTTTTTTCTAAACTGAAGGCTAGTACAATAATAAATACACTAAATTGCTTAATACATTAGTCAGGATATAAAGTTGAGTATATTAAATGCATCATACATGCTCCGACAGCATAGGCTTATGTTAAATAATCTCTGTTATTACTGCTTTAATTTATATGTAGGTGGTAATTCATATTTATTTATATTCATAACTGAATCACTAGGCATCATTGGGTATTATGCAATACATCTAGTAGATGGGAATGCTACCAGTGCAGTTCTGTGTGGTTAATAAAATAAAGCAAGTATTTTATTAATAGGCCAGAGGGAAGAATGAGGAAAAATAAAACAAAGGAAGTAGAACATGAAAAGTGGAGTTTGTGTTTTACACGTCTGCAATGATACAGATACTGTAGATATTTATTTTTTTCACAAACAGTATCTGATGCATCCAGCATTTTTTGTATATGAGACATATAAGCTTAAATTGCTGGTCTCCTTCTGGTAACCTTCCCTCACTTCTAAATTGAAATAACTGCTAACCAATCTTTTTTTTTTTATTATTAATTTTTTTTTTTTTTTTTTTAGCAAGTCAGTTGTTCTTTTTTTTTTCACTCGCCCTAATCCTCTGATTGGCCACTGCAGCTGTAAACCAGAAGCCAAGGCAGGTCCAGTTGTGAATATGATGTACTGTGCATTGATTGATAAAAGATCTGTGAAGGGCTCTGCAGTAAGCCAAGGGAAGTCTTTCAGGAAGAGACAAGCTTTTACCACAATCCTTTTAAGATCAGGGAGTTTCTCAAGATTTAAAAAAACAAGATTCAGCTGCCTGCAAAAAAAAAAAAAAATTAAGCCTGTGACTTTTGTTATTCCAATTTTGTCAGCCAGTTGTAAACCATAGCATTTCATTTACCGCTTATGGGAAAGAAAAACGTACAAATTGAGTCACATAAAAATTGATCTTTGTAAAACATTCATTTGCTTTTAATGGACTTGTCACCAGGATTTTAATATTTAAGCCCTCATTCACATTAAATGCAGCGTTGAAATCGTGTGACTTCATCTGAAACCGCACATCATGTCAGTGCGACTTTGAAGACATCTGTGAGGCTGCATGCACAGATGCCAATGCAAGTCACACCCAAAATTGCGAAAAGTAGTGCAGGAACAATTTTTTTAAATCGATGTGGCAACGCAAAGTCTGCATCAAATAGCATGACAAGTCGCTCCAATGTGAACAAGGGCTAAAGCAGCATTAAACCTAAGAACACAACATTTAATATATTGCAGCTTACCAGTCATTAGATGTTGTAGCTGTATTAATTTTCTTTTTTAGGCTTTTCTCTCTTTTTACCTGGTGATCCAACCAGTAACACACCTCCTGTATTGCAGTGTCCCCTCTTTGAATGAAGGAGCACAGGGGACACCTTTGGACAGTAGCATTGTCAGTCAAGAATGAGGGTAGTCTAAAGCCTCGTACACATGATTGGGTTTTCTGGCGGGAATCGTGTGATGGCAGGCTGTTGGCAGAAACTCCAACCGTTTGTACACTCCATCAGACAATTGTTGGCCAACTTTCCGTGGACAAATGTTGGATAGCAGGTTCGTAATTTTTCCACGCACCAATGTCTGTTGTCAGATTTTTCCGAGCGTGTGTGCACAAGTCCGTCGGACAAAAGTCCAAAGTACAAACACGCATGCTTGAAAGCAAGGACGAGCCAGAAGTGGTCGGTCTTGTAAACTTGCGTTCGTAATGGAGAATTAACATTCGTGACGTGGAAAATTATGAAATATCTAAATGCAGCTCACATTCTCTTCTTCTTTAATGCGATAATAATGAAGCTGCTTTGCTGGTGATACTGATGGAGTTCTGCCAATCGTGTTTTCAAAGGCTTTTTTTTCTAGTGATATCAAGACTAATGTTATTATGCTTGTTTTTTTTTTTTACCACAGCACCATAATCCCGTAGTTTTTAAGAGGAAATATACAACTATGTTGATGTCGCTTGTTAATTTTACATTGTATTTTTTATAATGTAACTGCCTATTCCCAAACTGTCATTTGAAGTAAAACACATAATATTTTTCAACCAAACTTTCGACAATTTCAAAACCGCATTTCACTCCAACTTCGGGGGTGACTTGAAATATATCTGTGCAGGTTCACGCACAGATGTCTATTGAAATCACCCCTGAAGTTGCCAAAAGTAGTGCAGGAACTACTTTTGGAAATCGGTGCAGTGCAGTATAGTTGGTGTCGCATCGATTGGGATGCTCCAATTGCCAGCAATAGACTACGATTGCACATGCAATTTGACCTGCCAAATCATGCCGATCTTAACCACTTAAGGACCTCCGCATGTAAATATACATCGGCAGAATGGCACGGACAGGCACAAGCACATACCCATACGTGCCTGCCTTCCAGTGGGTGGGGGGTCCAATCGGACCCCCTCTCGCTGGCTGTGGCGGTCCGTTGCGCTTCAGGAACGATCCGGGATGAGGGGATGGCTGTTAGTTTCTGGCCATCCCCTCTCGATCGCTCCTGGCGAATGAGAAGCTTCCCCTGCCTGTGTAGTGTAAACACAGGCAGGAGGAAGTGATGTCACTCTCCTTGGGGTAGTCTTTTTGACCGGACATCGAGGAGAGAAGACATAGTAAGTGTGCACCAACACTACACTGACATGTAGGTACTGTCATCCCCCAATCCCCCCCCCAGTCACAGTGTCACTGATCATTTATTTACTGATCACTGCATTTAGTGTCAGTTGTAACTGTAAAAACTGTCAGGGCAGTTAGTGCTAGGTCCAGGGTAGCCCCTACCCCCCAATAAAGGTTTAACCCCCTGATTGCCCCTAGAGTTAACCCTTTCACCCCCTTTTGCCAGTGTCACTAAGCGATCGTTTTTCCGATCGCTGCATTAGTGTCAATGGTGCCGCTAGGTAGATAGTTATTTTTTAGGTTCACCGCCAGGTTTTTATAGCGTTAGGTACCCCCATATACTACCTAACAAAAGGTTTTAACCCCCTGATTGCCCCTAGAGTTAACCCTTTCACCCCCTTTTGCCAGTGTCACTAAGCGATCGTTTTTCTGATCGCTGCATTAGTGTCACTGGTGCCGCTAGGTAGCTGGTTATTTTTCAGGTTCACCGCCAGGTTTTTATAGTGTTAGGTACCCCCATATACTACCTAATAAAGATTTTAACCCCCTGATTGCCCCTAGAGTTAACACTTTCACCAGCGATCACCGTATAAGTGTCACTGGTGACGCTGGATAGCCAGTTAGATATTTAGTTATTTAGGTTCCCCATCAGGTTTTTATATAGCGTTAGGGACCCCCATATACTACCTAATAAAGGTTTTAACCCCCTGATTGCCCCTAGTTAATCCTTTCACCAGTGATCACCATATAAGTGTTACGGGTGACGCTGATTAGTTAGTTTGCTTTTTTAAAGCATCAGGACACCCACCATTTATTACCCAATAAAGGTTTAACCCCCTGATCACCCGGCGGGTGATATCAATTAGGTTTTAGGGTCAGATAGGGTCTGCGTCGCCCCAGGCAGCGCTAGGTTAGTGCCAGTACCGCTAACACCAACGCGCAAAGCATACACCTCCCGTAGTGGTATAGTATCTGAACAGATCAATATCTGATCTGATCAGATCTATACTAGCATCCCCAGCAGTTTAGGGTTACAAAAAAACGCATTGTTAGCGGGATCAGCCCAGATACCTGCTAGCACCTGCGTTTTGCCCCTCCGCCCAGCCCACCCAAGTGCAGTATCGATCGATCACTGTCACTTACAAAACATTAAACACATAACTGCAGTGTTCGCAGAGTCAGGCCTGATCCCTGCGATCGCTAACAGTTTTTTTTGGTAGCGTTTTATATTTAAATCCCGAAGGCAGTGCTTGGGTTTTGGGGTCCCGTACGTGGCTAGGCTTCCAAAAAGTCCCCCACATGTGGTATTCCTGTACTCGGGAGAGGAAGCAGAATTTATTTTGGGGTGTAATTTAACTTATGCTCATAGCATGTGTGAGCAATATATCATTTAGTGACAACTTTTTGCAAAAAAAAAATTGTAATATTCCTGCAACTTGTGGCAAAATATAAATATTTCATGGACTCAACATGCCTCTCAGTAAATAGCTTGGGGTGTCTACTTTCCAAAATGGGGTCATTTGGGGGGTTTTGTGCTATTTTGGCATTTTATGGCCTTCGAAACTGTGATAGGTAGTGAGGAGTGAAATCAAAAATTTGCACCCTGAAGGCAGTGATTGGTTTTCGGGGTGCCGTACGCGGCTAGACTCCCAAAAAGTCCCACATATGTGGTATCCCCGTACTCAGGAGAAGCAGCAGAATATATTTTGGGGTGCAATTCCACATATAACTATAGCATGTGTGAGCAATATATCATTTAGTGACAACTTTTTGTAAACTTTTTTTTTTTTTTGTCATTATTCAATCACTTGGGACAAAAAAAAAATATTCAATGGGTTCAAATATTCAATGGGTTCAACATGCCCCTCAGCAATTTTCTTGGGGTGTCTACTTTCCAAAATGGGGTCAGTTGGGGGGGGGGGGGGGGGTTTGTACTGCCCTGCCATTTTAGCACCTCAAGAAATGAGATAGGCAGTCATAAATTAAAAGCTGTGTAAATTCCAGAAAATGTACTCTAGTTTGTAGACGCTATAACTTTCGCGCAAACCAATAAATATACGCTTATTGACAAATTTTTTTTACTAGACATGTGGCTGAATACATTTTGGCCTAAATGTATGACTAAAATTGAGTTTATTTGATTTTTCTTATAACAAAAAGTAGAAAATATCTTTTTTTTTTCAAAATTTTCAGTCTTTTTCCTTTTATATCGTAAAAAATAAAAATCGCAGAGGCAATCAAATACCATAAAAAGAAAGCTCTATTTGTGGGAAGAAAAGGACGCAAATTTCGTTTGGGTACAACATTGCAAGACCGCGCAATTACCAGTTAAATCAGTGCAGTGCGAAATTGTAAAAAGACCTCTGGTCCTTAGGCTGACAATTGGTCCGTCGCTTAAGTGGTTGACAAAGGCTAAGATGGTCCAAACAAGAAGACTGAGATTAAATGCCTGATGATCTGTACGGGTGCCCGTCCCGGCTCGCCCCCACATGCAATCAATAATCGAAGAAATGGCTGCACTCCATAGTCGATCAAAAATCTTTTATTTAGGACGTACTAAATAAAAGAATTTTGATGGACTATGGAGTGCAGCCATTTCTTCTATTATTGAGGGCTAATACTTGCCTATCAAATTAAAGCTGGGCGCCAGCAAATACTTTATAAGCAGTTACAACACACAATTTTTTTCATTTTAGAATAAAGATTTTACATAAATGCATAAAAGCTGACCATTGAAATTGCTGTTAGGGTTAAATGGTTTGTCTCAACCCCCTAAGTGCTACTTTGTCTGGACAGCTTGGTCTGAAAAATAACATATGTACTTGCTGGACCACCAGCTGAAAATAAGGGAAAAAAGCCTATAAAAGAAATACGTCCACCACATCTAAGAACCATGGAGATGCAACATAATACATTTTTGTTTTGTGGGTTTAATACATCGCTTTAAGTGGTTACCTATTCTTAAAGTAGAACTAAAGGCAAAACTTATTTTTTTTAATTTTTGGATAGAGTGAGTTTTTTTTTTATTTCCTATTAGGGAGATTTCCCTTCACTTCCTGTCCCATAGCCAAAACAGGAAGTGAGAGGTAGACCTTCCAAAGTAGAAAGGGTGAATCTCCCTAACAGGGGCACAGACAGCAATACAAACTGACAAGTGTCCTAATTGCTCTCCATTCTCTTCAAAGTAAAAAATAAATAAAAATAGTGTTGCCTTCAATCACACGTTAACAATGAGTAAATGAGCTATAAAACAAGCCCTCACTGGTCCATGTAGCTGCAAGCACGCTGAATGAAAGTCTGTTTCTTTAAGCAGTTCATCTCCTTCTGCTCCCCCTAGAAGCAGTTGAAACAAGTACACAGTAGGGTTGATTTTCCAAAACTAGGGAGTGCAAAATCTGTACATCAGTAAGTGAGTGTTAGGCCGCGTACACACGGGCGGACTGTTCGCCCAACTTAGTCCGCTGAACAGTGTTTCAGCGGACAGTCCGCTCGTGTGTGGGCTTCAGCGGACAGTTTCAGCGGACAGTCTGACGAACAACGTTTTTCGGAATTTCCGTAAGACAGTCCGCTGAAACTTGGTTTCAGCGGACAGTCTGCTCGTGTGTAGGCTTGTTCGACAAACTAAGTTTCGCGCATGCTCAGAAAGGATTTACACAGCGAAGGTTGCATTGCAGTGTATTGGACGTCGTATTTCTCGTCCCGTCGTACGTGCCGTTCACGTCATCGCGCACGCTTTCAGCGGACTGTTCGTTCATCGTGTGTGGTCAAGTCCGTTCATGCAAATTTTGAGCGGACTGTTTGTCGGATTGTTTGACAAACTTAGTTGGGCGAACAGTCCGCCCGTGTGTACGCGGCCTTAGAGTGCTAAAACTCCTTATCATGAAACTTGTTACAATGTAATATTTTGCATTTTACTAATCATTAGTGTGGTGGCTGCATTTCTTTTCTTAGGGTTTTTTTCCCCTCTGTTTTCTGGGGGCACTGGGGGCACCTTTGGATAGCAGCATTGCCAGTCTTGGGGGGGGGGGGGGGGTGGGGTGTTAGATGGACTAGCAGATTTAAATACACTAACACATTAAAAACAAACTTCAACTAATATAATTTAAGCAACATTTTTTTTTTCCTTTTGGAATAATAGTTTTACATAAATAAATATGGTAATGATCATTGTAAACACCCCTGCTAGTGTTAAATGGCTTGTCTCATCTTTGTAACTAATGCATAATGTTGGAGAGCTTGTTCTTTGGAGACACAACAGACCTACTGCCCAGATCAAAAGATGAAAATAGAAGAAAGAAAGCCTAAAAAAGAAAATGAATGCAGCCATCACATCTAAGAATTGATAAGATACAATATAATAAATATTTGCGTTCCGGTTTAATACCACTTTAACTATTTCCCCCCCACTGTATATAAACGGCTGGGTGGGCACTCTCTCCTTCTGAGAGGACATTCAGGAACGTCCTTCAGAAGGAGGGGGAATCGCGCACGCGGGCCCGCACAGTGGCGCGATCCAGATGTGCTCATGTCACCCGGACACGGCGCATCTCCGATCGACAGGATGGCTCTGTGATTGGCCCTCCTGATCACATGACAACCGTGTCCAATCACAGGCATCATGTGATGTAAATACAGAGGCAGTTGCTAGCCAATCGGCTCTCCTCTCCTCACACAGAAGTTGTCGGTGAGGAGAGGAGAGCGGATCACTGCAGCTGGCTGGTAATCAGTGAGTATGAGCTGTTTTTTACAGCTTTTTACTCACTGATCACCAGTCTACTGTCCCCACAGTGCAAACACACAAAGTTAACACACATGTCCCCAAAAACACATGTTCCCACATAGTAAAAACACTTGTCCCCTACATATGTCCCAGTAAAATCACATGTCCCGATGATTATCTGCACACATATGTCCGTGATCAGCTGCGCACATCTGTACATGATCATTTGTGTACATCTGTCCATGATCACACAAACCAATTATTATACACTTAACTGAATTTTACCAAAAACATGTATCAGAATACAATTTGGCTTAAATTTATGACAATATTTGATTTTATTGGATTTCTTTTAAAATATAAAGAAGAAAAGATTTTTTTTTCTTTCTTTTTTTCCAAATTTCCACTCTTTTTTCGCTTATATCGCTAAAAATAAAAAACGGAGTCGTGAATAAATACCACCAAAAGAAAGCTCTATGTGTATGAACAAAATGATAAAAATTTAATTTGGGTACATCATTGCATGACCGTGCAACTGTCGTTGAAAGTGCGAGAGCTCTGAAAGCTGAAAATTGGGCTGGGAAGGAAGGGTGCGAAAGTATTGAGGTGGTTAAAGCCGAAATATCAGCATGACATCCAAAGAACAATGTCAGCCTTAGGCCGCGTACACACGGGCGGATTGTCTGCCCAACTAAGTTCGGCAGACAATCCGACAGACAGTCCGTTCAAAATTAGCATGAACGGACTTGACCACACACGATGAGCAGACAGTCCGCTGAAAGCGTGCGTGATGACGTGTACAGCACGTACGACGGGACTAGAAAAACGACGTCCTATACACTGCAATGCAACCTTCGGCCGTGTAAACCCTTTCTGAGCATGCGCCATACTTAGTCCGTCCAACTTGCCTACACACGAGCGGACTGTCCGCTGAAACCAAGTTTGGACGGACAAAACCAAGTTTGAACGGACTGTGTTACGGAAATTCCGTAAGACTTTGTTCGTCAGACTGTCCGCTGAAAAAGTCCGCTGAAGCCCACACACGAGCGGATTGTCCGCTGAAACACTGTTCAGCGGACTAAGTTGGGCAGACAGTCCGCCCGTGTGTACGCGGCCTTAATGATTTTATTATAATAGGTTTACTTTAAAGCCCCATTCACAATTGCAAACGGGGCTGTTTGTGATCACCCGTGGGAGACTAATTGAGGTACCTACCCTGCAATTAGATGCGGGCGAAAAGCCCCACTGAGAGCAATGGGAGCCTCACAGCATCTATTCTTGGCTGTTCACATGTAATCGCTCACGCAACGATTACCTGTGGATGGTCGACCCTGGACTCAGGGACTCAGGATAAGAAGATCCACTTGTTTTGTGTTCTGAAGGCAGACCCAACGGGCAGGATGAAAAAACAAGAGAGTTTGCCAATTTAGATGAGGACAAATATGCACAAATACGAACAAGTAAGGAAATTCATTAGACCCATGTATATGTTCTTGGTGATGTTACTTGTTTATTACCTGTTTTAGATGTTGTTAAGTATAATAATAATTAATTTTGTTGTGATTGCTGGTGTTTTGTAAAAATATGTAGACCTGAGAAATGTGTTTTGCTTTTTAATGAAGTTGTGTAGCTATTTTAGATCACGTTAAAATATTCTTTTGATTATTATACCCAGAGCTTAATACCAAATCCACAACAGTAAAATTAGTCAGTATATGCAGGAAAGCATGCTTGTTATACTCACTGTGGAACCTAAGGGGTTAATCCTCTGCATTGTGTAAAAAGGGGGTTTGATCCTGACTCCTAATAATTTCCTGATAACACAGAGCATTCGGAGTCAGGCTGCTTATGCTGAGTTTGGTGTGTATTGCTAGATAGGTTTTTGTTTTTCTTGGGAGGATGCATGCGATCAGCACAGGACAATTCAGCACTGTCCAGACAAAGGGGTCTTGCAGTATCATAGGTCAGTCAGAAAACTCCTCCTACAAGCTTTAACCAGTGCTTGGCTGGACACTGATAGAAGTCACAAGACTGCTCTAATTGCTGATGTGAAAAGGTATTTAGCAGTTTATATTTACTAAACTAATTGCATTTCCATGTTCTGTGTACTGTGGGAGATCAGATATAATGAATGCAGGCTCCTGGGTTTAGTAACACTTTAATGAATAAGGTAAAACTCTGCTGACTACCATGATCCAATCACATGCAAGCAAAAATAATTTTTTTTTTCCTTGAACATGATTGGGCATTCTTTGCTAAGTAAAATTTCACCACATTCACAAAACTCTGGGGAAAAAGTGAGCAGCCTATTTGACTTTAGCACCCGGTAATCACTCACCTGTTTTAAAATTGGTTCCCTTTTATATCTACAGGTTTCCTCAAACTGCATCATAGAAAAAATATTCACTATGGAATGCCTTTCAACCTTAAGAGTCTTATTAATCCTTGGTTAAATCTACACAATTACATATTCTGAAGGTTACACCTGATTGTGGCCACTTGCCATATGGGATTTTTTAAAACATGGTGGTCCTTGAATCATTAAGAAAAATAAATCTCTTCCTAAGACAGATCTTGGCTTTGACACATGCAAAGGGCATAAACTCAATTACATAAACTCTGTTACCATAATGATGCCAGAAAGCATTAGAAATCAGCTACACCCACACTCATACCTTCATGGCCATTTCACTGATTGACACGTAAGTAGATAACGTAATGTATGGAAGGCTGGTAACATGGCATTACCTCATCTTCTTCACATGCATCTTTTCATTAATTATATGAATGAAAATATACACTGTTGATCTTGAAAAGGCAGAATACTTTCTAAGAAATATTTTAAATACCAGCATAAAATTCCAGACATAGTAAGCTGTGTTTCAGAAGAGAACCTTCACTTCATTTTAGTCTGAAAATAAGGTATAATGTATACATGAAAATGTACATTTTAAACACAAAAAGGACCAAGTCCTGATGAGAGGTAACAAATGAGAAAAAAAAGTAGTGCAAACAAATCTAATAATATAATTATTTGGTAAATACGTTTCATAGACTGGAGTTCTACAACATTCACTGACATGACTAATATTGATAAGCAGGGGGATGGGGTGCTTTTATTTTCTTTTTCTTTTACCAATATGACTTAAGGCTCAATTCAGTATGACCCACAGCTGTCAGGAAACTCTAACAGTGATTGCACCTGACCTGGATGCAGTCACCGCAGTCACTGTGTGGCCAACATCTTTCCACTCATCTCCCCTTGACATGGTCACAGGTTAAGCTGAATCAGGGGAAATTGGATACAATTGAAGACTTGTATGGCAGGCTTAAATTGATTGTAAAGTCTTGTTTAAAAAAAAACAAAAAAACAAACAAACCTCCTCTGTGCAGTTGGTGTTGCACAGAACAGCCCAGATCCTCCTCTTCTCAGGTCCCTCTTTGCTGCTCCTAGCCCCTCCCTCCTATTGTGTGCCCCCTCAGCCAGAAACTCTCTATGGGGGCACCAGAGATGAATCAGAGCTCCGTGTATCCATTCGGACATGGAGCCCAACCTGATCCCGCCCCCTCTCTGCCCTGATTGGCTGACTGACTTTTATCGACATCCGTGGGTCTGTGTCTCAGCTAATCAGGAGGAGTGTCCCGGATGGCTTAGACACTCATGGACAGAGCTGGGGCCCAGGCAAGTAATTGGTGGGCCCTATGGTGGCTGCTACACACAGAAGGTTTTTTATCTTAATGCATAGAATGCATTAAGATAAAAAAAAACCTTCTGCCTTTACAACTTCTTTAAGGCACTCTATTTTCAGCCACATGATTGTAATAATTACATTTAACTGGATAGATACCTTTTGGAAAATATGGATGCTTATCCTGCTTTTTTAAATTACGTATGTATTCATTTTTTATTGTTCACAAGATAGTGGTGTATAGAAATGTTTCAAACAGTAGCAGTTATACATATGTGAGATATTGCAGGAGTCACAATAAAAATTAGGATCAATCATAAGTAACCTTGATATATTGTATTATTAATGTTATATTGTGCCAAATGAATAAGACAGACTCATTATCTTTCAAGTGGTGCAGATCATTTTCTTTATTGATGAACTTCTGTAATGACAATAAATGAAGGACGGGGTTGGTGTTGAAATGGAATTGGAAAGAGGGTTACAGGAGGAAGGGTTCATAGTGTGACGAGGGACTGGGGGGTGACAGTTAACAGGAAAGGGGGAAGAACTGGAGGAAAAGTCTGTGCCACCACCCTGGGAAAGGAGGGGTGTCAGAGATAATTGTTTGTCCAAAATCTAAATTTGAGGTCTCTAAAGCTTTGTTATGAGGGGTTTTAAGTTACTTCTCCTTTGAGTTGGGGTCTTGGGCATCATCCAGTAGAGCTAAAGGATATTGGATGGGGAATTTAAACCGGATCCAATAGAACCATTTCTTCCTCGAGGTTTCAGATTTGTCCCCAAGTGCTTCTTTTAGGTTTGCATAATATAATTTACTCTGAAAAACCAGCAGCCAAGCATAGATGAGGAGATCTGCTTCCAACTACGCGGAATGCAGACTTTGGCTGCATTAAGGAGATGAACTAAAAGGGACTTTATGTATCTTGACTAGGGATTAGCTTGGTGTTCGAGTTGAACGCATGTTCGACTCGAACACCAGCTGTTCGCCCCTTCGGCGAATACTGAGCGTTATTACTGCGCCATCACAGTGCCTTGCTGGCTCATGATTGGCCAAGCATGCACTGTGACCCTGCATGCTTGGCCAATCACAGCGCCGGCAGCGAAGAGAGCCATAATTGGCCACAGGCAGGATGCCTGTGGACAATTATAGCTCAGGGGGTTTAGTACACGCCCCAAGCTATATAAGGCCGCCAGCGTGGATGAGGTTTTTGTTAAATGATCGAAGACTGCGGTTAGGTTTGTAGCGTTTTATTTTCTCAAGTAGGTATTGAGGAGCATCTGCATGCATTTGTGGGTGAGGCAGAGGGTCTTTAATGTGATCCGATTCTTTACAGTTAGCCAATGTAGGTTCCTCAGGGAAGGGGAGATTGATTCCTAGGTTTTTTTCCTGTTATCAGCCTTGCTGCTGTGTTTTGGATAAGTTGTAATCGCGCAAGTTGATATTGGGGTAATCCTATGTAAAGTGAGTTTGCGTAGTCAAGTCGTGAATTAATGACTGTTCCAACTAAAACTGCTTTGTCATTCTTTGGGATGAAAGGGATGAGTCTGCGTAGCAGGTGGAGCAGATGGTGAGAACCACTGACTACTGCTCCTATTTGAGCATCCATTGACATTTGTGAGTCAAAAATGACCCCGAGACTCTTGACCTTGGTCTTTGGGGAGATGGTCTGCCCAAAGATGGTGGGTGGAGTCCAAGAGGTCTTGGTTCGGGAATTATGGTTTGCGTGTAGGATAAGAAGCTCTGTTTTTGATTCGTTGAGTTTGAGGGAGTTAGTGGTCATCCAGTCTTCTATTAAATTGATGCCATTTTCTAGTTGTTGATGATGGCCTCTTTGTCCGGTGATACGGAGGTAAAGTTGCATGTCGTCAGCGTACGAGTGGAAGCAGAGGTCTGATAATCTGATGATTTGAAGGAGTGGGCAGATGTATATGTTGAAGAGGACTGGCGACAAGGGCGATCCTTGGGTACATGCTCCAGGAGGATGCCCAGCGTTTTGAAGGCTCTGATGATGATACCCAGCTAGATGAAGGCAGTAGCGTGAGCGCAGAGAGAGTGGATGCTCAAGAAGGACAGCAATCTGGCAGTCATGTTCCACCAGCTGCAGCATACTGCCAGGTTTGCTCCAGTGATGAAGAGGGAGGGGATGATGAGGTCACTGACTCCACATGGGTGCCTGATAGGAGAGAAGAGGAGGAGGAGGAGGCACATCTCCAACGAGGCAGGATGCGCTCCGGGGGCCAGCTTAGGGGCAGCACACCGACTGAATCACACCGTAGAGCTCCGCCTGTGCAGGGCACTGCCTCTGCGCTTTATTCCAAAAGTTCTTTGGTGTGGGCCTTTTGTGAGACAAGTGCATCATGCTTGACCAGACATATGTCGACCTGCCATGCAGCTCGTTGGCAAGCGTACCTTAAAGACCCACACCAAAGAACAAAGCGGACCTCTCCTTGCTCCTCATCAGCTGGGATCTCCAACCCCACTAGACCTTCAGTCCTCTCTGAAACCTGCACTGAGAGGAATGAAGGTGTAGAATTAGGTGTGTCACAGCCAAGTACTTGCGGGCACTCTGCTAGCAGTACACCCACGTCTGATTGTAGCAGGCAAATTTCCCTGCCCCAGCTGCTGGACCTTCGAAAGAGGTTCACTCCCAGCCATCCACATGCCCAGCGGTTGAATGCTAGCTTGACTAAATTGCTAGCACTTCAACTGCTGCCTTTTCAGTTGGTAGACTTGGCACCCTTCCATGAGTTTGTGCAATGTGGCAGGTCCCTAAACGCCACTTTTTCTCATGGAAAGCTCTCTACCGGCATGTGGAAGGCAATGTCCTTGCCTCGCTGGACAGGGCGGTCAGTGGTAAGGTGCATATTACTGTTGACTCATGGTTCAGCAGGCATGGACAGGGACGTTACCTATCCTTCACGGCCCATTGGGTCACTCTTCTGGCAGCTGGGAAGGATGCAGGACAAGGTGCAGTAGTGTTGGAGGTTGTTTCGCCACCACACCTCCAAAATGCTACTACCCCTCCACTTCTTCTTCCTCCATGGCCTCTTCCAGTGCTTTGTCCTCGGAACCAGTGGTGCTCTGTAGGTGTTCAAGGGGCTACGCAAGTACGTAGGCAAAAAGATGCCATGCCATGCTTGCGCTGGTTTGTTTGGGGGACAGGAGCCACACTGGGGCAGATATTTTGTCAGTTCTGCAGGGGCAGGCCGAGAGGTGGTTGATGCCACGCCAGCTTAAGCCAGGAATGGTGGTTTGTGACAATGGCACCAACCTCCTCTCTGCCCTCCGACAGGGACAACTGACCCATGTGCCCTGTGTGGCTCACGTCCTTAACCGGGGGCTGCAGAGGTAGGCCAGGAAAGTCTGTGTGCATTTCCGCCGATCATTTAATGCCAGTGCTTGGCTGGCTGAGCTGCAAAAGGAGTTGAACCTGCCCAAGAACCGCCTTATATGTGACATGCCCACCAGGTGGAACTCAACGTTGGCCATGCTGCAGCGGCTGCACGCGCATCAGAGGGCCATCAATGAGTACCTGTGCGACTACGGCACCAGGACAGGGTCAGGGGAGCTTGGTTTTTTCTCACCACACCAGTGGGGCATGATCAGGGATGCATGCACTGTCCTGTCACCATTTGAGGAGGCCATGAGGATGGTGAGCAGTGACAGTGCATGCATCAGTGACACTGTACCTCTTGTCCACCTCTTGGAGCACACGCTGCGTGGAATAATGGACAGGGCACTTGAGGCAGAACAGAGGCAGGAAGAGGAGGACTTCCTTGCCTCTCAAGGCCCCCTTTATCCAGACAGTGTTCCTGCTGTCCCACCCATCACGCAGGAAGAGGACGAGGAGGAGGAGGAGGAAGAGGAGGATGATTGAAGCGGTGGAGAAGGTGGCCATCTGACCGATGCGTTCAGACAATTTTTTAGTCCGCAGCCCCAAGGTATGATCGGTTCCAGCAACCATCGCCAGTGTCTGATTTACATGGTGCAGGAATACCTATGGGCAAGGTCAGACTTGGACACCTTTCCCACCGAAAATCCTCTGGCTTACTGGGTCTTGAGGATGGATCACTGGCCAGAGCTTGCACAGTATGCAATTGAGCTACTGGCCTGTCCTGCATCCAGCGTTCTTTCGGAATGCACCTTCAGTGCTGCTGGAGGCTTTGTAACCGATCACAGGGTGCGTCTGTCCACCGACTCGGTTGACCGACTGACCTTCATAAAGATGAATCAGTCTTTTATCACCACCAGCTACCAAGCACCTGAAGCTGATGTAACCAAATATTTTTTTTTAAATGTCACATCCCTTCAAGACTGCCTATGCTGATGCTGAGTGACTGTCCTGTTATTTTGACTGACTATCCTCTTCCTCCTCAATGATCCTGCTGATAGCTTGGAAGAACATTTTTGGTTCTGGGTGATGCCACCAGCCCAGTTTTTCAGCCCCTGATTAACAGGGGCATATAATTACAATTTTGGATGCAATGCTTTGCAGCAGGGCTCATTTCTGCACTACAACTAGAGTATATGGGAGAGGTTGCTGTGTCATGGCACCAGCACCAGTGCCTAAGGCCCAATTTTTCAGCCCCTGTTTAACAGGGACATGTAATACAATTTTTGATGCAATGATTTACTGTTTTAAACATGGGAAACAAGTGCCACATCAAAGGCATACTATAGACGCCCCCCTGGCACGATACTTAAAGAAATATTTCACTTTTTTTCACTTAAATCAACATTAAAATCAGTGCTCCCGAAAAAAAAAAAAAATTGGCATTGACCCATGTCCCCTGGGGCAGGAGCCAGGTCCCCAAACCCTTTTTAGGACAATATCTTGCTTATTAGCCATTAAAATTAGCACTTTTTATTTCGAACGTTCGAGTCCCATAGACTTCAATGGGGTTCTAAAGTTTGCATGAATTTTCGGTCCGTTCGAAAGTTCTGGTGCAAACCGAACCGGGGGGTGTTCGGCTCATCCCTAATCTTCAATAATCAAAAGGCATGAGGGGAAGAAAGCAGACTGTAGCCTTGTGCCTAAGGTTGGTGTCAGTAAGTTGGAACATAACTTAAGTGACTTGCATCCAAAACTGCTTGATCTTGAGGGAGTCCCAGAAGATGTGCAGAAGAGCACCTGTGGTCTCACCACACTTCCACAATCAGTTATCCGATAGCACAAGGGGGGTTCTGTCACACCTCATATTAAGTTTGTTTGCTGATATTTGTTACATATAGAGAAATGTATGATATGATCTAACTCTCCCAGAGAAAAAGAAGAGTTCACATAATTTTCCCCATTTCTGTAGAAAGTGTTCTGAGGGCAACAATAAAATGATTTGGTAAAACGCTGATAGTGATCCCCTCATGTAGCCTCATTGAGTGCAGATCTCCTTAAAAGTGGTGAGTGGATGTGTGAAAGCCTTGTTATCATGTAGAGAGTGCAAAATGTGTGATGCTTCCAGAATCCTGGATCGAGAGTTTCAGACTCAGTTTGCAATCTGAAAGCCTGCAAAGATAATAAAGTAGCTTGAACATAATTATACTTTTCCACCTAGGATCTGAACACTGTTAACAATGGGTGGCAGTGGTGGGGGGTTTTAGAAAATGTTCAGTTTTCAAGAGATGGTAGCGAATGCTTCGAGTGTAGAACTGATTAGTGGATGGCTCTTGAGAAAGGAATATGCCAGTTTTCTCACCAAAGTACTCCAGGAGAGGTATAGATGAGCAGCCTTTTCAGTGGAGACCCATAATTTATAATCTTGCTAGCAAGAACAATAATTGTGCTTACATGGGCTGGTTTAAATTCATTTATGCAAAATGTTTATTCCAAAAGCAAAAAAAAAAATGTTTTAGGAACTGCTTAGTGTTTAGGAACTACTTTTTAGGAACTGCTTAGTTAATTTGTAATTTGTTAGTCACTTATGTAAAGTTCACCTGAATCTGCTACTCTGTCTTAGCCCTTGTACACACGGTCGGAGATTCCGACGGAATGTGTCCGATCGGACCGTTTTTTCGGATATTCCGACTGTGTGTGGTCTGCATCGGACTGTTTCTGTCGGAGTATCCGATGGACCAACTTTTCCAACTTGCTGGTAAAATTTTCTGTCAAAATGCTCCGATCTGACATACTCCGATCATGTGTAGAGAATTCCGATCGGACAAAGTGCCACGCATGCTCAGATCAAATTTCTACACCAAAGCTATTGGCTACTAGCATGAACGTAGTCCCGTCGTAACGAAATAACGCAATCACGTCGGATTTTCCAACAACTTTGTCCGACCGTGTGTATGCAACAGTTTCGGACAAAATCCGACGGATTTGGTTGTCAGAATCTCCGACCGTGTGTACAAGGGCTTACACTACCCTCTCCAGACAATGCTGCTGTTCAATAGAATCTCTGTTGCTCCACCATACATAGAGGAGCTACCATAGGACAGGAATTTGTTACTGGCTAGATCACCAGGTCAACATAAAGGACAAAAAAAAGCCTGAAAACAGAAAATTAAAACAGCCACAATATCTAAGGATTCCTAACCTGCAATATATTAAATTGTTTGTTTTAGAGTTTAAAATTCTGAAGAGTCTGCAGGAATTTGTTTCTTCAAACATGTGATTGCATTTTGAGCCCATTTGAAAGGGAAATATGGTTTCAGCTGTTCTACTATGTCTGTTGTGATGGAGATTAGGGCTTCTGATTTTTGCAGGTTTATTTTTTTTATTTGAGGGTTAGTTAAAGGCATAGAGTTCCTGCAATAGAGGAAGTGACAGAATAAGTTGGGTTTGTTAGAATAACAAGTTTCTGGCTTATGCTGCTGCTTTATGTGTGTTGTTGCCAATGATTCATCTACAAATGTCTGAATTAGATCTCATTTTTCTTACAAAGTAAGAGTGGGTTAAGATAAAAATGAATGGCAAGAAAGGGGCAACATTGCCGAGTGCTGTCCGAGAAAACTTTGAGGTAAACTGTAGACTTTGCCTGCAGACGTGGATTTAGAATACAACACCGTAATCTATGCCAGCATGCATAGGAAGGAGTAATTTGTTATATCTAAGAACTCTGAATCCACCATGTTAAAGTCCTTTTAAATGTCAGTGGACAGGGGGAACAGTGTGATGGCCTCCAGCCAGACATGTGCAATCAGGGCCAGAGTCTTGATAATATTGTCTCAGGACTCTCTCATAGGCATGAACCTAGACTGGTCTAAAAGGATGATCTGGAATAAAAAGGTTTACATTGATTTTCAAGAAATTTGGTGAATATTTTGATGTCGCAGTTGAGTAACAAGATCAGTCTGTAACCAGCACAGTTTATCAGGTATTTACCACTTTTTAGGATTACTGTGATGTGGCAGTGAAAATTATCTGTAAGGAAAAGGGGTATTCCTCAGAGAGGGTATTGAATGATGCTGAGAAGTGAGTAGTCAGTGTGCGGAGGAGGTGTTTGTAGTATAAAAGGGTCAGATTGGGCCTGGGACTTTGCTAGTTTGCATTTCGCAAAGGGCTGTCTGAAGTTCAGGACTACTAATGTGAGAGGTGATTTGTTTAGCAGCCTCTGTTGTGCTGTGGTAAGTATAAAAACTTTTAGTGGTCATAGAAGATGTCTTCCTGTATGAGTGGATATGTGAATTATTTAACAGAATTGTTAATCATAAATGTTAATAGGCCAAATTATCAGATAGGGAGTCAATGTGGCGTGCAGTTTACTAAACAGGTGCAAAGTTAGGAGCATAATTATTGCAAAACAGATTCAAGATGGCATAAAACGTGCATACACGGCAGAATAATGAAGAATAGGTTTAGGATGGCAAAGCACATGCATACACTGCTGCAAAAATATAGAATCTTCACAGCAATATCTCAGGGTAACGTGGTTGCATAGCAAAATCTTCAAATAATGCCTATAGAGTCTAGCTGAGAATCACAAGGCCTTACAACAAAGGACCACCCACTGGAACTGCAGTACTCTGGTGCTCCCCACAGTAGCTGTGTCTTCTCGAGAAGCTGAATGCTCTTGGACCTCAGCCTGGCTGCCTGCATGCCAGTTCTGACGGTGGAGGGCCTCTCACTTGACTGCAGATCACTTGCCCAGTTACATCTGACTCAGCAGGTGTGGCCTCTCTGAGCTTTTGAGGGAAAGAAGCTGAGGAAGTTATACTGCATGGACATGTTTAGGATCCCAAGGAGTTGTGGGGAATGATGTTAAAAGGGTCTGCATCTGCATCTGAACATGGTGAGTAAATAGACACTCCACTAAAAATATACAGTGCCTTGAAAAAGTATTCATACCCCTTGACATTTTTCACATTTTGTCATGCTACAACCAAAAATTTTAATGTCTTTTATTGGGATTTTATGTGATAGACCAACACAAAGTGGCACATAATTGTGAAGTGGAAGGAAAATGATAAATGGCTTTACATTTTTTTTTTACAAATAAATATGTGAAACATGTGGCGTGCATTTGTTTTCAGCCCCCTTTCCTTTGATTCCCTAACTAAAATCTAGTGGAGTCCATTGCCTTCAGAAGTCAACTAATTAGTAAATAGAGTCCACCTGTGTGTAACTCAATTTTAGTATAAATACAGCTGTTCTGTGAAGCTCTCAGAGGTTTTATAGAGAAATCTAGTGAACAAACAGCATCATGAAGGCCAAGGAACACATCAGACAGGTCAGGGATATAGTTGTGGAGAAGTTTAAAGCAGGGTTGGGTTATAAAAAAAATATCCCAAGCTTTTTACATCTCACAAAGCACTGTTCAATCCATCATCCAAAAATGGAAAGATTTAAATAGAAAGGCAGCAAGAATGGAAATAGTATGGCACAACTGCCTACCTGTAAAGGAACAGAAAAACTCTGGATAGCCGCACTCCGGATCAGGTAAAATAAGTAATGCCTTTATTGTTTCCACTCAAAAAATCTTCACCACAACAGCAAAGGGATGAAGAAAATAGAGCGAAAAAACTGACGCGTTTCACGCTGAAATTAGTGCTTATTCATAGCTAGTTATTGCTCTAAACAAAGAACATATATATATATATATATTAAATGAGTGTCATCATGTGATGATGTAATTAAGGCTTAAGTGATTATAGCCACCAGTAATTCATTAACCTGGAGTCTCCACACATGTGAACCCCACACCCAATTAATAAATAATAAATAATAGAAAACAGGATGGGGAGAAAAGTGAAAAAGTAAATAAAAATGTGACGGAAAAAGGGTGGGAAGAAAAAATCAATAGGATGAGAGTATGAAAAAATGAAAATGAAAAATAGAAAGTGAAATAAAAAATAGATTAAAAAATGAAATGTGGAAAAAATAAAAATAAAAATAAAGAAAAAGAACTAGAAAGTGCGACTGAAAAATTAAAAAGTGCTTAAAAAATAAATAAAAAGTGTGTAGTGAAATGGTGTGTGTGATATCATGTGCATAAAACACAAACTGTAAAAAATTAAAAAATGTGAGTGAAATGGTGTGTGTGATGTCATGTAGATTAGGCTGAAACTATGAGAGTGAATGATGAAAAGATAGAAATATATGCCGGAGACAGAATGGAAACTAAGTGTACATAAAATCAGATGTGAGTGGAATGGGTGTGTGTGATGTCAAGTGAAGAGAACAAAAACAAAGAATGAATGTGAAAAGTGAATATGGGTGTGAATGTGAAATCTAAGTGTGTATCAAAAGATAAAAAAGGGGAATGAATAGCATATGCATCTAGAAGTTGTAAAATGCTCATCTATGGTTATATGAGAACCTGATGAGGCTAAGTTTTATATGAAAAATAGGAAAGTTTATTAGCCCTAGAATTAGGTTGAACACCTCTCCTCCATATCAATTATTTGGTATTATTTATATAAACTGCCAGAAGTTGACTTGCAGTGGAGAGGAATAGTGTGAATAAAAGATGCAGCATAATTGTGCTGAGTTGTTCACATGTCTGGAGACTCCGACGCTTCAGTTAATCTGAGTTGCTCATATGTCTGGAGGCTCCAACGCTTCAATTGAACCAATCAAGAGCCAATCGCCAATCTATGGCTAGAAACCCTCATACACAGTTCGATCATGATCGGTCTTGAACTATAATCAATAGTACACAAAATTATCTTCGTATTATAATTATAGATGCATGTTAAAAAAACAAGTGAATTAATAAAGGGTGTGATTCCTTATTATACATATGAAAAAGCCGTAGTACATTATAAAAACACACATTATAGGTAAAATCATTATTCATTAAGAACAAGTCTAGATCAGATGCAGTATTCTTCGGCTGTATATCCTGGATGGCACGCAGACATATGAGTACTGTAAATACCCCATACCCAACTGAAAAAGTTTACTTGTATGTATATGTTCAAAGACACTACACACAAACAAACAGCCCAGATTATTATGTCCGTGTCTGTAAAGGTGTGGGTGTTACTCAACTACGTCGTACAGATGCCATGAAGAAAAGAAACAACCGAACGGGAAAAATTTATGAAAATAAAAAATGAAAAAAAGGACGAGAAAAAGAAAGAAAAGAAAAAGAGAAAAAAGGAGGAAATAGGAAATTGCAGGATCCTTACTGGCAATGGAATAATTGCTTCAACAGAAGTCTGGAAGCGTAAAAGGCACAAAGTTGAACTTAAGAGAAAAGAAAAACCAGCCAGATCTTTCTTGACGAACTTAATTGTGATGTCTCAGAAAAAGCCATCTACAGTGGGGATCGAATGTTTGGGCACCCCAGGTAAAAATGTGTATCAATGTGCATAACAAAGCCAAGGAAAGATGGAAAAATCTCCAAATGGCATCAAATTACAGATTAAACATTCTTATAATATGTCAAAAAAAAGTTAGATTTTATTTCCATCATTTACACTTTCAAAATGACAAAAAACAAAAAAATGGCGTCTTCAAAAGTTTGGGCCCCCTGCAGAATTTATAGCATGCACTGCCCCCTTTGCAAAGCTGAGACCTGCCAGTGTCATGGATTGTTCTCAATCATCGTCTGGGAAGACCAGGGGATGTCAATCTCAAAGGTTTTAAATGGCCAGACTCATCTGACCTTGCCCCAACAATCGGCACCATGGGTTCTTCTAAGCAGTTGTCTAGAAAACTGAAACTGAAAATAGTTGACGCTCACAAAGTTGGAGAAGGCTATAAGAAGATAGCAAAGCGTTTTCAGATGTCAATATCCTTTGTTCGGAATGTAATTAAGAAATGGCAGTCATCAGGAACAGTGAAAGTTAAAGCAAGATCTGGAAGACCAAGAAAAATATCAGACAGAACAGCTCGCAGGATTGTGAGAAAGGCAATTCAAAACCCACGTTTGACTGCACGACCCCTCCAGAAAGATCTGGCAGACACTGGAGTTGTAGTACACTATTCCACTATAAAGAGATACTTGTACAAATATGGTCTTCATGGAAGAGTCATCAGAATAAAACCTCTTCTACGTCCTCACCACAATAATCAGCGTTTGAACTTTGCAAATG
The DNA here is from genome assembly GCF_037356315.1 of Lithobates pipiens. Lineage (NCBI taxonomy): Eukaryota > Metazoa > Chordata > Amphibia > Anura > Ranidae > Lithobates > Lithobates pipiens. Next base: position 234,984,613 of record NW_027507718.1, read on the forward strand.
AACATATAGACAAGCCTGAGGCATTTTGGAAACAAGTTCTGTGGACCGATGAGGTTAAAATAGAATTTTTTGGCCGGAATTAGCAAAGGTACGTTTGGAGAAGAAAGGGCACAGAATTTAATGAAAAGAACCTCTGTCCAACTGTTAAGCATGGGGTGGATCAATCATGCTTTGGGTTGTATTGCAGCCAGTGGCACCGGGAACATTTCACGAGTAGAAGGAAAAATGGATTCAATAAAATTTCAGCAAATTTTGGATGGTAACTTGATGCCATCTGTAAAAAAGCTGAAGTTAAAGAGAGGATGGCTTCTACAAATGGATAATGATCCTAAACACACCTCAAAATCCACAGGGGATTACATCAAGAGGCGTAAACTGAAGGTTTTGCCATGGCCTTCACAATCTCCTGACCTCAACATTATTGAAAATCTATGGATAGACCTTAAAAGAGCAGTGCGTGACAGATAGTCCAGAAATCTCAAAGAACTGGAACACTTTTGTAAGGAAGAATGGGCAAAGATACCTCAAACAAGAATTGAAAGACTCTTGGCTGGCTACAAAAAGGTTTACAAGCTGTGATACTTGCCAAAGGGGGCAGTACAAGATATTAACTCTGCAGGGTGCCCAAACTTTTGCAGACGCCATTTTTTTGTTTTCTGTCATTTTGAAAGTGTAAATGATGGAAAAAAAATCTAACTTTTTTTTTACATATTATAAGAATGTCTAATCTGTAATTTGATGCCATTTGGAGATTTTTCTATCTTTCCTTGGCTTCGTTATGCACATAAATACACATTTTTACCTGGGGTGCCCAAACGTTCGATCCCCACTGTATATGAATGAGATTGTAAAAAAACAAAAAGTAAATAAAGATCTCAATCAACCTAAGAGTGTGCATGTGTCTGCATGGACACCCATGTACTATCCCCAATGATAACAACCAGGAAAGTGAATAAATAACTTTTAATGTAAATATAAATGTATTCATTTTGGGGACATACCAAGGTATCGGTAAGGGTGCAGTGCATGAGAGGATGAAAAGAAATATGGGCATATTGATGTTAAAGAAGCACTGGGGTATAACTAAGGGTGCAGCACATGAGTGGATGAAAAAGATGTGTATTGATGCAAACATCACAATTAAAGCGCGATCGGCGATTGCCGTGTACACACACACGCACAAACATCCCATCTCAAGGTGCGCCAGCACATGCAGCCATACAGCGGCCCCAACACGAAGATACAAAGGGAAAAATTATCATCCAATGTATAAACATATCAACCTGGGTGCATACATGGGTGTCCATAAAGACACAGCACAGAAATGGCTGTAGAGATATATAGATTGATATAATGTTTCATATAAAAGTCATACTAATGTGGAAGTCCGTGAGACAATTATAAAAGAAAAAATAAATAAATAAAGGATGAGTGAATAGCACCCTTCTTTGATCTAATTGTAAGGGGAGTGGGGGGGGGGGGGGTTTAACCGTACATCATAATAAACGTCATATGTACTTCATAAATTAAAACTTGCATGAAGGGGGAGGGGCAACAAATTTATAACTATCCTGTACCTCATATATAGATTCCACCCTATTTAAAGGTAAAAGGGAAGAAAAAACATATAGCGATCAATCGTAGTAATATGAAACATCCCATTCAAAATTTAATCCTGACAGAATTCTGGTTTCTAAAAAGAATATCCAGAATACCTCGTGCCTACAGAGTATACAGAACCTGTCCCCCCCTCGTTTGGGGGTGACTATTTTCTCAATGCCTTGTATGAAAAGACTTGAAACATCTTTGTGATGTACTGTGTTCCAATGTTTGGCTACATTGGTGGACTTGTTTTTCTCGATGTCATAAAGATGATCGTAAAAAAACGATCTTTGAGTCTGCGTGTGGTGCGTCCCACATACTGGACATGACAGGAGATACAGGTGATAATGTAGACCAAAAAGTTGGTATTGCAATTGATAAAAGATGTGATATCTGCATTTCTATTGTTAGTGCAGGACATGACTTGTGTGCCTTTCATTACATGGCAACAATAGGCACAGCCAGCTCCCCCACATTTAAAGTTGCCTTTAAAACTAAGCCAATGATGGCCTGGTTGTTTCATTGTAAAGAGGCTGGGAGACAGGATGTTACCTAGTGTTGGTGCCCTGCGAGAAACAGTTTTAATACTCTTGAAAAGGATGTGGTGATACGCTGGATCATTAAATAAAATAGGGAGATATCTGGTAACTATTTTCTTTATGTCCATAAATTCTGAACTATAAGGTGTGAAGAAAACAGGAATTTTATTTTCAATAAAGGAAAATTTATGTTTATTCTTAATGTGTCTGTTTTGCAACAATGTATCTCTTGGAACATCACTCGCTAGGGTTAAAGCTTTGTGTACGTTGGCAGTGCTGTATCCTCTATCTTTACATCTTTTGGCCATCTCAGAAGCTTCTAATTGAAATGTGTCAGGTGTACTACATAGGCATCTAAGTCTTAAGAATTGTCCGTATGGAATTCCTCTAATGGTGTGCCCAGGGTGTGCTGAGTCTGCCCGCAGCAGTGTATTACCGGCAGTTGGTTTTCTATATAGGCTGGTAGTGATTTTTCCTTCCGAACCAATGAGTTTTATATCTAGAAATTCAATGGTGTCCTCTTTTAGGGCACCAGTGAATTGCAAATTCAGAGTGTTGTCGTTTAAATAAGTGAGCCATTCATCCAGATTGGCTAACTCATTAGATGTAATAAATAACAGGTCATCTATATAGCGACCGAAAAATACGGTATCTTTACGACGGGGGCTATCATGTCCAAGGATACGGGACCTCTCCCACCAGCCCATATATAGGTTGGCTAATGAGGGCAAAAATGTTGCCGCCATGGAGGCCCCACATTCCTGGAGATAATACTCCCTGTCAAACATAAAAAAGTTATGAGTGAGTAAATATTCCAAAGACAACAGGATGAACTCTTGAAGCAGAAGAGAATATTTGCCAGAAGTCTTTAGAAACCAAGCAACTGCCCTTAAACCTGATTGATGTGGAATACTGGAATACAGGCTTGTGACATCACAACTGATCCATCTATAGGTGGAACAGATGGCCTGTATCTCTAAGGTAACCCGGCAGATCAAGAACTAGGGGTTGATGTTGGGTATCTATCCATTCCCCCAGATGTTCGTTGAGGGAACCTATACCTGCCACTATTGGCCGACCCACCAGGGGGTTTAACCCCTTGTGGACCTTGGGTAGGTAATGAAAGATAGGCATAATAGGGTTCTCAGGAATAAAGGAATCTCTATCTCTCTCAGAGAGGAGACCAGCAGTAACCGCTCTACTCAATAAACTGAAAAGTTCTTGTTTAAAGGGGGCGGTGGGATCTGATCTGAGTAAACGATAAGTTTTAATGTCTGAGAGTTGGAGTAAGGCCTCTGCTCTGTAATCTTCTGAATTCAAAATCACTACACTACCACCCTTGTCGGAGTTCTTGATGACAATATTCTTATCTGATGACAGATTTTTAAGAGCAATTCTTTCAACATTGGTTAGATTATGTGTAGCAGGTCTGTTGTGACCAGCCCGAGCGAGGCAGGTCAGGACCCTCTCCACCATCTTTTGAAATAAGTCCAGATCCTTGCCCCTTGACTCAATGGGATAGAAATTTGACATGGTATTAAATTTGATTCTATTACCTGGGTCAATGGGGGGAGAGTCAGACTCTAAAGCCAGATCATGCAAATCTAATAATGCACAGGTATCCTGAAACATAATGGGTGAAGGTAGATCAAATAACTCACCTGGCTCGCGATTGTCAGAAGAGACCTTTGTATCTCCAGAAGAGATCTCAATGAAGTGCTTTTTAAGGGTTAAAGACCGAGAAAACCTATTAACATCTAAAATGGTTCCAAATAAATCAAAATGTCTATTTGGACAAAAATTCAGTCCTTTAGATAGCAGACTGACTTCTTCTTCAAGTAAAATCCGTTTTGAAACATTTATAACCTTCAAGGTCATCTTTTCATCTTTGTCCGTAGCGTATATTGAGTGTCTCTTGTGGTGTCTGTGTTTCCTGCCGCCCCTCCTGCTTTTTTTATGGAAGATTTTTTCTTCTTGGCTTGGCTGGATCCATGAGGGTTTCCTGGTGATCGATCTGTTGTAGATTTTATCTGTCCTGAAGATTCTATGGATCCCATAGAACGATCTGGCGAAGAATCAGAATTGATAAAAGTGTCTTCCCCTGGGTCACTATCAGGATCTGAAAAACTGACTTGTTTCATGGAATGTCTCCGGGAACGGCTGTAAGCAAATCGTGATTTTTTCCAAACATAAACTTTATTGTTTTCATAGTCTAGTTAATCTCGAGCCATTTTACCTCGTTTGCTGTCAATAACTGATTTCTCCATTTTATCTAGTTTACTGTTTAAGGGGTTATCATGATCTGAAAAACCTACATGGGTTTGCATCACTGCCAGGTCTGTTTGTATGGACGTCATATCTGCTTGTAACACTTCAATCTCCTTCTGTTTTGATGAAACTAGAATGTTCATAAGTGTAATGGAGCAGGTGTCCAGTGCTTCAGTCCACTCCTTTTTGAGTTGATCGTCAAATAATTCTGAAGATGGAAACTTTTTAATGCGCAATCCTCGTGGAATGTGAGCTAAGGATATATATTCAGTCAGGAAGCTCATGTCCCAATAGGCTCTGATCTCCTTGGCCATTAGGGATTCAAGTCTCCTAAATTGACGAATTAAAGTCACATTATCGTTATTCTGAGATTGCAGCATGTGTGGCTGTGGTGTCCATCTTAAGGGATTAGAAGACGGTGCAGTAAGGGTTCTGCTGAAAGTTCCCTCTGCCGTGGATGTTGTGGTGGTGGGTTGATCCATGTGAGATTGGTAAGGCGAAGTTCTTTGGCCCCAAAAGTAAAGCAATAAGGAGGATAAAAAGCCGTAAATAGATGTAGGTAAAGGTAGACAAACCAAGCTGGTGGTATTGCAAATGTGCAAAGGAATCCAGAAAATCGGCAATGGGAGAGAGAAAATCCACTGCTCCAGGCTGATCCATCGAAAAACTGGCCCCTCTTCCTCCAAAAAAATAGGGGTCCCAGGTGCAGGCTAATTGCACTAGACAAATGTAAAGGAACAGAAAAACTCTGGATAGCCACACTCCGGATCAGGTAAAATAAGTAATGCCTTTATTGTTTCCACTCAAAAAATCTTCACATCATACAGATCACAACAGCAAAGGGATGAAGAAAATAGAGCAAAAAATTCTGACGCGTTTCACGCTGAAATTAGCGCTTATTCATAGCTAGTTATTGCTCTAAACAAAGAACATATATATATTAACTGCCTACCTACCAAGACATGGCTGTCCACCTAAATTGACAGGCCGGGCAAGGAGAGCATTCATCAGAGAAGAAGCCAAGAGGCCCATGGTAACTCTGGAAGAGCTGCAGAGATCCACAGCTTAGGTGGGAGAATCTGTCCACAGGACAACTATTAGTCCTGCACTCCACAAATCTGGCCTTTATGGAAGAGTGGCAAGAAGAAATCCATTGTTGAAAGAACGACAGAAGAAGTTCTGTTTGCAGTTTGCGGAAAGCCATGTGGGGAACACAAAAAATATGTGGAAGAAGGTCCTCTGGTCAGACGAGACCAACATTTTACTTTTTGGCCTAAAAGCAAAATGCTATGTGTGGCGGAAAACTAACACTGAACACACCATCCCCAGCGTAAAGCATGCTGGTGGCAGCATCATGTTGTGAGGATGCTGTTCTTCAGCAGGGACAGGGAAGCTGGTCAGAGTTGATGGGAAGATGGATGGATACAAATACAGGGCAATCTTAGAATAAAACCTGTTGGAGTCTGCAAAAAACTTGAGATTGGGATAGAGGTTCATCTTCCAGCAGGACAACGACCCTAAACATACAACCAAAGCTACCATGGAATGGTTTAGACCAAAGCATATTCATGTGTTAGAATGGCCCAGTCAAAGTCCAGACCTGAATCCAAATGAGAATCTGTGGCAAGACTTGAAAATTGCTGTTCACAGATGCTCTCCAACCATTATCTGATAGAGTTTGAGCTATTTTGAAAAAAAGAATGAGCAAAAATGTCACTCTAGATGTGCAAAGCTGGTAGAGACATCCCCAAAAAGACTTGCAGCTGTAATTGCAGCGAAAGGTGGTTCTACAAAGTATTGACTCAGTGACACTTTTCACATATTTATTTATAAAAAAAATGTTGAAAACCATTAATCATTTTCCTTCCACTTCACAATTATATGCAACTTTGTGTTGGTCTATAACATAAAATCCCACTAAAATACATTTTCAAGTTTTTTGTTGTAACATAATAAAATGTGGACAATTTCAAGGGGTGTGAATACTTTTTCAAGGCACTGTATAAATAATATGTTATGGGGGTGTAAATTGCATGGACGCCTGCATTTGTGCACATTTAGAATGTATGTTTACATCTGGAGAGTCTGATCAAACCCAGAGCGCTGCTTAAAACTCCACCAAGATGACCTGGTGATTCAAACCCTGCCAGGTGCTAGACTCACCCGATCACGGTTGTAAGAAAAATGAAACTCACCGGATTCTAAATGTGTCAAAAAGGCTTTGGCATTACCTCCTCCCCTAAGCAACGCCCCTCTAACACATTTCACCTGCTCATGGGTTTATCCATAGAGGTCATTTGGAGAGTGTTGCCTTAGTATCACATACCTGGTATCAGAGCCAGATATGATGAGGAAGGCCCCTCTTGGCCTCTCACTTGGGGACCCCTGGTAGTGTAAACAGAAGGCGCAGGACTGCAGAGTGGCTCAAGTGCCTGTAAATCTTGCTAGCTGCAGAGCAGGTGTCCATGCTGGGCAGATGAAGTCAACAGGGGTCTTCAGTAAAGCAGACAGACTGGCAGGCAGCCAAGCAGTGGACTGAAGTAGACTGCTACTGGCAACAGTGGGCAGATGAGACAGCTGCTGGAAGAAGACTGTAGGTCAGCAGGAACAGCCAGGTAGAAGACAGGTACCAGTGACAGCAGGCAAAGTAAGCAGATTCAAGAAGGCCGGGTCATACACTGGCAGGATGGATCAAATACAGGGGCACAGGCACAAGTACAAGCGTGGTCAAGGTACAAGCCTGGTCTGTAACCAATCAGTAAAGCAGAAGCCATTGGAACAGACAGGAGTGGAGGTCAGTGGGCAATCCAAGGTCAGTCCAGGCAGAGTCCAAAGGGTGGTCAGGACAAGCCGGGTCAGCAACTGGAATCAAGATACAGGATCACAGAATACACTGGAGGCTGAATACAAAGCAGCACTGATCCTAAGCACAGGCACAGTGTCAACAAGCTGTTGTTTACTAGCATGTCCTTCCTGACACTTAGCTTTAAATAGGACTATGGATTTAAGATTGTCTCTTAAGCGAACCATGTCAGAGGCAAAATAAGTGTGTTAAAGATAGAGTCTTTGCTGTCCAGTTCATTTCTGGATATCTGATTTAATGAAAGGGTCTTAGAGAAAGCTGTCATTGAGTCTTCACATCCAGGGCTTTGCAAGCTGCCGGTCAGATCTACAGTAATAGGGACTGAAGTGTGGTCAGGGCAGGTTTTGCAATCAATGTATACTGTTGAAATTTCAGTTAGGGTATGGTGTTTTTAGAAACAAATTCATAAAGCATGCTTTGGATACTGGGGTGATAAAGGTGTAGTCTTATTCCTTAGGGTCTTGAACAAGCTATCTATCAGTTGCTTTACATGTAGCCCTTTTTTAAAGCATTTTAGAGATGAGAAAGGTCACATTCCAGCTGGGGTCTAACTCAAAAATTGAAAATCTCTTCCTCAAACTGGGAAGAGTTCTGAGGCTTATAGTGGAATTTACATTGACAGAATAGGTCACTTTGTTGGAGTTAGGGAAATATACGTTAGTCAGAGTAAATAACTGAGACCCACAGTAAATAACTGAGTCCCAGTGGTAACTTTTACAATTAGATAGCAGCTGTCAGGGTATGTTATAGAGGCTGGTAAGCACCGATACCATGGTAAATTTTTTTCAATCGGGATGCTATTTCCTCAGGATTTAGAATCCAGAGAGGTGCTGTGCTATGTTATTGGAAAGCAGTGATTACTGAGTGTGAGGGTAATTAGAGAAGCACTTCCAAGCCACATAAAATAGGCAAAGTAGCTGTGAGTTCCCACAGGCCTCATATGGTAAATTTTTGGAGCAATAAAACACCACAGAGAGAAAGAAAGAAATGTATCATTCCCGAGGCGAGGGCCCTAAATGCTGATAGTACTAAAGACTAAACACTGATGGTTCTTATAGATCCTACTATTGACCTATTTCATTATTTAATATTGATCTAAAACTGTTCCCTATCTTGACCACAAGGCTGAATTAAGGAAGGTCATTATTATTATTAGTATTTAAGGTTCTTATATAGCGCTGTCAATTTACGTAGCACTTTACATATACATTGTACATTCATATCAATCCCTACCCTCAAGGAGCTTACAATCTGTGGTCCCTAACTCACATTTATATACTAGGGCCAATTTAGACAGAAGCAAATTAACCAGCATGTCTTTGGCGTGTGGTAGGAAACCAGAGTACCCAGAGGAAACCCACGCAGGCACAGGGAGAACATGCCAACTCCAGGCATGTAGTGTCGTGGTTGGGATTCAAACCAGCAACCCTTTTTTACTGCTAGGTGAGAGTGCTACCCACTACACTACCATCATTCATCATGTGGGTTTTTACTCTCCAGATAGACCAGAAACAACATCAAAATGCATATAGCAAGGAAACTGAGGAAAATTCTCTCAGCCGCTCTCCAAAAATTGCCTTTATTTATCAAGAAAAATCAAAAATACATGCCGCAGCAGAACGGACAGAAAGTCTGACACGTTTTACACTATCAAACAGTGATTAATCATACCTATGATTAAGCACTGTTTGATAATGTGAAACGTGTCAACTCTTCTGTCTGTTCTGCTGTGGCATATATTTTAGATTTTTCTTGACAAATAAAGGCAATTTTTGGAGTGTGGTGGTGTAATGGTGTGGGAGGTATTTTCGTGGCATGCTTTGGGCCCCTTTGAGCATCATTTGAATGCTACAGTCTACCTGAGTATTGTTGCTGACCATGTAAATCCCTTTATGACTACAGTCTACCCATCTTCTGATGGCTACTTCCAGCAGGATAATGCACTGTGTCACAAAGCTAAATTTATCTCAAATTGGCTTCTTAAATATGACAATGAGTTCACTGTACTCCAACGGCCTCCACAGTCACCAAATCTCAATCAAATAGAGCACCTTTGGGATGTGGTTGAACAGGAGATTCGCATCAGGAATGTTCAACCGACAAATCTGCAGCAACTGCGCTATCATATCAATATGGACTAAAATCTCTGAGGAATGTTTCCAATACCTTGTTAAATCTATGGCACAAAGAATTATGGCAGTTCTGAAAGCGAAAGGGGGTCCAAACCAGTACTAGCAAGGTGTACCTAATAAAATGGCTGATGAGTGCATATTTTATTACAGTCAGATTGAATCAAAATTAGGACTCATTCGGTCATTACCGACAGCAAAGAACATCAGCTACGATTGTTAGAACTTAAGTAAACCTATGTGAAATAAACTATTTACAAATTCTAAACAAGCAGTAAAATCACTTAAAAACAAGATCTGTTTCACCTTTTTAGCTTTAGGCATGGCATGGGTGAGAAATTAATCTTTAAAGTTCACAACAGAGACTCTCAAAACAGAGCTACTTGTGCCTTACTTTACAAGTATAGCAGAATCTTGGCAACCTGCCCGCCCTCTAATGGTGTATTTGGAAACTGACTGAATTTGACTTTTGAGTCTTTGTTGTAATCTTTCAAAATCTCTGAGAATGATTAAAGCCGCGTACACGCGGTCGGAATTCCGGCCAGAAAACAGATGAGAGCTTTTCACCGGAAAATGCGACCGTGTGTATGCTCCATCGGAATTTAGCTGTCCGAATTTCCGCCAGCCAAAAATTGATAGCATGTTCTCAATTTTCCAGACGGAAAAACTTTCTGTCGGTAATTCCGATCGTGTGTATGCAATTCCGACATGCCAAAAATCACGCATGCTCAGAATCCAGTACAAGACGGAAGCGCTCGGTCTGGTAAAACTAGCGTTCATATTGGAGATAGCAGATTCGTCACACTGCAAATTTTTAAAGTGTTCAATGCCGCGCATTCTCTTCTTTATATAATGCTAGAAGAATTAAGTTGTTTTGCTGCTCATATTCACATAGAGTTATCACAAACGTATTTGTTTATTATTTATAGGTATCTCCTGAATAATCTTTATTTTAATTTAAGCCAGATCTACATAATATATGTTTTTTTTTTGTAAAGTCCTTTTTTTCATTAATATACATTTTTGGATTATTGTATTATTTTCTCGTGTGCTACCTTTTATTTTTTAAGGTCATATTTCCACAGCACCATTATTATGTTGTGTTTGTAAACCTGTTTGTTGTTGGTGTCCCTTGTTAATTTTGACATTGTATTTTTGAAATGTACCTGCCTACTCACCCAAAAATGTTATATTTGCTATTTGAAGAAAAACACATAGGCAAGTATTTTCTTGAAAAAAAAATCTAAATTTAGTTAACATCATAAAAACAAAATAAAGATGAAGGCAACGCTGGAGAAAGTGCTTGAGTTTGCAAAGCCTTTGGCCCCCAAGGCACACATGAACTTTGTGGCTCAAAAACTTGGTAGCTTGAAAAGTCCATATAGAAAGGAGTTCAGTCTGGTCCAGGAATCCCAGAGAACAGGAGCAGCAGATGACATATGTACCTAGGCTGTGGTACTACAACAGGCTGTGTGTTCTTCAGACCAGACTGAAGGCAGGCAATCACTTTCTTGTCTTCCGTAGAGCCTTCCCTGCAGCCTTCCCTGCAGCCTTCCCTGGAGGCTGTGGCTCTGGAGGTGGACCTGTGGCAGGAAGAGGAGGAGGAGGAGGAGGAGGATGGGGGAGCACACACAGGTGGTCGTTATCAGTTATTTCGCCACTCAACCCCTTGTGGATGGTTGTAAAAATATTTTTTCACATTTGCGCCTTTTTCCCTCCTCCATTTGCTGTAAATTGGAGGCTATGTAGATGCCATAGGCCTCTACAGCACCAAGGGGGGATTTCAGGGCGTCATTAGCCTCCTTGATGAGGGCCAGTGCTGCCTCCTCTGTTTTAGTCCCCTTCCTGGGCATTTTGTAAGGAAGGACGAGGGGGAGGCACCTGAGACTGGGTGTTACTGGGCCCTGTCACCTCCTGGCTGTCACCTTCCACCGCCTCCTCCTGTGTGCCACTTGCCAGAGCCTCGTCCTGGCTGAGGTCTTCCTGTGTATGAAAAAGGGACAGAGTTTTAGTTTTTTGTTCATCAAACGCACACAATTTTCAGCTCATGGCTGTTGCAATTTTAATGTTACTAAATAGAAAAAACTATGGGCAGCACAGTGGTGTAGTGGTTAGCACTCTCGCCTAGCAGTAAAAAGGGTCGCTGGTTCGAATCCCAACCATGACATTACCTGCCTGGAGTTTGCATGTTCTCCCTGTGCCTGCGTAGGTTTCCGCCGGGTACTCTGGTTTCCTCCCACAATCCAAAGACATGCAGGTAGGTTAATTGGCTTCTGTCCAAAATTGACCCTAGTATATGAATGGGGACCTTGGATTGTGGCTCCTTGAGGGTAGGGAGCGATGAGAGTGCTATGTACAGGGATAGGGACAATTGTAGACACTCACTCAGGATGGATGGACTGGTGTCTTTATTCAACCTTACTAACTATTTAACTATCATTCTGAGACCAGCATTTTTCATTCTTACCCCAATCATTTTTGGCCACTACTGTCTATTGATATGTGAAACACTTTTTGTTAAATCATTCATTTCTTATCATTAATAACATCTAATTAACAATCATAATTTTCCCATAAAAAATATGTATAAAAATCCTATACCTGACTCCAACTGGGCTCCTCAATCTCCTCCTGGATGGAAGGCCCAGGTTGATCCACAGAAGCCTCAGCTGGGGTTGAAGGAAGGCTGGAGGGAAGGGGTGCTGGAAGAGTCGAAAACGATTCCCTGGCCTCAATCTGGTCATCAAGAAAGCGCATCCTGTTATAGTACCACAGACTAGATACATACACCTTATCTGCTGCTGCTCCTGACCTCAGAGATTGCTGGACCTTCTGATACTCCTTCCTATAGGTGCTTCTCAAGCTACCAATTTTTGTTTCCAGAGACCTCGTGCCTGCATTGGGGGCCCGGGTCTTTACAAATTCAAGCAGCTTCCCCAGCATTGCCTTCCTAGCTGCTTTGTTGTGATATAAGGGATTTTTCACCTCCCATAGATTTCTCATATCTCTGTATTTATCCAGGAATTCGCCCAGGAATTCTTTATCTTTAAATGGATACAAATTCTCTTTAAGACCAAACAAAAGACCAAAAAACTCATCTCAGGATAATCTTAAAAGCCAATATAGGCATCAATCTAGATTCAGTATAGTCCGCTCATGTCACCAAAGTTAAAATTTTACCTTCGGTCTAACGTTCGTCGCTTCCATTCCTCCTTCCTCCGCACACAGAACGTAGTTACGACACACACGTGTTTAAGCTTTATATACACTGTGCATGCGTGAAACTCCACCGGCGTCACCCGCCCCTGGCGTTCTTTCTAGAATATTCCCCGCACACAGAATGTATTTACGACACACACGTGTTTAAGCTTTATATACACTGCGCATGCGTGAAACTTCGCCCGCGTCACCCTCCCCTGACGTTCTTTCTAGAATATTCGCCACCCTGTCTCTTTCGTCGCAGTGGGAGAGGAACATGGAGGAGACACACCAGGTGCATTATAATAATAGCAGTAACGAGGAGGAGGAGGAAAGCCCGGAACCAGGAACGTCACGATCCCGGAGGAGATTTAAGGCCACAAATATATCCTTTGCTGAGATGTTGGAGATGGTTGACATCTTGAGGAAGAACAACTATGATGGGAATTATGGTCAATACCCAAACCCAAATCTGAGAAAGGCCAAGATCATGACTAAAGTTGTGAAGAGTCTGTACAGGAATTTTGGGGTACGACGATCTAAGGATCAATTGAGGAAACGCTGGTCGGACCTCAAATTAAGGGAGCACGATCAGTATAGAAAAATCAAGAAAGTTCTTTGAAAAAGTAAGTATTTGTCATTTGTTCCAATTATTATTAATATTGCATGCTGCGCCATGTGTTTTTCTTTATGGTGTTGTACATTTAAAAATGGCTACTTTCATGTTCATACGCACAGTAAGCGGTCGTAGTAAACATCGTTCGTTTCCTAAATAAATACGCTGTTTTCCCAGATACCTGATTTAATACATTTGTTCATGTTATTTTTGAATTTAATAAAAGAGGTTTAGGACATTGTTGTCTAGATGTGTTTGAACCTAGAAAGAACAGCAAACTAGATTCAGTGTAATATATGGAGATGACAGTCAGCACCTGTCTACACATCTGGACTAGGTGCACTAGTGTGAGACACCAGAACAAACTTTTTAGGGTGTCAAACACAGGTACTCCATTGGATACTTGGGGACCCAAAAAAGGTAAGTATTCCAGCTTTAGTAGGGCATAAATCATGTCTTCAGCTTGTAATTCTGACCAAACAGACAATTGTACCCCACTTCCAAGCAATGTTTATCATTCATATTTGTTGCCTCAAATATCTGTGTGCTAAGTATACCTTTTGTTTCCTTCTCATAGGGGAGCAAAGAATCGGGAGATATGAGGTCACCAGGGACCCCTCACCTTCCCCTGAACAAGGGGAACAGAGGTCACAAACAGAGGATGTAGAGGAAAGAGAGGTGGTCGAGATTGGGACCACAACAGGTGAGTGCCTGACAACCCAGCTTCAGGTAATAAGAGATGTATGCTTGCATATTTCTAAAACATGGTGTGTTTTCTTGATTTTTAGGTGATATACCGGTTGTGGAAGGACAATCATCAGATAATTTCACCAGTGACAGCGCCCAAAGGCTAATCGAGGACATCATGTGGTGCAGTCAGGATTTACACGTTATAAAACAGAAAACTATGGATATTGAAGTAAAACTTAACATGATTGATGTCCTAGGAAGAATTTAATTTTATAAAAAATTGGCACTATTTTGTGTCAAAAAGTTTTACATTTTAAAAAAGCCTAATTTTGAAGATGCACACAGTATGTCAACATGTGCTATCTGTCATCAGGGGATAGCAATGTACGCATTTTGTGCCTGCAACCCCTTCCTCAAAACTCAAGTAAGTGAGAGGAAGGTGTTGCACCCCCAAAACACGTCCATTTGTCCCCCATGATGGGAGATAGCACATGTTGACATTAGGCATGGGATCAGAATGCAAATCCCTAGTTTGATTCCCAATTTGTGTGCATCTTCAAAATTAGGCTTTTACAGGGGTGACTTCCCCCCATCTGTGGAAGGCAAGATCCACAAATTTTTGGACAATATAATGTGTGATCTTGCCTTTTAAGTTTTTCAATGTTGAACTTTGTAAGTTCCATAGTCATGTATGTTCTGTTTTGAAACATGGCTGTTTATCTAACCTTAAACCCCAAAAATATGTAGCTAACTCAAAATGTTATATTTTTTTACACAAAAATGTTTTACAACACACATGTGAATATGTACGGAGTAAAATAATTTTTGTACTCAACAATGTGTGGCTTCTTTCAATGATCAATACCATTTTTTGTGTATAAATTGGTGTTTACACTGTCAATGGGTTTAGATAATAATGTACAAAACACTTGGTACTGCAAGTGCACTAGGAGACAGAAAAAAGAAACACAAGCAGGAATTCAAAAATCCAGATTTTTCCAGCTTTAAATGTAAAATTTATTCAAACATGTGCTGGCAAAGCAATGGCCCCCCTCCCCGAAAAATATTTCCATAAGCCATATGACCACATAATTTGGGTTGTTTCTTTTCATAAAGTTATGCAGGATGCAACAAGATAAAATGATGGTATTCAGTTTGTATTGCGTCATATTAATTGCCGTTTGAAACAGGTGGAACCGGCTGGCCAGAATCCCAAACGCGTTCTCCACAACTCTTCTGGCTCTGGCCAGCCGGTAACTAAAAACCCTCTTCTCAGGGGTGAGGGTCCTCTGGGGGAATGGCCTCATGATATGGTTTCCCAGACCGTAAGCCTCATCTGCTATGAACACAAATGGCAGTCCTTCAACGTTCTCCTCCGGGGTTGGCAATCCCAATCCACCACTCTCGAGACGTCGGTAAAACTTGGTACGGGTAAATACTCCTCCATCCGACATCCGGCCATTCCTCCCCACGTCCACATATATAAACTCATATGTCGCCGACACCACCGTCATCAACACGATACTATGAAACCCATTATAGTTAAAATAGTATGACCCCGAATGGGGTGATGGGGCAATGTGGACGTGCTTCCCATCGATTGCCCCTCCGCAGTTAGGAAAATCCCACCGCTGGGCAAACTGGGAGGCCACAGTCTGCCATTCCTGTGGCATTGAAGGAGACTGTGGAGTCAAACAAAAAAATCGAATTAGTAATTTTGCACAAAAACATTACAAGCAGATTATACACAAACATTGTTGCCCAACATCGGTATAACATTTCTTGTAAAGAGTATTTAAAGGCTAAAATATAAGGTCCACTTATTAGATTCATCACCCCCTCTGATGGCCCCTTGTAAATATTTTGGGGGGGGGTATGTTTTGGACAGGTAACTACCCTCTCCACTACATAATGGAGTAATAACAAAGTAATGTGTGTTACTTTGGCCAGCCCCTTCTTAATTACACTATTGGCAGCCCACCGGACAGGTAAAAAGAAGTGGAATTAAAACAAATTAATAAATGGAAGCACATTTGTAGATTCTACAATTACCTATCAAGATGATGTAGCACAGGCTTAGTATTGCCTCTGTAATATATGCAGAATATTGCTCTCTGAAACATTGCATTGCATTATCTGGCTAAGCTGATTGGGTCCTGCGGTAGCTAAGAAAGAAGCCCACCCCTAACAACAAAAACAATGAAAGACAGGATTGGATAGCTACTCAGGAGAGCTGTGATTGGGGGAGAGGGAGGAGGACACAGGAGGAGAGACAGACTGGCATGGTGACAGGCAGACAGAAGAAAGGATCCCATGTGTTTATCTCTTGAACACTGGCAGAGCCTGTGACTCTCCTAAGGAAGGTGCACACATGAGAGGGGAGTTTGCAGTGTGTTATTCTGCCTGATTACTGAAGATGTGCTAACAGTGCAGAGAAATCTAGAGACCAGTTTCAGTGCTGCAGCAATCATCATCATTATCCTGTTTGAAGGTTTCTGTGGCATGTGTTGCTCACATCACCATCCAGTCAACTGAGACAGCAATCAATCTATCAATTGTTGGAAGGAAGATATATCAAGTGCATCTAATGGTGAGAGATCTTCTGCCATCCTTGTGTATGTGGATCTAGCTGCTAGGTCCTATTTACTGTTAATGCAGCTTTATATGAAGGTGGATCTCCACATCTGTTAATCTTTGTGACACTTTGTGAAGATACCCCTTTCCATTCTGTGGATTACAAATTTAGTTCACAAAAATCTGAGTACTCAAACACAGGATTTAAAGGGCCCCAACGCTGGCAGACTGTGTGTGTTTGTGTGAATAGAATTCCCACTGGCCAGTGGTTAGCTAGAACCTGCAAGACTTAGGTAGGATCTTATAGTCAGTAATATCACTTTTGGGAAATTATTGAACGTTATTCTTTGTATTGTGTTGTACAGTTTGTTCACCACTTGTTCAGTGCATTTCAGGCAAGGCCTCCCACTGGCGGTTAAAGTGAATGAGCACAAATCCTGTTTTCTTTTACTGAGAAGTTGTAGTATATTATTGTACTTAATATTTGTATTCTGTTTATCAGTTTATCTCTTTTCAGGGCTTTTTGCTAGTTCTAATAAAGCCCAGCTAAAAGTTTAAAGAGTGTTTTGGTGTTACTGAGATCCTGGGGAGGGTGAGCCATCACTGGTGTGGGACAGAAGACCCATATATTACAGTGGCCCTTGCGGGGGTGGCACTACATGTGGGGGTTCTCGTCCGGGATACCTTCTGGTCCCTGTCACAGAGTGATGACTACCTCTACCAGCCCAGTCACCATGATGGACCCGGTCATTGCTGCCAAGTGGTGTGAAGAACAAAATGGCAGGTTAGGGCTCTGTGTAATTATGAGTCTCACTGGTGCCACCTGGACTGAAAAATAGGTCCAGCAAGTAGTGTCGGCTTTGATGCCTGATCAGAAAACATTCATATTGGACCTGAAAGTTGATCGGATAGCTTCGTCCACCTATGCTTTGCTAGAATGCAAAAGAGGAATCCCGACCTGTTTCCAGGGAGATAGCATACAGTTACCAGGGGATCTCAAAGCTCAGCTTATAAGGCCAAGTATGCTGGATGATCACCCTGAAAATGCTAGCTCAACAACATCAGGACCAGGAGTATCAGCTACTACTTCCATCCCAATTACAGGGTTCCCTCCTGCTACATTCTTTACAGATATGGGAAAGCTGGTGGAAACGTTGGCACAAAACTCAGCCACATCTGCCAATTATGGATATCAAAAGTTGCGGTTCTATTCTGGGAAGGTCCCTGTGCCATCCGGGAAGAGGACTTCGAAACCTGGATAGATCAGGCAGTGCAGGTTGTGGAAGAATGGGAAGTCGCTGACACAGTAAAAAGACAAAGGTTAATCGAGAGCCTAAGATCTCCTGCTTCAGATGTAATCAGAAATCTAAAAAGGGACAAGCCAGGCTGCACAGCCACTGAGTGTCTGGAAGCTTTACGTGAGGTTTTTGGAGGGGTGGAGGATTGTGCTGAGCTAATTTATATGTTCTCACACACCTATCAAAATTAAGGAGAAGAGTTATCCGCTTATGTCCGACGACTGGATAAAATCCTTCATCAGGTCATTCTAAAAGGAGGCATGGAGCCGAGTCATGCAAGCAAAGCTTTGTTGGATCAAATTCTTAAAGGAGCACTCCCACTGGATCCCATAATGTTGAAATTTCGGGCTAGAGACCAGAACAAGCCATTGACTTACTCCAAATTGGTCAAAACTATCCTAGAAGAAGAGGCTTTAATTAAGGCTAAAAAACCTGCTAGTGCTCCACATGCGGCTTTCACCGTAGAAGTAGGAACCATGGGCATAGTTGAAGTCCAGTCTGAAGTAATGGCTTTGAAAACTCAGATGTCACAGATGATGGAGTTGATGACATCGCTGTCTGCCAGAATTGCCATACCAGAGGGTGGAAAGACATTGAAACCAACCAGGGCAGAGGCAATACAGAATGTTCCTGCTGGAGAGCCCTCTGGTTTAGTGGCCTGCTATAATTGCGGTGGTATCGGTCACTATCAACGTGACTGTCCCAGCCCAACAAAGCCACGAAGAGTACCTCATAAGCCGGCGGGAAACTCCAGAGGGCCCTGGTGAGGGAGCCAGCCAGGTGCCCATCTAAGTCAACTCGCTCCAGTTCACAAGTCTTAAATGAAGGGCAGGTAAGGCCTAAACCTTTGTCCAAAGCCTCAGTTAGGCTGCCCAAGCTACTCTCAGAGTCAGGTCCCGGATCACGGGAGATCGTTGCACACCACAACCAAAACAGTCAGTCCAGACGACAACGGAAACGGGCCCAGGCCAAAAGAGGGATTCTAGCCCAAACAGCCAAGCAAGCTGCATCAAAACAACCAAGCAAGTTGCCTGACAAGCTGGTGGGTCCTTCTCCTATAGTGTCAGTTCAGGTGGAAGGTGTATACACAAAAGCCCTTCTAGACTCTGGTGCCCAAGTGACTCTAATTTACTGTGATTTCTATGATAAACACCTGAAACACCTGCCCTTGCAGAAGTTAGAAAGTCTAGAGATCTGAGGTATAGGAACTAAGAAGCTCCCCTATGACGGATGTCTTCCAGTCAAGCTTGAATTTGGCCCATCTGTTGTAGGGCAGAAAGAGACTTCCGACACATTGGCCATTGTATGTCCCCGCCCCCCGGGGGCTAATCTGAGTTCCTTGATTGTGTGGACGAACACTGACTTGGTTCGTCGGTTACTTACTCCTCAGGTCATAGAGGGTGAAGATGCAGCTAAAAGTGTACATCCGATGATGCGCTCAGTGTACCAGCGATTGGTCCATGAACAAAAGGCCCCAACAGAAGGAGTGGGAAAATTGTGGAAGTTGGACAAGATGGAAAAGGTCTTGCAGTCAGGTGAAGTAACATGTTTGCGGGCTTCAGTCAAACTGAATTGGGACCAACCTGGTCCTTATGTTATCCTTGAAGGTGATTCACAGAAGACAAATTCAGGTTTGGAACTGATTCCGGAAGTAATCTCTATGAAGGCCTTACAGAGAACCCATGGAAAAGTTCCTGTCAGTGTTCGTAATGTTACTGATTCTCCAGTGAAGCTTCGGACCTGAATGATGATAGGGCAGGTAAATCCAGCCACACCCATCACACAACACAGTGTAGTGGGGGAAGCCAAGGAAGAGTTACCAGAGGAGTATTTCTATCCAAAAGGCTCTCCTATGACATCTGAATGGAAAGAACGGGCAAAAACACAACTCTTAAAATGGAGGAAGATTTTCTCTAAAAATGAGTTTGATGTGGGATGCGCAGAGAGTGCACAGCATCATATTCGTCTACAAGAGGATAGGCCATTTCGGGAAAGGTCACGACAAATACCATTAGCTGATTTAGATGACCTTAGAGAATATATTGCGGAGTTGAAGAGGACGGGAATTATTCGGGAGTCCCGAAGTCCCTATGCTTCTCCCATTGTGGTGGTGAGGAAGAAAAATGGGTCATTACGGCTCTGTATCGATTATCGCACTCTCAACAAAAGAACCATTCCAGACCAGTACACCACTCCACGAATAGAAGATGCCCTGCAATGCCTTTCAGGTGCCAAATGGTTCAGCGTGTTAGACCTGAGAAGTGGGTACCATCAGATCCCGATGCATCCAGATGACCGGGAGAAAACCGCTTTCATCTGCCCAGTGGGGTTCTTTGAGTTTGAAAGGATGCCACAGGGTCTGTCTGGAGCCCCTGCTACATTCCAACGCTTGATAGAGCGGACTGTTGGTGATATGAACTTAATTGAAGTGTTAGTGTACCTAGACGACATAATTGTCTTTGGTCGGACTTTGGAAGAACATGAGGAGAGTCTAGAGAAGGTTCTGAAGCGACTCTATGAAGAGGGATTGAAGCTGTCCCTTGAGAAGTGCCAGTTCTACCAGTCAACAGTCACCTACCTTGGGCACGTTGTCTCAGCGGAGGGAGTGGCCACTGACCCCAAGAAGTTGGAAGCCGTTACCACTTGGCCCAGGCCCAGAAATGTGCAAGAGCTGAGATCTTTTCTTGGGTTCTGCTCCTACTACAGGAGGTTTGTGGAGGGATTTGCCAAAATAGCCAGACCTCTCACTGAGCTTTTGCGTGCTGGAGATGATGGAGAGCAAGAGATCCCAGAAGTAGTCCGGCAAATCAGTGGAGCGAGAAAGTCTCGGGAGTCCATAGAGGGAGAGTGGTCTGATCAGTGCGAACAAGCTTTCCTTCAGTTAAAACGGAGCTTGACCAATGCACCAGTTTTAGCCTACGCTGACAACCGTAAGCCCTATGAGCTCCATGTTGATGCCAGCAGAGAAGGGCTAGGTGGTGTGTTGTACCAAGAACATGATGGACGTCTGAGACCGGTTGCTTATGTGAGTCGAAGCCTTACTCTATCGGAGAGAAATTACCCTACCCACAAGTTGGAATTTTTGGCGTTAAAATGGGCTGTCGTGGACAAGCTTAAAGAATACCTGTATGGTGCAGAATTCGAAGTCAAAACAGATAACAACCCACTCACATATGTCCTTACCACGGCCAAGCTGGATTCCACAGGACATCGATGGTTGGCAGCACTTTCTAGTTTCCGTTTTAGCTTGAAGTACCGACCTGGAGTTGTTAATAGGGATGCCGATGCTCTGTCAAGGAGACCCTATGACCCGCTAACTCATACAGAAGGGTGGACTCAACTGACGACAGAAGGCATTCAGGCTTTATGTCAAAGGATTGAGTACCGAGCCAGAGGAGCGACAGGGGCCGAAGCCATTGGAGTCACCACTGTTGGGGTCCCAAAGCTCTATTGTGACTTGACCCAAGTGAGGGATGAGGGACTGCCTACCCTTTCCAAGAAAGACTTGAGGAAGGATCAAACAGAAGAACCCCTTTGTTCTCTGACTTTGAAAGCCTTGGAGAGTGGTCGCCCAGAACTTCTACTCACAGCAGACTCCCCAAAGGAGGCTCGATTGGTTCACAAGGAGTGGAATCGACTACAGCTCTCAGATGGAGTGGTCTACCGAAGGGGCCCCTCGGATGATCCAGAGGAGAATTGGCAGCTGTTCCTCCTGGAGAAGCATAGGGGGACAGTGCTGAATGCATTACATGATCAACATGGACACTTGGGACCTGATAGAGCATTTAAGTTAGTTAGGGATCGTTTCTACTGGCCGTGTATGCGAACTGAAATCGAAAGTTACTGTCACTCCTGCCTTCGCTGCATCCAGAGAAAGACTTTGCCTTCCAGAGCTGCCCCAATGGGTCATCTACAGAGTCAAAGTCCTATGGATCTGGTGTGCATTGATTTCTTGTGTCTGGAACCCGACACGAGTGGTCAAGGGAATGTGTTGGTAGTGACTGATCATTTCACCCGTTATGCCCAGGCTTATCCAACAAGAGATCAACGAGCTGTCACAGTTGCCAAAGTGTTAGTGGAGAAATTCTTTGTTCATTATGGATTACCTCAGAGAATTCACTCTGACCAAGGAAGAGACTTTGAAAGCAGGCTCATTAAACAGCTATTGGATCTTCTGAGTATCAAAAAATCGAGAACGACACCTTACCACCCTCAAGGGGATCCTCAACCAGAGAGGTTTAATCGTACCCTCCTTGACATGCTTGGAACCTTTCCATCTGACAGGAAATAGCATTGGAGCAGGCACATTTCCGCTGTGGTTCATGCCTATAACAGTACTGAAAATGACGCAACGGGTTACTCACCATATAGACTGATGTTTGGAAGAGAAGCTCGTCTGCCAGTGGACTTGGCCTTCGGTGTCTCAATAGACAGAACTTCCACTACATCCTACAGGGGCTATGTGGATAGGCTCAGAAAGAACCTAAAGACAGCCTATGAGAAGGCACAAGAAGCTTCTGGTGTTAGAGGTCAGCGGAACAGTAAGAATTATGATTTGAAAGTTAGGATTCATGATTTACAGCAGGGTGACAAGGTGTTGCTGAGGAATCTGGGTCTTTCTGGAAAGCATAAGTTAGCTGACCGTTGGAGTTCTCAACAATATGTTGTCTGCAAGCAACTGCCTGGTCTTCCTGTATACCAAATTCGGCCTGATGGAAAAACGGGTCCCCTGAAAACCTGGCATCAAAATCATTTACTACCTCTGAGTGAAACCGTCAGGGTACCTGTGAGAACAGAGACGTCATATCCCAAACCATCTTCTTTCAGGCAAGTTCCAGTTACTAGGTCTCAACCTCTACTGCCAGATGAGGCCACAACAATAGAAGATGACAGTGATGACGAGCTTGAGGTAGGATGGTTGTGGCCATCTGAGCCCATGGATGCCACTCCCTCCACATCAACTGCTAATCAGCCTTCAAGTGTGCTCCGGCCTGATGCATCAGAATTTGTGCCCCAGGTGCAAGGAAATTCAGAACTAGTAGAGCAAGCTTACCAGTTAGTCCATGAATCTGATGAAGGGTTTCCGGATGGGAGTTCCTCTGAACTTGAAGAAAAACTGTTTGAGGAAAGCCACCTTGAACCGGATGGAGAATCCTGTGAAGAGTCTTGTCTTCAGCCCAAAGAACAGAGAGCTAAGAGAGCAGTGAGACCCCCCACTTAGATTAACATATGATACCCCTGGAACAAGCTCAGAAGAAGCTATTCCCACTGTTCACAGACTTCCTGATTCTCAGGCACATTCTATGGTGGTACCAGTGACCGATGTTCCCAACCCATCGCCTAACACACTTTGGTGGCAGGTCCCATTACCTAATGCATTTGTTAGGAAATGTCATAAAATCAGCCTAAGATCATAGGCCTAATTTGTTGGTCCATGTGTAAGGTTACTGTACAAATGCTATATTATTATTAACTGCACTCATCTCTCTCTTTGGGGGACCAAAGATTTTTTTAGAAGGGGGTGGATGTAGCACAGGCTTAGTATTGCCTCTGTAATATATGCAGAATATTGCTCTCTGAAACATTGCATTGCATTATCTGGCTAAGCTGATTGGGTCCTGCGGTAGCTAAGAAAGAAGCCCACCCCTAACAACAAAAACAATGAAAGACAAGATTGGATAGCTACTCAGGAGAGCTGTGATTGGGGGAGAGGGAGGAGGACACAGGAGAAGAGACAGACTGGCATGGTGACAGGCAGACAGAAGAAAGGATCCCATGTGTTTATCTCTTGAACACTGGCAGAGCCTGTGACTCTCCTAAGGAAGGTGCACACATGAGAGGGGAGTTTGCAGTGTGTTATTCTGCCTGATTACTGAAGATGTGCTAACAGTGCAGAGAAATCTAGAGACCAGTTTCAGTGCTGCAGCAATCATCATCATTATCCTGTTTGAAGGTTTCTGTGGCATGTGTTGCTCACATCACCATCCAGTCAACTGAGACAGCAATCAATCTATCAATTGCTGGAAGGAAGATATATCAAGTGCATCTAATGGTGAGAGATCTTCTGCCATCCTTGTGTATGTGGATCTAGCTGCTAGGTCCTATTTACTGTTAATGCAGCTTTATCTGAAGGTGGATCTCCACATCTGTTAATCTTTGTGACACTTTGTGAAGATACCCCTTTCCATTCTGTGGATTACAAATTTACTTCACAAAAATCTGAGTACTCAAACACAGGATTTAAAGGGCCCCAACGCTGGCAGACTGTGTGTGTTTGTGTGAATAGAATTCCCACTGGCCAGTGGTTAGCTAGAACCTGCAAGACTTAGGTAGGATCTTATAGTCAGTAATATCACTTTTGGGAAATTATTGAACGTTATTCTTTGTATTGTGTTGTACAGTTTGTTCACCACTTGTTCAGTGCATTTCAGGCAAGGCCTCCCACTGGCGGTTAAAGTGAATGAACACAAATCCTGTTTTCTTTTACTGAGAAGTTTTAGTATATTATTGTACTTAATATTTGTATTCTGTTTATCAGTTTATCTCTTTTCAGGGCTTTTTGCTAGTTCTAATAAAGCCCAGCTAAAAGTTTAAAGAGTGTTTTGGTGTTACTGAGATCCTGGGGAGGGTGAGCCATCACTGGTGTGGGACAGAAGACCCGTATATTACAGTGGCCCTTGCGGGGGTGGCGCTACAATAATAATAGGAGAATACAAATTTAAACAGTAGCATTTGAAAGTATTCAGGCAGGCCCTTGCACTACATGCTTTGGAGAAATGCATCCATAAATCTGACCACAAAAGAGGTAGGTATAGTGTGTATTGAGGTTTGGCAAAGTCAGCAGATAGAGGATTGCTATCAGCTGACTTATTAGTGGTTGGGGGGAGGGGGGTTCCAAATGATTTTGGGCCCCACAAAAAAGCCTCTGGCATTCTGCATGAATTTAAGGACAACAATAACATTTGTAAACATTTTAGGGGGTCTTTAGGGTAAAGCATTACAATGGAGATGACAAAATACATTATTAAGTGACTAGACTATAGGAGTATATGGGCCTCGGATAGCATGCTGGGGGGGTTAGTGAAGGCAAATATGCATGAAGGACAAAAAAGGAGCATACAAAATTCCAACATGCATGAGGACAAAGAGGAAATTCCCAGCTTATTACAATTATGTTAATTATAAGATGATGAAAGAAATACAATACATTAGCAAACATTAAATACATAGAATGTGATGTTAAAGGAGAAAACTTACCCTCATATATTCCTTCTGCAGGACCTGTATGATGGCAGAACAGGTCTCTGGAATAATGATTCCCAGAGCCTGGGGGGAGATGCCTGTCGAGGACTTGAGGTCCTGAAGGCTTCTCCCAGTCGCCAAATACCGCAACGTGGCAACTAGCCTCTGCTCTGGAGTGATGGCTTGCCACATGCAGGTATTCTGCCTGCTGATATAAGGGGACAGCAAAGCCAGCAGATGGTGAAAAACGGGGTCCGTCATCTGGAGATAATTCCTGAAATCATCAGGATTATTCTCACGGATCTCACGCAGCAAAGGCATATGAGAGAAATGATCATGCTGGAGCAACCAATTCTTCGTCCACGAACTCCTCCTCGCCCTGTTGATGGACCGGGCTTGTGTCAAAGTAAGAACCCCAACACCAAGCCCCCGCACAGCACGAACTCTACGATGAGTACGTACACGTAACATGGCTTCAAAACGGTCGGCTGGTCAGAAAGGACAACAGAAAGCACTGATAAACTGCAAGGCCTGAAAGAACGAACTGCAAATCAGCAACGAGCGGACAATAAGCACTGAAAATCAAAGCGTACTATACCAAGATATAGTCCACAATGAGCAACAAATGCTAACTGACTGCACTGATAAGCAGATACGCACCGACAGCACAAACTGTAGAGCAGTAACGAACTGAAGCAGACATCTGAAAAGCGCGAATCGTCTCTAACCAAACTTCTACTAACACGCGATAAACACAAGATCAGCAGAAGGAGCCCAAAGGGTGCCGTATGTGGTGCTGAACTTCTCTTTTCTAGTCCCGTAGTATGTGGTGGACGTCACCGCGTTCTTGGCGGTCGGAATTTGGTGTGACCATGTGTAGGCAAGACATCTTGAGCGGAATTCCGTCGGAATTCCGTTGGAAAAACCATCAGAGCTTCTTCCGACGAGAATTCCGATCGTGTGTACGCGGCATAACAGTAGAAGCTGGAGAGGTGAGTGTGTGAATAATGTGTATTCCAGTTATCAGGAAGGCAAATGCATTAATTAATAAGTTTATATTAAAATGTTGTCTGTAGAGGTTGGGATTGAGCAACAATTCAGATTTTTTACTTTAAAGTGCATTTAAACATTTAAAGGGTAGTTATACATTTCCAAAAGAACCCCTGTCCCACCCTACTTTTGAAATCATATACTATCACTGCATCTGTATTGATGCGTCTTTCAGTCGTTTATGTACAGCGCCTTGAAAAAAATATTCGTGCCTCTTGAAAATTTCCACTTTTTGTCATGATACAACAAAAAACGTAAATGCATTTTATTGGGATTTTATGTGATAGACCAACACAAAGTGGCACAAAATTGTGAAGTGGAAGGAAAATGATAAATGGGTTTTGACATTTTTTACAAATAAATATATGAAAAGTGTGGCGTGTATTTGTATTCAGCCTCCTTTACTCTGATACCCCTAACTAAAATCTAGTGGAAGCAATTGCCTTCTGAAGTCAACTAATTAGTAAATAGAGTCCACCTGCGTGTAATTTAATCTCAGTATAAATACAGTGGCTCTGTGAAGCCCTCAGAGGTTTGTTACAGAACCTTAGTGAACAAACAGCATCATGGAGAAGTTTAAAGCAGTGTTAGGTTATAAAAAGATATTCCAAGCTTTGAATATCTCATGGAACACTGTTCAATTCCTCATCCAAAAATGGGAAGAGTATGGCACAACTGCAAACATACCAAGACATGGCCATCCACCTAAACTGACAGGCCGGGCAAGGAGAGCATTAATCAGAAAAGCAGCCAAGAGAACAATGGTAACTTTGGAGGAGCTGCAGAGATCCACAGCTCAGGTGGGAGAATCTGTCCACAGGACAACTATTAGTCGTGCATTCCACAAAGCTGGCCTTGTTAAAAAGCAAGCCATAAGAAGTTCAGTTAGCAGTTTGCAAGAAGCCATGTATGGGACACAGAAAACATGTGGAAGAAGGTGCTCTGGTCAGATGAGAACAAAATTGAACTTTTTGGCCTAAAAGAAAAACGTTATGTGTGGCAGAAAACTAAAACTGCACAACACCCTTAACACACCATCCCCACTGTGAAACATGGTGGTGGCAGCATCATGTTGTGGGGATGCTTTTATTCAGCAGGGACAGGGAAGCTGGTCAAAGTTGATGGGAAGATGGATGAAGCCCAATACAGGGCAATCTTAGCAGAAAACCTGTAAGAGTCTGCAAAAGACTTGAGACTGGGGCAGAGGTTCACCTTCCAGGAGGCCAACGACCCTAAACATACAACCAGAGCTGGTTTAGATCAAAGTATATTCGTGTGCTAGAATGGCCCAGTCAAAGTCCAGACGTATATCCAATTGAGAATCTGTAACAAGACTTGAAAATTGCTGTTCATCTACGATGAGTACGTACACGTAACATGGCTTCAAAACGGTCGGCTGGTCAGAAAGGACAACAGAAAGCACTGATAAACTGCGAGGCCTGAAAGAACGAACTGCAAATCAGCAACGAGCGGACAATAAGCACTGAAAATCAAAGCGTACTATACCAAGATATAGTCTACAATGAGCAACAAATGCTAACTGACTGCACTGATAAGCAGATACGCACCGACAGCACAAACTGTAGAGCAGTAACGAACTGAAGCAGACATCTGAAAAGCGTGAATCGTCTCTAACCAAACTTCTACTAACACGCGATAAACACAAGATCAGCAGAAGGAGCCCAAAGGGTGCCGTATGTGGTGCTGAACTTCTCTTTTCTAGTCCCGTAGTACGTGGTGGACGTCACCGCGTTCTTGGCGGTCGGAATTTGGTGTGACCATGTGTAGGCAAGACATCTTGAGCGGAATTCCGTCGGAATTCCGTTGGAAAAACCATCAGAGCTTCTTCCGACGAGAATTCCGATCGTGTGTACGCGGCATAACAGTAGAAGCTGGAGAGGTGAGTGTGTGAATAATGTGTATTCCAGTTATCAGGAAGGCAAATGCATTAATTAATAAGTTTATATTAAAATGTTGTCTGTAGAGGTTGGGATTGAGCAACAATTCAGATTTTTTACTTTAAAGTGCATTTAAACATTTAAAGGGTAGTTATACATTTCCAAAAGAACCCCTGTCCCACCCTACTTTTGAAATCATATACTATCACTGCATCTGTATTGATGCGTCTTTCTCATGGTTCAGTCGTTCAGTCGTTTATGTACAGTGCCTTGAAAAAAATATTCGTGCCTCTTGAAAATTTCCACTTTTTGTCATGATACAACAAAAAACGTAAATGCATTTTATTGGGATTTTATGTGATAGACCAACACAAAGTGGCACAAAATTGTGAAGTGGAAGGAAAATGATAAATGGTTTTTGACATTTTTTACAAATAAATATATGAAAAGTGTGGCGTGTATTTGTATTCAGCCTCCTTTACTCTGATACCCCTAACTAAAATCTAGTGGAAGCAATTGCCTTCTGAAGTCAACTAATTAGTAAATAGAGTCCACCTGCGTGTAATTTAATCTCAGTATAAATACAGTGGCTCTGTGAAGCCCTCAGAGGTTTGTTACAGAACCTTAGTGAACAAACAGCATCATGGAGAAGTTTAAAGCAGTGTTAGGTTATAAAAAGATATTCCAAGCTTTGAATATCTCATGGAACACTGTTCAATTCCTCATCCAAAAATGGGAAGAGTATGGCACAACTGCAAACATACCAAGACATGGCCATCCACCTAAACTGACAGGCCGGGCAAGGAGAGCATTAATCAGAAAAGCAGCCAAGAGACCAATGGTAACTTTGGAGGAGCTGCAGAGATCCACAGCTCAGGTGGGAGAATCTGTCCACAGGACAACTATTAGTCGTGCATTCCACAAAGCTGGCCTTGTTAAAAAGCAAGCCATAAGAAGTTCAGTTAGCAGTTTGCAAGAAGCCATGTATGGGACACAGAAAACATGTGGAAGAAGGTGCTCTGGTCAGATGAGAACAAAATTGAACTTTTTGGCCTAAAAGAAAAACGTTATGTGTGGCAGAAAACTAAAACTGCACAACACCCTTAACACACCATCCCCACTGTGAAACATGGTGGTGGCAGCATCATGTTGTGGGGATGCTTTTATTCAGCAGGGACAGGGAAGCTGGTCAAAGTTGATGGGAAGGTGGATGAAGCCCAATACAGGGCAATCTTAGCAGAAAACCTGTAAGAGTCTGCAAAAGACTTGAGACTGGGGCAGAGGTTCACCTTCCAGGAGGACAACGACCCTAAACATACAACCAGAGCTGGTTTAGATCAAAGTATATTTGTGTGCTAGAATGGCCCAGTCAAAGTCCAGACGTATATCCAATTGAGAATCTGTAACAAGACTTGAAAATTGCTGTTCACAGATGCTCCCCATCCATTGTGACAGAGTTTGAGCTATTTTGCAAAAATGAATGAGCAAAATTTCACTCTGTAGATGCGCAAAGCTGGTAGATACATCCCCAAAAAGACTTGCAGCTGTAATTGCAGTGAAAAGTGGTTGTTCTACAAAGTATTGACTCAGTGACACAATCACATAAAATCCCAATAAAATACATTTACGTTTTTGGTTGTAGCATGACAAAATGTAGAAAATTTCAAGGGGTATGAATACTTTTTTAAGGCACTGTAACTCAAAGCATTCTATTCTGTGACAATTCAGAAAATGCATCAACCATTCACAATTTCAGACAGCCGCCAGAATTCCGAACATTGTAAACCCTGCCAGGTCATAAAGATTTCATAAAGTATGTACATAATATAACTGAGTACTAACATTTATAGGTAAAGTTCATCCAGGCAATATCCGATTGCCTCTCTTGGGGGGGGGGGTCAGGAAGGAATTTTTTCCCCTGCTGTAACAAATTGGATCATGCTTTGCTGGGGTTTTTCACCTTCCTCTGGATCAACTGTAGGTATAGGATTGTGGGTACGGCATTGTATGATTTTTTTTTTTTATTGGTTGAACTAGATGGAGCTGTGTCTTCTTTCAACTTGATCAACTATGTAACTATGGTGATATTGCACATTTTTAAACTGAGTTAAAATGGACAACCTTAACCACTTCAGCCCCGGACCATTTTGCTGGCCAAAGACCAGACCACTTTTTGCGATTCGGCACTGCGTCGCTTTAACTGACAATTGCGCGGTCATGCGATGTGGCTCCCAAACAAAATTGACGTCCTTTTTTTCCACAAATAGATCTTTCTTTTGGTGGTATTTGATCACCCCTGCGGTTTTTATTTTTTGCGCTATAAACAAAATTAGAGCGACAATTAATTTTTTACTTTTTGTTATAATAAATATCCCTCAAAAATATATAAAAAAGCATTTTTTTCCCTCAGTTTAGGCCGATACGTATTCTTCTACATATTTTTGTTAAAAAAATCGCAATAAGCAATTATTGATTGGTTTGCGCAAATGTTATAGCGTTTACAAAATAGGGGATAGTTTTATGGCATTTTTATTAATAATTATTTTTTCTAGTAATGGTGGCGATCAGCGATTTTTATTGTGACTGCGACATTATGGCGGACACATTGGATATTTTTGACACATTTTTGGGACCATTGTCATTTATACAGCAATCAGTGCTATACAAATGCAGCGATTCCTGCGTAAATTACACTGGCAGTGAAGGGGTTAACCAGTGGGTGGCAGTGTAGGGGTTAAGTGTTCCTAGGGGTGTGTTACTAACTGTTGGGGGCTGGGCTTTCTTTTAGTGAACCCTGATCTCTGCTCCAATCACATGGAGTAGAGATCGGCGTCACTTGTTGCTAGGCAGAAAGGGGAGATGCTGTTTACAATGGCATCTCCCAGTTCAGCCACCCTGTGAGATGATCTCGGGTATGCCCGCAGCAATCGAGCCCGCGGGACCCGCAACTGGACTCACGTGGGTCCCCGACCAGCACGTGAGCGCGCCACCAGCAGCGCGCTCGCGATGGCAGGGCAGCATTTAAGATTGGACGTACCTGTACGCCAATATGCCTGCCCGTGCCATTCTGCCGACGTACATCGGCGTGCGCTGGTCAAGCTGCACCTTGATGAAACAGTGACCACATTAAACATTTTCTTGAATATCTCTCCTGCTGTTAAGTCCTGTAGAGTGCGCCTGCTTTTTGCATGTCATTCCACATACCATCCTACTGTTTAGGTTTGCACCCAAGCTATTATCTCTAGAAGGTGTGTGGTACCCTATACTTTTGCTAGTAGTATACATATATCATCATATATTCACATATTTATATTTCCAAGTGTACAATATCATTTTACAAGCTTTGGTGTATTAGAGGTGTATCAGATTCCATATTGTAGGTAACCTGCTCTTTATGAAAAAGAAACTTGCTGTTTAAATGCAATTTAAACTTAAATGCAGGCCTTCCAATGAATGCCCCACCTTTCTTTTTTTTTTGCAGAGAATTACTTGAGCTTACGGATAAAATTAAAATAATTTCAAACAGCCTATTCAGATGTCATTGCATCTCAGGAAAATGTACTCCCCATCAGATAAATAAGGAACCAATATTGTTAATAAGGAACCATAGAAATAATCTGTACCTACAAAAATCCAGTACATTTAAAACATATTTTTCATTTATAAATGCCTATAAATCATGCAATGATTGTAGTTTTAAAATAAACTGAGAATAAACCAAATGCCCCATATGCCATGACAATATTTACGGGGACTACTGGTGCTGGTTATGGTAACCAACTGTCAAACACTGGAAAATGTTCTGCTTTAAACCTGTGGTCAGGGTGAGGTTAGAGACGATAGGCATAAGTCACAAAGGAAAATGTAACTCTTAGCAAATAAAATTCCGTCATGTAATTCCCAAGATGTGTTTACTTGTGTAGGCTGTTATTGCTTTGTTTCAAGTCTTCACTTAATTTAAATGTTTGTGTAACAATGTCTGGCTGTGTTGACTTTGAAGTATACCTGTTGAAACAGCAAAGTGTTTTGAGGTTCAATTATGCATTACTCAAATAGCTGTACTCTAAGAGTACAGTGACGCTGCTAATGGCCCAGTTCATATCATACAACAATGACAATAATCAGGGATGTTGCTAGGATTATAAAAGACCTGAGGCACCCTGAAGAGGGAAAACATATGATGCATTACAGCAAATAATGGGCATCGCTGAAAGGTAGTTGTGGCTCAAAAGAGCATGGTTATGTAGAGCCAAGCTAATGCCGTGTACAGACATCCGGACTTTCCAGCAGACTAGGTCTGACAGTCTTTCCGACAGACTTTTGAACGGAGTTCCGACAGACTTTACAGACGATCGGACTTGGCCACACACTATCACACCAAAGTCCAACGGATTTGAACATGATGACGTACGACTGACTAGAATAAGGAAGTTCATAGCTCATAGCCAATAGCTGCCCTAACGTCTGTTTTCGTCCGTCAGATTAGCATACAGATGAATGGATTTTCCGTCGGAAAGATTTGAAACATGTTCTAAATCTAAAGTCTGTCTGATTTTTCGACAACACAAGTCCGATGAAGCCCACACAAGATCGAATTGTCCGATGAATTTGTTCCGTCTTACCTTTGCTGTCGAAAAGTCTGATCCTGTGTACACGGCATAAGTCTACATTTTACCAACAATATAAACAGGCCTCAACTCTTGTATCCTCCTAATTTAATCACTTACTGATTTTACAGCTTCTTTACCACTTAATCCTTGCCATTGTTTCAGCTTAAGTTGGTGCCAGGCCTGGACTGGCCATAGGGCCACCTGGTCCGTGGCCTGTTGATGCCTGGGCCACACAGTGGGAAACAAATGGTGTTGCTGCTCACCTCCCGCTATGCAGTCATGTCTGTTTATCCTCTCCCTGGCAATACCACCTGAAACTCCAGATTGACGTCCGTCCCATTCAGTGGCCGTTGATGACTTCTTTGTATTTGGCATGAGCTGGTTAATGACAGGTTGTCTGTGTGCTAGATATAGAAGATGAAGAGGCTGGCGGCTGTCTCGTGTATCCCACACAGATAATATAGGTGGGATGGGGGCCCGACAGAAATCTGTCATGGGCAGTCAGTGAGAAGACAATGGGCTCTGTGATGGAGACAGATCTTCTCCAGGTGTGAGCACAGCAGTCCTCCAGTTTCTGTGTGTGTATGTGATCTACCTGGGGATACAGGTGTGCACAGCTTAGTGTTTGTCTACACATTTGTCTTTTATTTACATTATTCAATTACATTTGTTTGCACATTGTCTGTGCATTGTTTGATGTCAGAGCACCATATTAGGCTCACCTTGAAGGTCTGATGTGGAAGACAACACTGTTATCAGCTCTTTCTGAGATGCTTGATCCATGGCCAGGGATACAGATATACCCGACCACCTCCTTTATCAGAGGTATACACATTCCTAACCACCCCCTTCATCAGGGGTATAGACATCCCCGACCACCCCCTTCATCAGAGGTATAGACATCACCTACCACCTCCTTCATCAGGTGTAAAGACATCCCAGACCACCTCCTTCATCAGGGGTATAGACATCCCTGACTACCTCTTTCATCAGGGGTATAGACATCCTCAACCACCCACTTCATCAGTGTTATAGACATACCCGACCACCACCTTTATCAGAGGTATAGACTTTCCTGACCAACAACTTCTTCAGAGGTATAGACATCGCCGGCCACCCCCTTCATCAGGGGTATAGACATCCCCGACCAGCGTCTTCATCAGGGATATAAACATCCCGACCACCTCCTTCATCAGGAGTATAGACATCTCTGACTACCTCCTTCATCAGGGGTATAGACATGCCCAACCACCATCTTCATCAGAGGTATAGACATCCCCAACCACTACCTTCATCAGGATATATATATACATCCCCGACCGCCACCTTCATCAGGGGTATAGACATGACTGACCACCATCTTCATCAGAGTATAGATATGCCGACCACCATCTTCATCAGAAGTATAGACATCCCTAACCACCACCTTCCTCAGGGGTATAAGACATCCTCAACCACCACCTTCATCAGGGGTATGGACATCCCCGACCACCACCTTGATCAGGGGTATAGACATCCCCGACCACCATCTTCATCAGAGGTATAGACATCTCCAACCACCACCTCTATCGGGATATAGACATCCCCGACCACCATCTTCATCAGGGGTATAGAAATTCCCGACCATCCCTTTCATCAGTGGTATAGACATTCCCAACCACCCCTTTCATCTGGGGTATACACATTTCCGACCACCACCTTTATCAAGTGTATAGACATCCCTAACCACCACCTTCACCAGGGATATAGACATCCCCAACCGCCGCCTTCATCAGGGGTATAGACATCACCAACCACTACCTTCATCAGGGTATATACATCCCCGACCACCACCTTCATCAGGGGTATAGACATGAATGACCACCATCTTCATCAGAGTATAGACATGCCCGACCACCATCTTCATCAGAGGTATAGACATCCCCAACCACCACCTTCATTAGGGGCATAAGACATCCTCAACCACCACCTTCATCAGTGGTATGGACATCCCTGACCACCACCTTGATCAGGGGTATAGACATCCCCGACCACCACCTTCATCAGAGGTACAGACATCCCAGACCAGCAACTTCATCAGGGGTATAGACATCCTCAACCACCATCTTCATCAGGGGAATAGACATCCCCAACCACCATCTTCATCAGGGGTATAGACATCCCCGACCACTCCTTCTTTTAGGGGTATAGGCATCCACGGCCACCCCTTTCATCTGTGATAAAGACATTCCAAACCACCATGTTCAGCAGGGGTTTAGACATTCCTGACCACCACCTTCATCAGGGGTTTAGACATCCCCTCATCAGGGGTATAGACATTCCCAACCACCCCTTTCATCTGGGGTATACACATTTCCGACCACCACCTTTATCAAGTGTATAGACATCCCTAACCACCACCTTCACCAGGGATATAGACATCCCCAACCGCCGCCTTCATCAGGGGTATAGACATCACCAACCACTACCTTCATCAGGGTATATACATCCCCGACCACCACCTTCATCAGGGGTATAGACATGAATGACCACCATCTTCATCAGAGTATAGACATGCCCGACCACCATCTTCATCAGAGGTATAGACATCCCCAACCACCACCTTCATTAGGGGCATAAGACATCCTCAACCACCACCTTCATCAGTGGTATGGACATCCCTGACCACCACCTTGATCAGGGGTATAGACATCCCCGACCACCACCTTCATCAGAGGTACAGACATCCCAGACCAGCAACTTCATCAGGGGTATAGACATCCTCAACCACCATCTTCATCAGGGGAATAGACATCCCCAACCACCATCTTCATCAGGGGTATAGACATCCCCGACCACTCCTTCTTTTAGGGGTATAGGCATCCACGGCCACCCCTTTCATCTGTGATAAAGACATTCCAAACCACCATGTTCAGCAGGGGTTTAGACATTCCTGACCACCACCTTCATCAGGGGTTTAGACATCCCCTCATCAGGGGTATAGACATCCCCGACCACCACCTTTATCAGGGGTATAAAAAACCTGGCCACCACCTTCATCGGAGTATAGACATTACCGGCCTTCACCTTAATTCTACATCTTATTATCCTATCAGCAGAGGGGGCAGGAGGAGCTGGACAGAGACACACACAGAAAGGGAAGAGGGTAGGAGCAGACTCTGTGTTCGTTTGATCTCACTCCCCTGGTTGGTGCCATGACCATTGCCCCAGGTTTCCTGTTATAGAGTAGCTCCTTTCTCTGGCAGCATCCTACGGGGTCACTCTTGAATGCAGGGACTAGGGTTCTGTTTGCCTACCCTGTGCGCATCAATAGAAACACACAGATCTGTAGCCTGGGATGGCATGGCACTCCCCTGCTCCTCCCTCCATCTCCCTTATACCAACAAACTTGCTCAAGACTGCTTTGTCCACTGTTAACTATTTTCTGTAAATAGCACAAGTTCAGGGAAGCAGTACTCAAATTAGCACATCTAGCATTTTATCAACAAGCATTTTATTATGCACATTTTCACTTTACATGTATAAGACAGCCCATTCATTTCAATAGGCTGCCCTATGCACGGCAAATGCAAGTAGTTCAGGTAGCTTTTTGGGCATTGAGCTTTACAAGTTTAACTGCACATTTTGACGTGTGCAAAAGTGAGCGTCTGCTTGCTGCATTTGGGTTGCTGGCACCACAAACGGCACGACAAGCGAAACACCCTTTGTTTGCATATTTTGTAAATACGCCAAAAAACAAATGCTTTTGCGCGTTCATGAAATGTTTAAGTGTGAATGGGGCCTTAAGAGAGGTATTAAAACCACTTTAATCACTGCACCACAAGACACATGTAGATATTCATACCTCAAGAAAAAAGGTCAACCCTTGCATGATGTATGCTTTTGCATACACAGTTAATAGACATAAATTTAAGTTCACCTTAAGACCCCTTTCACACCGCCGAGCCTATAGCGTCGGCGGTAAAACGCTGCTATTTTTAGCGGCGTTTTACCGTCGGATTTGCAGCGCATTTCGGCCACTAGCGGGGTGCTTTTACCCCCCGCTAGCGGCCGAGAAAGGGTTAAAAACGCAATAGCTGCGCTTTGCCAGCGGTATTGCAGTGCTGCCCCGTTGATTTCAATAGGGAGCAGCGGTGGAGGAGCGGTAAACACACCGCTTCTTCACTGCTCCAAAGAAGCTGCTGGCAGGACTTTCCCTGATGTCCTGCCAGCGCACCGCTCCGGTGTGAAAGCCCTCGGGGCTTTCACACTGGAGTGAATATTACAGCAATTTGAGGGCGGATTGCAGGCGCTATTTCTAACACTATGGTGCCTGCAAAACGCCCTCGGTGTCAAAGGGCTCTAAAAGAGACAAAAAGATTCAAAACTTGCGAGTGACTGCCAAGGCAATAGATTCTGATTCTTTGCTTTTTTTGCTTTAGAAATACACATTAAAGTGATTGTAAAGCTTGACATGTCATATCTACCTGCTCTGTGTAATGGTTTTGCACCTAGCAGCCCCAATTCTTCTCTTCTTGGGTCCCAGGCCGGCACTCCTGGCTCCCCCGCCGAGTACTCCCCTATAGGAGCACTCATGCATGCCCGATCCCGAACCAGGCTGTTTGACACACAGCCCGGCTCAGCACCACCTCCCCCGCTATGCTCACAGGTTTTGACTGACCACAGCCCCTGCTGCTCTCAGCCAAGCCTGTGAGATCCGGGAGAGGGGAGAAGAGCTGCTGCAGACAGGCACAGCATTGGATCAAGAATGGACTTGGGTGAGTATTTATGGGGACAGGGGGAGCTAATATTAAAAGTTTTTTTTTAACCACCTCGCGCCCGCCCTATAGTCGAATGACGGCCGTAGAGCAGGCGTGTTCGTCCGGTGGTCGTCCCTGGACATCCTGATGTTTACTTCCGAGATGCGCGCCCGCGGCGGACAGGCAAACACAGATCACTGTAAACGGCCAATCACAGCGGCCGTTTACAGCGTGATCGGCGTGTCCAATGGGAGATGATCTCATATGTAAACATATGAGATCATCTCTCAGCGCCGCTCTCCCTCCTCACACAGACAGTGTGAGAGGGGAGAGATGAACGGCATCAGCCGTTCTGCCTCGAGTTAAAAAAAAAAGTGCCATCCTTCCCCAGCAGTGCCATCCTCCCCCAGCAGTGCCATCCGCCCCAGTGCCATCCACCCCAGTGCCATTTTTTTTTTTTTTTATTTATTTATTTATTTATTTATTTATTTATTTTTTGCTGACTGGTAATTCTGTCACTCTCCTTGTCTATCATGGTCTATGTACACCCCTTCATCAATTTTCTTCACTTTTTGTTAACCTGCACACTCATACTTTCTTTCACACTATTACATTATTTTTAATTTTGCACACCATTCACTGTTTACATTCATCTGCATATACCGTATATACTCGAGTATAGGCCGACCCGAATATAAGCCGAGGCCCCCAATTTACCCCCAAAAAAACTGGCAAACTTATTGACTCGTGTATAAGCCGAGGGTGAGACATGCCTGTCCATCCCTGTGTGTGTGTCCGTCCATCCCTGTGTGTCCGTCCATCCCTGTGTGTCCGTCCATCCCTGTGTGTCCGTCCATCCCTGTGTGTCCGTCCATCCATCCCTGTGTGTGTGTGTGTGTCCATCCATCCATCCATCCCTGTGTGTGTGTGTCTCCATCCATCCATCCATCCATCCCTGTGTGTGTGTGTCTCCATCCATCCATCCATCCATCCATCCCTGTGTGTGTGTGTCTCCATCCATCCATCCATCCATCCCTGTGTGTGTCTCCATCCGTGTGTGTGTGTGTGTGTGTGTGTGTGTGTGTGTGTGTGTGTGTGTGTGTGTGTGTGTGTCCAGCCTACCTTTGTCCCGAGCCTCCGTCCCGTGCCTTGCCTCCTTGCCTCCGTCCCGTGCCGTGCCTTGCCTCCTTGCATCCGTCCCGTGTCGTGCCTTGCCTTGCCCCCGTCCCGTCCCGTCCCGTGCCGTGCCGTCCCGTGCCCTCTTCGTCGGCGGCCATTGTAAAGTTCAAAAGCTGCGCCGCCGCCTTCGCCTGTGATAGGCGGAACACTGAATTTCCCAGCAGCCTGTGTTCCGCCTATCACAGACGTCGTATCATCCTCGTCCGTAGTACGAGGATGATACGATGTCCGTGATAGGCGGAACACAGGCTGCTGGGAAATTCAGTGTTCCGCCTATCACAGGCGAAGGCGGAGCCGGAGGCGCGGCTTTTGAATAGAATGGCCGCTGTCTGTCTGCTCGACACGCTGATCGAGCGGGCAGACAGCGATGACTCGAGTATAAGCCGAGGGGGGCACTTTCAGCCTCAAAAAAGAGGCTGAAAATCTCGGCTTATACTCGAGTATATACGGTACTTACTACATAGTATATACTTGCCTTATGGCCAGCACTCTCTCTGTACCCTTTGAGGGTCACTATCAATTTTAAATTACTGTCGCATCACATTATTTTCATTAATCATACATACTATTAACATTTTGTTTTTAGATATGTTGTTTTCAACAATTGCCACACACTCCATATCTGATACTCTTCAACACTGCTGTATCTTTTTGGTTTTGCCTGATATCGCATCCATGTCTATGCCGCCTCAGTTCCCGGGGAGGGATCTTGCCCATGGCCCACC
The DNA here is from genome assembly GCF_037356315.1 of Lithobates pipiens. Classification (NCBI taxonomy): domain Eukaryota; kingdom Metazoa; phylum Chordata; class Amphibia; order Anura; family Ranidae; genus Lithobates; species Lithobates pipiens. The sequence goes on from NW_027507718.1 coordinate 235,023,833, forward strand.
CTACGCCCACTGCCGCACACTGCACTTTCCATCCGGATTGGTGAGTCTGCCCTGGCTAACCATTTACACGCATTAAATCCTCATTAATTTATTTTTATTTATATGGTTAGTATATTATATTATTTTTTATTCTATTCCATAGGAATTTTTTGGTCGCATCAGCTCCTGATGAATGGGGAGACACCCACGAAACGCGTCGAGCTTTTGAAATGATGTCCCAGCTATACTTTATACGGAACTATATTTATTTTATTATGAATTTACTTTTTTAACTATATACTAAATTTATTTTTGTTTTACATCTAGTGGATGCATATCTATTATGTGGATGTACTTGCTGATGTCGGTTTTGCTTTCATAGGCACTACCATGCCATACTACCCAATTATTTTATTTATTACTACTATGTGCTGCTATATGTGAATACTATATATCATGCTTCTACTGTACTTACGCCTATATACTTTATGAATTTGATCTTTATTATTTTTTATGATCTGTTACTGAACAATCAATAAAAAATTATTATTTTTTTTAATATGGTTAAAACCTACCTCCATTATCCAAGTGCTTCATTTTAAAGTCCCAAACTTCCTCTATTACGTATCCTCCCCCAGCAGTGCCATCCTCCCCCAGCAGTGCCATCCGCCCCAGTGCCATCCACCCCAGTGCCATCCACCCCAGTGCTACCTGCCCCCAGTGCCATCCACCCCAATGCTACCTGCCCCCAGTGCCATCCACCCCAGTGCTACCTGCCCCCAGTGCCACCTACCCCAGTGCCATCTGTTGTCAGTGCCATTTGTCCCCAGTGCCATCTGTCATCAGTGCCCCGTATAAGTGCCATCTGTCATCAGTGCCACGTGTCATCAGTGCCACATAGTGCCATCTGTCATCAGTGCCACGTATTAGTGCATCTGTCATCAGTGCCATGTATCAGTGCCATTTGTCATCAGTGCCACTTGTCAGTGTCACGTGCCATCTGTTGTCAGTGTCACGTGTCATCAATGCCACTTATAAGTGCCATCTGTCATCAGTGTCACGCGTCATCGGTGCCATGTATTAGTGCCATCTGTCATCGGTGGCACATATTAGTGCCATCTGTCATCAGTGCCACGTGTCATCAGTGCCACGTATAAGTGTCATCATTGCCACGTATCAGTGCCATCTGTCATCAGTGTCACGTGTCATTGTCCTGGTGCTTCAAAAGTGTAATAAATAGTCAACAAGTTAGATGTGTAATTTATGTTCCTAGAACACATGATGGCGCTACCTGCATGTTGGGCCTCTCCATGTGGCCAGGCTGTGAAAAAAAGTCCCAAACATGTGGTATTGTAATACTCAGGAGGAGTAGCAGAATTTTTTGGGGGGTGTCATTTGTGGTATACATATGCCACGTGAGAGAAATAACCTATTACAATGACAATTTTGTGGAGAAAAATAAATGAAAAATCTTAATTTTGCAAAGAATTGTGGGAAAAAATGACAACATCAAAAAGCTCACTATGCCTCTTACTAAATACCTTGGAATGTCTACTTTCCAAAAAGGGGTCATTTGGGGGGTATTTGTACTTTCCTGACTTGTTCGGGTCACAAGAAGTGAGATAGGCCACCAGTACATCAGATGTGATCAATTTTGTGCGATTCGCACCACAGCTTGTAGACTCTCTAACTTTCACAAAGACCAAATAATATCCACTAATTTGGGTTATTTTTACCAAAGATATGTAGCAGTATAAATTGTGGCCAAAATTTATGAAGAAAAATTAATAATTTGCATAATTCTGTCACAGAAACAAAGAAATATGCGTTTTTTTTCAAAATTTTCGGTCTTTTTTCATTTATAGCGCAAAAAATAAAAACCCCAGAGGTGATAAAATACCACCAAAAGAAAGCTCTATTTGTGGGAAAAAAAGGACAAAAAATTCATTTGGGTACAGTGTTGCATGACTGAGTAATTGTCATTCAAAGTGTGAGAGCACCGAAAGCTGAAAATTGGTCTGGGCAGGAAGGGTGTTTAAGTGCCCAGTAAGCAAGTGGTTAAATTAATGCAGAGAATGCATTAAATTAAAAAACCTTTTACCTTTACAAACACTTAAAATTAAATAAAAGATAAAAAAAAATGTAAAATAAATGTGTACAGTTCATACCACTAGGTAAAACAGAAAACTTAATGCCAATTGCAAAAAAATATAAAGGCATTCAAAACAATATTTTAACACGATTTAAAGCAGCTACACTCCTACCGTATATACTCGAGTATAAGCCGAGATTTTCAGCCTCTTTTTTGAGGCTGAAAGTGCCCCCCTCGGCTTATACTCGAGTCATCGCCGTCTGCCTGCCCGATCAGCGTGTCGAGCAGACAGACGGCGGCCATTCTACTATTCAAAAGCCGCGCCTCCATCTGTGATAGGCGGAACACTCAATTTCCCAGCAGTCAGTGGTCCGCCTATCACGGACATCCGCTCATCCTCATACTACGGACGAGGATGAGAGGATGTCCGTGATAGGCGGAACACAGACTGCTGGGAAATTGAGTGTTCCGCCTATCACAGACGGAGGCGCGGCTTTTGAACAGTGGAATGGCCGCCGAGGCGCCGACGAAGAGCGGCGATCCTGGCATGGCAGAAGGACGGAGGCTCGGGACGGGACGGAGGCTCGGGACACAGGTAGGCTGGACACACAAGGCTGCACGGACACACACACAGGCATGGATGGACACACACACAGGCATGGATGGACACACACACAGGCATGGATGGACACACACACAGGGATGGATGGACACACACACAGGGATGGATGGACACACACACAGGGATGGATGGACACACACACAGGGATGGACGGGCACACAGGGATGGACGCACACACAGGGATGGACGGACACACAGGGATGGACAGGCATGTCTCACCCTCGGCTTATACACGAGTCAATAAGTTTCCCAGTTTTTTGGGGGTAAATTGGGGGCCTCGGCTTATATTCGGGTCGGCCTATACTCGAATATATACGGTATATTAAAAATGATAAAATTCTAGTCAGACCTAGATAACACTACCAAACACCAAAAATCACACGAAACTATTACCATATTTATCGGCGTATAACACGCACTGGCGTATAACACGCACCCCAAGTTTAGGAGGGCATTTTAAGGAAAAAAGTTTTAGGAGGGAAGTTCAAGGGAAAAAAAAACTTACATTTAAATGCCCATCAGTGCAGCCTTATCAGTGTGCATCTGCAGCCTTGTCCATCATTGCAGAATGATCAGTGTCATTTGAAGCTTGCCCAGCATCATTTGCACCTGGCCCAGCGCAGTTTGCAGCCTTGCCCAGTGTCATTTTCAGCTTGCCAGTGTAATTTTCAGCTTGCCCGTGTCATTTTCAGCTTGCTAGTGTCATTTTCAGCTTACACAGCGCCATTTGCAGCCTTGCCCACGTTTAAATTTCCCTCCACGAGACAGACCGAGCGAGCGCCGCCGAAAAATACTGAGTGCCGCTGAAAAAGACCGAGCCTACTGCTCGGCTTCGCTCGCAGTCCCGCCTCCCTGCTGTTTCTGGAGCGAGCGCTGACGAAAAAGACCGAGCCGACTGTACTGTGTACTCGGCTCGGCTCGGCTCGCAGGAAAATTTACAATCGCTTTAACGTTATTTAGATGTGTACTCCATATTTTTCCACATGACATTTAACTGTTGAAAGCCTGATTTCCTCAACAACTTTTACTGTTACAGTGTTATTTTATCACCACCTCAAAGGTTCAATTTTTTGCTGATTAGTCTTACGCACAGAATGAGAGGGGAGTGTCCTACTGCTCCAGTGAGTTCACTGTTCTCACAGGAGAAAGGGAGATTAATGGATAAGTGGCAATGGGACATTCTTACTCTAAGAACATTAATTACCTGTCATTTTGGAGAAATGTAGAAAGAAGGGTGCATTTCTTTTTTACAAGAGCTTAATTGGGCTTAAAGGAATGATAACCTGTGTGATAATCTTTTTAAAATGACTTTAAAGATAAAGTAACAAAAAAATTTAACTGAACTAATATATAAGTTAATAATACCTAAAACTTTTCTTTGATGAATCATGCACCTCACATACAAAATTAATTACTGCAAATTGATGCACAAACTAGTGCCAGATTGATTACAATGTATTCTTAAAGTAAATCTTAAAGCTGATCATAGATTTTTTTTGTTTTTTGTTTTTTATCAGCCAGCCGGTTGATCAAAAAAGTCTGAATGGATTCCTCCATCCACACGATCGAGGTGGATGAAGGAATCCTTCCTGCTTGGTCATTGTATTCTGACAGCAGAACTCTCCGATCTCAGAATAATTGTCTGCAGTGCTGACTGGACAAAAAATTTCCAACATTCCCAGCTGTAGAAAAGCATGTAGTGCATTTTTTGCCACGATTTTGCCACGATTTTTGCTTTTTTTAATCTGCCCAACAATAAATTGGCTGAAAAAACCCCCCCAAAAGCATAAATAATGCAAAACGCATCACAAAACGTGTGCAAAAATGCAAAACACACTGCAAAAAGCCCTACAGAAATGGGTCAAAAGAAAACTGCATAGGTGTGAACCAAGCCTAATGCTGACCATAGACAGATCGAAATTTAGCCGGTTAAGCAAGGACCATTGGGGCTGCTTCTGCTCAACAAAAGCTGATTATTAGAGTCCCACTGTCATAATGTTAGAGTCCCCCATTAGTGTGGAATGGAGAAATCTGATTTATTTATTTATTTTTAAACTATGACCAGCCTTAGACAGTAGCCAGAGGAAGAAGTGTACCAATTGGAGAATTTTCCCACAAGCCTTGTTTTGGTGACAACTGTAACATTTTGGATTCCCCATTGCTTTCTGTTATGGTCACAATACAGAAGACACAAAGTAATAAAAACCAGACAGACAACAAAACCCTTCCCTACTCTTTTTTCCTCCGCAGGCAGTGGGCGGCATTCTTCGTGATTGATGTAAATCTACATCTCTGGATCTGATGGATTTACATTGTGCAACTTTTTGCTTCATTATAATTAAAGCTTGTCAAAAGTGTGTCATTATTTACATTTTACACTTTTTTTGTGAATTCTGATAAGCCCCCTGCCTTCAGACCCCTACAGCCTTTGAATCAGGGTTGTGAGGAAGAGGTCCATGTCCTTACCTACACTGGGGACAAGGTATTTTCTCTGGTGAATCTAGTGATCTTAGTCCTGAAAACAAATGATCTCTCTTATGCATTTGGAGAAAAGCAGATATGTGTAATTTAGAATGAATCCTGATAGTGATCATTTAGTTGTACTGGGTCTAAAATAAAAAAAATACTTTTAAATGCAGCTCAGCTTAACTAATAGTACTAAGTGTGTCTTTAAAAATGGTGTTCCAGGTCTTGGCAATCTTCCTGCATGACTCAGTTGCTCTAATGTCTTTTCTTATGAAAGCATTGGATGTAAGACTTTTGTAAACTGTTTAATACTTTGACGGCCATTCTGGTTTAATGGTCTGTGCAAATAGGTTTATTTTTAGCCATACACAACCGCAGTGCAGAGAGGCAATGTTTTTGTAGATGATTATCTTTAAGGCCAGAAAAACAACTTTTTTGTATTGAAAAGGACTTATTTCAGGAAAAACTTAAATATTTTTAAAACTTTGTGACTAGTTTATACTTTCCCTTGTTTTTTTATACATTTTCAAGCATGTTTTTCATGTGTTTTCCATGGGGAAAATGTACCTTCTGTATTAACATACATGTATTTTTCATTTTCTCCTGCATTTTTATACAGTTAATTAATATCTCTGTCAGGTGCACTTTTATTCTTTGCCAAAATGCAGCATAAATTAACCTTGGGGTATTTTACAAAATGCACTGGAAGAAAATGGAGAGACGTGAACAGTTTGCTTTAATATAGCTATGTATATCTCATTAGTTATCTTATGAAGCATTTCACACAAATGTAAATGCAGTGGCGGTCCGTCCATTAGGGGAATACAGGCGTTGCCCCCTATCCATGCGTATGGCCCCCCTGATCTACATACGGGGTGTCGGACGCATGGATTCCACAGCAGAGCACTGCGTCCTGAGCCCACACAGTTGCGTGACAATAGCGAATGAATATTCGCCATTATCACACTTATTCTCCTCCCGGCCAATCAGGAAGTGGGTCCTATTGGCTGCCTAGGAGGAGGAGGAAGGAGACACACGGCCACCATGAAGACATGCCCATCGGAGGGAAGAGCTGCCCGCTTTATGGGGTAAGTGTGGGGCCGACCGGTGGGGGGGCGGTGCGAATGACCGGCCCGACCCGGGGGGGGGGGGGGTTTTGAGATGCGGGTGACCCGACCGATCGGGGAGGGGGATGGCTGTGGGAGGATTGTTTGCCGAAGCCCCCACCCAAAAAAACACCAGCCTCCACTGTATAAATGTGATCATAGAAGTGAACTAGTATAATGTACTTTTGTGACACAAACATGACAGAGAACATGTGATATAGCCCCACCCTTATCTCCATCCACAGGACCTGTTTAAATCTATAAAAGGAAAGCTAGAGCAACCTCCCCATCTCTACAGCTTTAAGATGGAAAATGGAAAATTGTATCAAATACTTACCGTAATTTTCTTTTCTGACGCCAATCCACGACAGCATACAAACCCTTCCTTTTTTTTATCCTGTTATTTTACAGAGAATGGGATGGTTACTCTGGCTTTCCCTTTATAGATTTAAACATGTCATGTTGGTGGAGATGGGGGAAGAGCTATAGCACATGTATGCTGCTATGGATTGGCGTCAGCAAAGGAAAATTACGGGAAGTATTTGATACAATTTTCCTTTTATTCAGGCAGAATCTTAAAGTGAGCCTGTCAAACTTTTTAAAAATTTACAAGTCCTACCTTGCCATAAAATGACACTTTTTTTCTGTAAGTAAGGTGAGTCAAATCTACAAGCTTACTGAATGAATAGAGGATGAGCAGCAGTACACCAAAGAGGTCTTCACCTGCTGATATTACTGTGCAATGCAACAGAGCCCTGACAGATGGGCACTGCTTGCTCTCTCGTTCTAAAATTTTAAGTACAAAAAGCTAATATCAAAACAGAAATCATGTACAGGTATTTACCCTAGCTGTACTCAAAATGCTTTAAATTAGAGTATTCAATTGAGAATGTAACCAGACAAAATTCTATTATTTTAATATCTGCCTTGATTTCAACTGTAAGGCTGGTTCACACTATGTGCGGCACAGGGCACAGCAGGCGGTCCGTTGCATCCCCTTTCACCATTTTAGGTCTGAATTTTTAGCTGAATTTGGACATGAAACGGAGCCAAAGACGCACAGGACCCTTGTACGCTCCGGAACCACCCCGGGGATGTGTGAACCACTTCCATTGAGAGACGGTCACACTCTCCTGTCATGTGAATTAAATGCGGGGAAACCCACATCCAAGTCGCATAGGTGTGAACTCAGCCTAAAGCCTATATTTACATAATTTAAAAAAAATCAGCACTAGGGACATTACTTAAACTTAATGAGAAGTGTTCATTGTGCCAATGCTGGCTGTCATAGTGGAAATCCCAAGTCCCCAGCCACCTTCCAATACCTAGCAGCCATAATCTTTCAGTGCTGCGTAGGTTAACCACTTGCCGACCAGCTGCTGCAGTTTTACTGTGGGAGAATGACAGAATGGCAGAGCTGGGCAAAACGATGTTACCTATGTCGCTTTGACTTTTGGCCACTAGGGGCGCTCCCGATCGCTTGTCACAGAGCGAGAACCGGAATCTGTGTGTGTAAACACACAGATCCCAGTTCTCTCAGGGGAGAGGAGACAGATCGTGTGTTCATACTATGTATGAACACTTATCTCTCTCTCCTCCTAGACAGCGGAGATGACCCAGCAGAGGCAGAAGACAGCAAACAGAGGGAGAAGAGCCAGAGAGGGTAGAAGAATTGGCTTGGCAGAAGCAGAAGACATCAGCGGAGGAAGCAGAAGAGCCGGAGAGGGGAGAAGAGATGAGATGCCTTAATAAATTACTTTAAAAACACTTTTTTTTACGTGAATGGATAGTACAATGTACGCCATACTCATTCACATAGGGTGGGGGGGAGCCTGAATCTGGGGGTCCCTTTGTTAAAGGGGGCTTCCAGATTCCGATAAGCTCTCCACCCGCAGCCCCCGAATCCAACTGCCAGGGTTGTCGGAAAGAGGCCCTTGTACCATCAACATATGGCAACGTGCTTTGGGGTGGGGGGGCGCAGGGCCCGCCTGCCCCAAAGCACCCACCCCCCATGCTGAGGGCATGTGGCCTGGTGTGGTTCAGGAGGGGGCACTCGCTCGTCCATACCCCCTTTCCTGACCTGCCGGGCTGTGTGCTCGAATAAGGGTCTGGATTTTGGAGGGGGACCCTACGCCATTTTTTCAGCATGGGGGTTCCCCTTAAAATCCATACCAGACCGAAGGGCCTGGTATACTCTTGGAGAGGAACCCATGCCAGTTTTTTTTTTATTTGGCTTGGAGTTACCCTTCAAGATCATTAGAGCACGCCAAATTTGGATGAGTTAAGATCACGATCCGACTTTGATCCAACTTCAGTGATATTTAATGGGCTGAAGTAGAATCAAAGTGAGACCAAAGTAGTGCAGGGAGTATTTTCAAAGTCGGAGACAGCTCTCATAGGAAAACATTGCTTTTCACACGTCATGCGACATGAACTCCCAATGTCGGAGAGTTTGTTGTACCTGTGCGAACCCAGCCTGATACACATTTTACATATCGCCACGCACGCCAGAGTGAGAGCAATCATTCTAGCACCAGAGCCCCTTCATAACACTAAACAGGTGACCTATAGGAGGCTTTTGAAGCATCGCCTATAGAAAATATAGGGCACTGATTTATGTTGCTATTTCACGGGTGTACACAAATTTAAGGTTTACCATTCTGCGTATTTATTTATCCGGTGCAACCTTGTCTTTTAGCAAGAATGTTGGTAGTTTATTGCTCTTGTTTGCCCTAAAATTCCCATTAGTGTGTTTTTTTACGAAAATGTTCACAATTCTCTGCATATGGGCTCCTGAGATGTAAATCCGGCCCTGCCACTTCTACTGCGTTCCATACAACATTGAACCTGCACTAACCAATACCTGTCGAATTTGCCCATCACTATAGAACATTGTTTTCTGAACTATGCATTTTGGATTGCAGACATGTTTATGATGGGTTGCCACGTGACAATGTAATAAACAGAGCCTAGAAGCAATATCAGTGGAGAGTGATGGAGCACACTTTATGTATCAATGTTTTAAATTCTATACAACCCCACTCTGGGATGTATCCTATACACAATACAACACAGATAATGTATTGCTGAGAGTGTTCATTTCTATGGAGTGAAAATATAATAAAAAATTCTGCCCACGATAATACAATACCTCTTAGAACATGTAGAACTATTTAACTATCCTAATTGTCATCACAGACACGTTTGTGCGTACAAGGCTGGGGATGGAGGAAATTATATTGGCAAGGTTGTGAGGTGATGAGAACCTAGCGCTACTTTAAAATGGCAGAAAGATAATGTTCCAATTTATTTTTGGCTTTGCTAAGTTAATAAAATCTTCCTAAGAACTTTTTAGCTCACCTGAGTCCATCATTGCATAACCTACCATGATGCCTCATCCAGGTGTAAAGACTGTTAATCTACCACTGGAACAATTATGACCCTGTGACAAATCAGCCAATGGATCCAATTGGAAGTGTCCATGTCAATAGGCAACACAGTATGCTCCCATAAAAACCATTCTACTCTGCCATGCAGAAGAAATTAGACTCAGAACAAAGATCAAGTGTTTGGGCCAATAATTAATTTTTTTTAATTTTCTTGGGCTATTGCCTAGTGGTGGGAGGGAAGTAAAGTATAGGGAGGGTGGCTCCCTGGCAAAAGTCTGTCACCTATTTGGCTGCAAAGTGTGCAAAAGCTGTGTAAATCACAAGATTAAATGATCAAAATTACAAATCCTTTTGACAAATAAAACAGTAAGCTTTAGTTGTTTGTAGTAGATTAATACAATAAATGGTAAACATAATTGTCAATCATAAAGCTTAGCAAATAACGTATGAAACTGAAAAACAGCAGCTGTTATGCTTTACTGAACTGAGCCTATTGTCACAAAAGGGGCTAAGATGAACTGATAAGATACCAGTAGCATTCATTAAAATAATCCTAATGATAATGATACACAAACAAAAACAGGAACATAATAAGCACCATGACCAACCAGCATAATCGCTTTTGCAATATGAGAAGTACATTACTCCATTCTTGAAATTCCATGGGTTATTTTGGGGCTTATTTCTCAGTATGTCTTGTCATCCTTTATAATAAAGTAACTGCAAATAATTATGTGTTACTTGGCACGGAACAGCTTCAAATGGAGCTTCAGACTACAGTACTTGCCCTGTTTGCAGCTAATTAACTGTCACTATAAACTTCCTCATTCCTCAAGTTCGTGTTTCTTTTGTTTGTTCACATGTTACCGTATTACACAATTGTACCATGAAATTCTTTGGAAAGATTTGGATCTTTGTTGGACATTTTAAGAGAGCCAAATGATTCATGTCAAATACAGCCGGACACAAAGATGTTAAAGTGGTTGTATACCCTAATTATAAATTTTGTACCTACAGGTAAGCCTATAATAAGGCTTACCTGTAGGTAAAATGAATATCTCCTAAACCTGATGTCAGCGACGCATGCGCTGTGAATGCCCGGCTGAAGGTCCAGCAGATGCTGCCAGACCTTGCCGGGGAAAAAACAGCGCCGTAGCTGCGAACCCGGAAGACACGCCGAGGGCAAAATTTCCACTCCCTCGGCGTGGACTGGCATTAGATACTGAAGCCTCGTTCTAAGGTAAGTATTTCATAATGAGCTAGTATGCACTGCATACTAGCTCATTATGGCTTTGCCTTACAGGGTTTTTTTTTCCTGTGGGTATACAACTGCTTTAACTATTGTGAGATAAGTATAAGCTGAAGAGGGCAGAAAATAATTTTATTATCAATTTTGTGGTTTAGCACAATGCAACTATTGACCTAATTCAATTTGTCAATATTATTTTGATACCTATTGTTAATCTTATGGTTGTTCAGTCAAAAGTCCTACACAGGACATTTTTTGCAACATTTACAAAAAATTGACATCTTAAAGCTGGACTCCAGGTATGATCTTAGTATGCATATCTCAAACTTGAGTGGCTGCTAGGGAGGCAGTACTTAATTGATAGCTGTGATCTTCTGGGTCCTGTGCCAAGTAGCTTCCCATCTGCACATTGACCACAAGGGGTAGTTCGTTTAGCACCGCTGGTATAGACATAACGCCCTGTATTTTTAAATTGAATACAAAGCATTCTCTGTTTGGACAAGGTGAGATTGTAATATCACCTTCCTTCCTCTTGGTTTCTGAGAGTCAATAGCCACAAATATTGTGCAATGACTGGACAGTATATAAGAATCTTGGTCAGGCCACAGCATATGAGGGAGTGATGAGGCAGGTTTCATTTTACAAAAAAACATTACAGTATATTATCTGAGAGAAAATAGTCACACATATTGTTTAATAAGGGAGGAGAAAAACATAATGCAAACTACCATAGTGTAGTATTATTATTAATAAAAGCGCTTTATTAACTGGTTGCTGAACAGCCGCCGCATGTTTCACTGTGGCACAATGGCACGACTGAGCGACGTTACCTTGCGTACCTTTTGGCAACTAGGGGCGCACGTGCCCGCAGAGTGTGCAGGGAGCCAATGCCGGGTACCCGTGATCGCTCATTACAGAGCGAGAATCGGGATCTGTGTGTTTACTCTCTTTTCTCTCAGGGGAGAGGAGACAGATCGTATGTTCATACTATGTATGAACACCGATCTCTCTCTTCTCCTAGATAGTCCCACCCCCCTACAGTTAGGACACACCTAGGAAACACAGTTAACCCCTTGATTGCCCCCTAGTGTTAACCCCTTCCCTGCCAGTGACATTTATACAGTAATCAGTGCATTTTTATAGCACTGATCGCTGTGTAATTGTCAATGGTCCCAAAAATATGTCAAAAGTGTCCAATTTGTCCACCGCAATATCATAGTCCCAATAAAAATTGCAGATCGCCGCCATTACTAGTAAAAAATAATAATAATAAAAATGTCATAAATCTATCTCCTATTTTGTAGACGCTATAACTTTTAGGCAAACCAATCAATAAACGCTTACTGGGATTTTATGTAGAAGAATACATATCGGCCTAAACTGAGGAAAAAATTAGCTTTTTTGAAAAAGAAATGTGAGACATTTATTATAGCAAAACGTAAAAGATATTGGGGCTGATTTACTAAAGGCAAATCCACTTTGCACTACAAGTGCACTGCAAATGCACTTGGAAGTGCAGTCACTTTAGATCTGAGGGGAAGATCTGAAATGAGGGGACCCTCTACTGATTTTATCATCCAATCATGTACAAGCAAAAATGCTGTTTTTTATTTTCCTTGCATGTCCCCCTCAGATCTACAGCGACTGCACTTCCAAGTGCACTTGCAGTGCACTGGTAGTGCTAAGTGGATTTGCCTTTAGTAAATAAACCCCATTGTGTTTTTTTCAAAATTGCTGCTCTTCTTTTATTTATAGCGCAAAAAATAAAAACCAAAGATGTGATCAAATACCAACAAAGAAAGCTCTATTTGTGCGAAAATCGTCGCACAACCACGCAATTGTCAGTTAAAGCGACGCAGTGCCTTATCGAAAAAAATGGCCTGGTCATTGAGCAGCCAAATCTTCAGGGGCTGAAGTGGTTAAAAGACAAAGTCATCGTCACTGGGTATGTGACATAGCATACCCTGGGACTGCCAAGCAAGGGATAGAAATACAATATACATTCCACAAACCCTAACCAGGGGCATGGATGTAAACTGGGGAAGCCTGCACTGACAGGTTGTGCTCAACGATGCAGGAACCATGTTGGAATTTAATGTTCCCCAGGTTCCCAACCTTGTTCATGTCACAGTTTTTTCATCTATATTGACTTAGACCAGGTTTGAGAACCATGTTCTGGGTGCCTTTGAAAATTCAGATTTTTTTTTTGTGTTCAGTTTTGACAAATATTGTTCAGTAGCTGGATGTAACCCACCACATTGCAGTTTATAGTATGTGACATAATTTAACACCATATAACAACTAAAGCCGCGTACACACGGGCGGACTGTCTGGCCAACTTAGTCCGTCAGACAATCCGACGGACAGTCCGTCATACTTTCGAATGAATGGACTTGACCACACACACCACTTTTTGAGCGGACTAATACAGCGTACTAAGTCCGCCATACTATCCGCCCTACTTTTGAAATGAACGGACTCGCCCACACACGCGGAGGAAAGTCCGCTCATTTCGAGCGGGTATCCAGGTAGGCGGGGCCCGCGAAGGAGACGTCGCTGGTATGGACTTAAAGGGGAACCCCAACGCCGAAAAAAATCGGCGTGGGGGTCCCCCCAAGTCCACAACAGACCCTTGTCCGAGCACGGATGGCAGTAGGTTTCAGCAGACATGTGTCTGGTGACATCCACCACTTCATATGCCGCGTACACACGATCAAACAATCCGGTGAAAAAGTTCGGCAAACTCAAGTCCGCCAAACAATCCCCCCGTGTGTAGCCTCCGGCATACTTTTTTGACCCGAAAGTACGGCGGACTTAGAATGCCGTGTTGCACACCAATCTTCCCGGCGGACTCGCATTTCGGCGAACAATCCGGCCGTGTGTATGCCAGTCCGCCATACTTTTGAAATGAGCGGACTTTTCCTGCCCGGAGAAAAGTCCGCTCATTTCGAGCGGGTTTCCAGGTAGGCGGGGCCCGCGAAGGAGACGTCGCTGGCCTCGCCGCCTGGTATGGACTTAAAGGGGAACCCCAACGCCGAAAAAATTCGGCGTGGGGTCCCCCCCAAGTCCACAACAGACCCTTGTCCGAGCACGCTACCCGGCCGGCCAGGAAAGGGGGGCGAGCGAGCGCCCCCCCTCCTGAGCCGTACCAGGCCGCGTGCCCTCAACATGGGGGAGCCTTGGGGAAGGGGGGCCGCGCGGCCCCCCCACCCCAAAGCACCTTGTCCCCATGTTGATGAGGACAAGGGCCTCTTCCCGACAACCCTGGCCATTGGTTGTCGGGGTCTGCGGGCGGGGGGCTTATCGGAATCCGGGAGCCCCCTTTAATAAGGGGGCCCCCGGATACCGGCCCCCCACCCTATGTGAATGAGTATGGGGTACAATGTACCCCTACCCATTCACCTGTAAAATAAAAGTACCAAAAAAAACACAACACACGAGATAAAATACTTTATTGCACAGCTCCGGGGGTCTTCCGTCTTCGGGGGTCTTCTCGCCGGACTCCTCCGCTATCTTCTTGTAGCTCTTTTGCTAGCGGAGGAGTCCGGCTTTCTTCCTCGCCGCCGGCCTCTTCTCCCGACTTCGGGGGTCTTGTCCCCCTCTTCGGTTCTTCTGCCGGGCCACCGCCCCTTCTTATAGCTCTTTTACAGGCGGTGGCCCGGTCTTCTGTCACCGCCGTCGCCGCCGCCGCCGCCGCCGCCGCCGCCGCCGCCTTCCGTTCTTCTTCTTCTTCTTCTTCTTCTTCTCCAGGAGATGTTGCCTCGACGCTCTCTCCGGCCGGAATGCCAGGGACTCACTGCGCGGCCACTTATATAGGGACAAGGGGCGGTGTCACATGGCTTTATGTCACATGGGTTGGTGTCACATGGTGACTCCGCCCCCTTACGATGTCATAGTCCCCATGTGACATCAACCCATGTGACCAACCCATGTGACATAAAGCCATGTGACACCGCCCCTTGTCCCTATATAAGTGGCCGCGCAGTGCGTCCCTGGCATTCCAGCCGGAGAGATCGTCGAGGCAACATCTCCTGGAGAAGAAGAAGAAGAAGAAGAAGAAGAACGGAAGGCGGCGGCGGCGGCGGCGGCGGCGACAGAAGACCGGGCCACCGCCTGTAAAAGAGCTATAAGAAGGCGCGGTGGCCCGGCAGAAGAACCGAAGAGGGGGACAAGACCCCCGAAGTCGGGAGAAGAGGCCGGCGGCGAGGAAGAAAGCCGGACTCCTCCGCTAGCAAAAGAGCTACAAGAAGATAGCGGAGGAGTCCGGCGAGAAGACCCCCGAAGACGGAAGACCCCCGGAGCTGTGCAATAAAGTATTTTATCTCGTGTGTTGTGTTTTTTTTGGTACTTTTATTTTACAGGTGAATGGGTAGGGGTACATTGTACCCCATACTCATTCACATAGGGTGGGGGGCCGGTATCCGGGGGCCCCCTTATTAAAGGGGGTTCCCGGATTCCGATAAGCCCCCCGCCCGCAGACCCCGACAACCAACGGCCAGGGTTGTCGGGAAGAGGCCCTTGTCCTCATCAACATGGGGACAAGGTGCTTTGGGGTGGGGGGGCCGCGCGGCCCCCCCTTCCCCAAGGCACCCCCCCATGTTGAGGGCACGCGGCCTGGTACGGTTTAGGAGGGGGGGCGCTCGCTCGCCCCCCTTTCCTGGCCGGCGGGTAGCGTGCTCGGACAAGGGTCTGTTCTGGACTTGGGGGGGACCCCCACGCCGATTTTTTTCGGCGTTGGGGTTCCCCTTTAAGTCCATACCAGGCGGCGGGGCCAGCGACGTCTCCTTCGCGGGCCCCGCCTACCTGGATACCCGCTCGAAATGAGCGGACTTTTCTCCGGGCGGGAAAAGTCCGCTCATTTCAAAAGTACGGCGGACTGGCATACACACGGGCGGATTGTCCGCCGAAATGCGAGTACGACGGACAGTATTTCGAACATTCCGAAATACTTAGTCCGCCGTACTGCACGCTGAAAAAGTCCGCTGAAGCCCACACACGAGCGGACTGTCCGCTGAAATGTGTTTCGGCGGACTAAGTAGGCCATACAGTCCGCCCGTGTGTACGCGGCATTACTCTCCCTACACAAACTGTCAGTTCTCTCAAAATTACTTAAACACACACTAAAAAATGGCTGCTGGCAACACAGTTTGTTTTTAAACAAAGCCCACATTCATGGCCCTTCTAAGCCACCCGGCCTACGTTGAAATTGCATTATTAGTAGATGGTTGCTATGGTGGCACAAACAGGTTGGGTTTGCCCAAACCCTTGCAAGACCAGAACCTTAACATGGAACCTCATTCCAGTAGTGCCGGAATTTTAATATTGGATGAAAATGAATATAGTTAAATAAAGGGTGAAAAAAAAGTAAATTGTCTCTAAGGGCCGGTTCACACAGCGAGGCGAGGCGAGGCGACACGGCTCGCCTCGCCTCGCCTCGCTCCCGCAAGTCGCCCCCATTCAGTACTATGGAACCGTTCTGAGAGGAGCGACTCGAGTCGCTCCGACTCAGAAAAAAGGTTCCTGTACTACTTCGGGGCGACTTCGGGGGCGACTTGCATTGACTTCTATACAGAAGTCCTCTGCAAGTCGCCGCTGAGCTCCCCGCAGGTCGCGGCGAGGTAAGTCGGAGACGCCTCGCCGCGCCTCGCTGTGTGAACCGGCCCTAATACAAAGTGCTTTAGCAAACTAAATATAATTCATTTAGAGTTTACATCTACATAGGACTTGGTGCAGCCCAAGAATAAATTCAACAGACAACATAAGTACACAGATGGAATGTTTTAAGGGATACATTGAAAAAATGCTGGCTAAAAAAGAGATAGCAAAAAAGCCTTACAGAGGATTTAACCCTGCCACATTACACTAAAAATTGTTTCTTCTGCAGTGTCGTTATTACCTTAATTATTACTGCCAGGTGGCAGACAACAGAACAGACTGGTGAGGGTTAGAACAGAAATATCTAAACTGATATAGGCTATATCTCTTCTCTACTCCACCCAAAATTAAAAAAAGCTTGGACTGAAGTTGAATGATTTACTACTTCCAGCTTGTGTGTTTGATTTCCTAAAGGAGTAGAGAGCATTCCCATTGCAGAGTCAGAGCTCTTTTTGCTTAGCTCAAAGCCCCTATATTAGCGTAGTCAGTGCTCAATTTCCCTAAAGGGAAGGAAATGGGTATTTATACTGTATGGTGGAAGTTGTTGTATTATGCAGGCATACCCCACTTTTAAGTACACAATGGGGTTTATTTACTAAAGCTGGAAAGTGAAAAATCAGGCTCACTTCTGCATACAAACCAATGAGTTTCCAAGTTTTATTACCAAAGCTTAATTGAACAAGCTGGAGTTAGAAGCTCATTTATCACTTTCCAGCTTTAGTAAATAAACCCCATTGTGTACTTAAAAGTGGGGTATGCCTGTAACATGCAATACGCTAATGTTCATAATTCTAAAGGTTGACCTTAGACCCCAAATAATTTTGCCTTGGACTCTGGCAGTAAATGGATTTAAGAATGAGTCACAAGATTGTTTTGGAAAAGAGATTTAAAAAGCCAATGAACTAATCTATTTTGTTCCACCTGTACAAGCCTTAGATATTACTCGAATGACTGCTTATGGCCCTGTATTATCCAGAATCTTAAAGTAGGTGTGGAGGGAATGACCAAAGACAGAATTCACTAATTATTTTAGATCCTTTCAAAAGCATTATTGTGAACTGTAAGCTTACAAGGCTTGTCTTCTATGGAGACCATGATAATATTTCCAAAATCCAGAAAAACATACACTCAAGACTCTTCATGAAGAACTTGCATGTATTGAATGCTTGAATGCACTTAGCAACCAAAACATGATCCACCCAAGAACGTATGGCCCAATCTACATCTAGAATAGACTGCTCACTTTTTAAGTGAAGTTGCACTTTGCAAAGTAGTTTTCCCCAGAGTTAATTAAATGTGGTGAAGTTTCACTTTACAAAGAATATCCAATCACATGCAAGGTAAAGAAAAAAACAGCATTTTTGCTTGCACATGATTGGATGATGGAAGTCAGCCTCACTTCACTCATTAAGCTCTGGTGATAGGTCCCTTGCAGAGTGCACTTATAAACAGTGAATTTGCCTTTACTAAGGCCCCTTTCACACTGGTGCGACTTGAAGGTTCTACCATTTTGCTTTGATTTCAGGGAAGGCAAACTTGAGGTCTCTGGACCTCAACTAGCATCAAAGTTGGGCCAAAGTAGTACAGGGGAGTCGCACAGATATGATTGGTTATGAATTATGTAACAATAGGTAACAATTTTTAGTGTAATGGGGCAGGGTTAAATCCTCTGTGAGCCTTTTTTCTATCTCTTTTTTAGCCAGCATTCTTTCAATGTATCCCTTAAAACATTCCATCTGTGTACTTATGTTGTCATGTGACTCTGATGTCCAAAGTCGCAGGAAAAGTCATACAAGTGTGAAAGGGGCCTAAATCATGCCGATATATGCTGGGATGTTGATGCAGATAACTCAAAATAATGGTATCCCTGTACCTTTTTGCTCAGTCCTTCTAAAAATATTCAGTAGTAGTCCATATTATTATTTTAGAAAAACAAAAGTGCCTCCTCCCCTCAATAGGTTGCTGGATACAGCTGAGTTTGATATTATAATATGCAGGTAACTTCTAATTTTAAATTGTAGCTCAAGCCAAAACCGTTTTTTTTCGTTTTCGACAGCCTGGCAATGGTTATATCTTCTGTCATGTTTTTATTGCTGACTATATTCCCTCTATCCTTGTTCCATGACAGCTGTAAAATTTAGGATTTTCCCTCACTTTCTCTCCTGGTTTAAAGTGTCCAAATAGTAAGGTTACATCACCTCAGCTGGGATAGGAGCAGAACTAGAAACCTAAAGGTTATAATCCTTCCCATTTCTTAAAGCGGGAGTCCACCGGGACTCCGCGTTTTATTTTATTTTTTTAAAGCCAGCAGCTACAAATACTGCAGCTGCTGACTTTTAAAATAGTGACACTTACCTGTCCAGCACGCCCGCGATGTCGGCACCCGAAGCCGATCTCTAGATCGTCTGTAAGGTTCTGCCGCCGCCATCTTGGGTATGGGAATCAGGAAATGGAGACTTTCGGCTTCATTTCCCGGTTCCCTACTGCGCATGCGCAAATCGCGCTGCGCAATAAGGACGGTCCCCGCTGCCTCTGGGATCTGTGTGTTTCCCAGCAGGCAGCGGGGCACTTGCGGAAAGGGGCGGGCACTTGCGGAAAGGGGCGTAATCTATGCCCCTTTCCGCAGAGAGCTATCCCGGAAGTGGGTGCAGAATACCTGTACTGTACAGGTATCTGCACCCCCTCCCCCCTGAAAGGTGCCAATTGTGGCGCCGGAGGGGGGGAGGGTTCCGATGAGCGGAGGTCCACTTTAGGGTGGACCTCCGCTTTAATACAAAATCATCATTCTCATAATTTTCATATTGGAAAACTGAAAGCATTCTCTAAACCACAAAAGATGTGTGGGAGAAGAATGTTAATGAAGAATGGAACAAGAATGTTGTGTACCACCTACGGTGCTATTTCATTAGAGCTTCCTTTGATTGGCTGAAACGCGTCAAGCTTGAGCACGTCATCGTAACAACACTTACGCCTGTGTCCCTTTCGGGTACCGCGCCGAGCCATGAATCACGGAACTTACCAAATAAACTGGGTGCCAGGACATAGGCATCATACAATGTGAATGTATAAATGTTTACTTTTTTATTTCTAATAAATCATACGGTTTTACGCTATGAGGCTTTCCTCAAATTTTTTTCTTCCCATTAACATCGGAGGAGTAACCTTTGTGAGACCTGCATGTGGGGCACCTGTTTTGAGCACAAGACCAGAGGAGCACCATTTTATAAGATTTAAGAGCACAAGTGTTTATGAAACACAGCACTTTGGGACTATTTGGTCTATTCATTATAAGTTGCTATAAGGACTGTCGTTGATATTTTATTATTTGTTGTTTTAGCACAAAGTGCTGTGTATTTTCATATATATTTCCATTGCAAAAATGCATCTGCCTTGTGAAGACTTTTTGATATTTTGTTACTGATAGTCACCAGCTCTCTGCTCAGGGAGCCCTGAGAACCAAGTGATCGGTGGTGTTTGATCGCTCGGTTCTCAGTATTAGAGCCGGCAGGGGACAGATGCAGCATTGGACCGATGCTGCATCCACTTATGTAAGTATAATTCTGTAAAAAAACAAAAACCCATACTTCTCTTTTAAGCTTGAATGACATTTCATTTGTAGTAATTATGTAATTATCGTCAGTCAGGATTTATAACATGCTGCCAAAGTGAGCTGTGAAGGTATACGGCCTGGATAGTCAAAACTTTTTGAAGCCCAGGGGAGTTTGTAAACTTTTTATAGCTAAGAATTATATTTTGCTAACAAATGTATACACAATTGAGTTTACAAAGTGTACTTTTTAGTTACTGGTCTTATACTGGCTTCTGTAAACCATTGTTTTACAATTTTACATATAAGTCTCGCTTTAATGTTTGAACATTTATTTCACCCTGCAGAGAGAAGGTGAAGTGCTTTGGGATCAGCCACCTGGCTTTCTCTTTTAATTAAGGGAAATTAGATTACCTTTCCCTTGTCTTTTATATTATGACAGGTTCACAGGCGGCCTGGTGCTATGACCTGTTGCCTGGTTAATGGATCATTGAATAGTATTGGTTTATCACCATCTTGCAAGCTTATTTTTCCTACAGAAGCTCTAAAGCTCAAAACAGGTCAAGTTAGGAATCTAGCTCTACACAGCCAAAAAAGGCAACATTTTTAAAATGAATCCCATTTCTTGACATCAAAATAAATAAAATTATATTTTCTCAATGCCTCTTCTGATAAAATATAGTTATATAAAGTTTATTTGTAGATATATACGTGAATTGTATAACTACTCTGTCTGTTGTTAGCTGCCCTAACTTAGTGGTACGCAGATACAGGAGAAAAGATACCCAGAAGTGAATTTTCAAATGGCAGGCAAGGTGAACTTGATCCTATGGTAAGTACATGTACCCCATACACTAATTTCCATTGACCATTGGCAAAAAAGATCATCTCTGTGAATAAATAATGTGGATGTACTGAATCAATACATATTGGGTGCTGTGCAGGTATGGGGAGCCAAAGTTTTAGGGCTAATGTAGCGCGCTGTGCACTTGTGGTCAAAGCATGGGTGGTCCCAAAAGTGGGCATGATCAAAAGATAGGTGTTGTCTTATAGTGTCTTATACTGTATGACTTGCAGTATACTATGGGGCCTGGGGGTGCAGAAGAGATTGCGGGAGTAAGAAAGCCCCATTAAGGCCAACAATAATAACCCCCAGCAAATGCCAGGGCCAGTGATGATAATCACTAGCAATAAAAAAAAACCCCAGAAAGTGACAGCAATGATAAACCCCAGCAATAAATCCAAGGGATAGCCTCAGCATTGGTGTTCAGTAGTTTTATTTTCATGCGCACTGCTCCAGCACTATGCTGGAGTGTCTTTTCAAAAGATTTCAGGTACTCAACAAAGCCTGGAATCTCATCAGGGAGGATGGTGAACAGCTGACGAAGTCCTACAGGGACGTAATGCATACAAAGGAACGGAGGTCGATACCCGCAGCCACCGCTGACTTTGTTTACATGCTGGCATACCGGGCACTAGGTTATTAGTGCCACATTTGTGAGTTGTATTTTATTGTTATTTTAATAAATGTTATGTACATACAGAGAGAACTATATATTGCTTTTTAATTTCATGATACGTGTCTGGATACACTGGATTGGAGCTTGCAAGCTTATTTCACCTATTTACGAGAAGCTCTGTTGGTCACTATTGAGGATGATTATCTGATACCCTAGGAAAGAGGGAAGGTGTTTCAGGCCCTCTGTAATTAAAGGGTCCATTCAGTGAGGTGAGCTGCCATCTATACCAGTGGTGGAGGTGTGATCAGTCCACGAAGTCACCCACATGCAATTATTTTTTCTTCACTAAAGACACTTGGGATTGTTTTTTATTGAATCATAGACTGTTTACATTTTATGTTTTGTGTCATTTTTAGCGCTCAATCTTCCTTTTTATGTTCTCCGCTCAGGGATTTGAATTTTGACCCTTGGCTTTCAGCTGCTATATATTGCTAGAGTTTTTCATGTTATTGCGCTGATTTGTTTTTTTATAGATGCCTGATATCTGACTTGTATCTTAGTGCAGACTTCTGGAAAGATCAGTGAGCCAATCACACAAGCAGGAAATTATATTTCTGAGGGTCTTCTGTACACATTCTGTGTACAGAACACCTCCAGGTAGCCATATTGCATTGCATTTTCAGAAAATTACAGCAGCTGCAGATTGAAAAGGAAAGGTCATTTGTAATAACATCCAATTACAATATGACTTGTATCACAATTGTATATGCTATATAATTTTTCTTTATTTGCTATTTTTTTCCCCCACAAAAGTGGAGTCACCCTTTAAATATTTTCCAAAACCTGCTGTTCAATATGTGTTAATTTTGTCCACATTTACCAATAAATAAACAGAAAATTGTAAACAGCGCTCAGGAATAAACAATCCAAAATATTACCTATACACGACTGGTGACGTGCTTCAACATGTATCCATAAAATCCATGCAATGAGTCACTTATCCAGCAAAATGTGTGCGGTACTTGGATGTGCCACTGTCCTGAAACCAATGTGTGCTCCAGATGCAGGATATGACATCGCAAGAAGTGACATAGACATTTAAATTCTCCACCTCAATACATTTCACTCGTCAGATCGTCTTCAGGAAGCCAGGTTATAGTGATGTCACATCCTGTATCTGGAGGGCATGCTGGTTCCAAGAGCGGGACAACAGTGCTTCCAAGTACCACACATATTTCACTGGATATACCAAGTGCTGGTAATGGCACTTATAAAAGTGAGTGCATGCATGTGAGGGAATTTGTATGGGGGAATATTAATTCAATAAATAATTTGGTATGCAATGAATTTCTTTTTGCAGCTTTCTTTATTTGTTCGTACTGTATGAGCTGAGGAGAAGGTTGGAGAGGCTCTATGGTGGATATCAGGTGAGCGGTGGGAATCAGTGCCATTCTCATAAAAAAGCACAGCCTGACCCACTAGATATACAGGGTCAACAATATCTGGTGAGGCTTTACCTATAATAGGGGCATGGTTATTGTCACATGTATTGGTTTCTGCATGGTAAAAACACAGAAGTGTTTTTTTTAAGCATGTGAATTATAAGTTTTTTTCAAGAGGACTTTATGGACTTTATTGATACATGTTGAAGCACATCACTAATAATTGAGACAACTGTGATTTTTGTCAATATTTTTTGTATTGTTTAATCCCGAGTTCTGTTTACAATTTGCTGTATATTAAATTATGTCATCTATGTACCTATGCTGTGCAATGTGGCACAGATACATAAACTGGTTCTCTGCTCTAAAAGGTTGGAGCACCAAATTCCCCAGGTGCAGGTTAGTATAGGAAGGGATAGAAGTAGTCCCCCTCACTACACTCTGCATCTAGAGGAAATGGGAGGATGGAAAATGAAACATATCTTTTAAAATAAATCTCAACATCAGTAACCAAAATAAATTAAGCTCACACTGAGATAGATCATGTTTCTCTAATAAAAAAAAAAAAATTCTATTCAGCTAAAATACTCAGATTGCATGGAATGGACAAATACAGGGCCTCCACACCCAAAGACACTAAAGTAATCTTATCCGGTAAGGTGATGTCTTGAAAATCTTTAATCATAAACCTTTGATGGTAAGGATACAACATCTTCCTGTAAAAGAACCCATTACTGTACATAACAGGTAATCTGTATTTTTTATGGAGCTTTGGAAGAGCAAATAAAGTAGCCACAGCAGGTTTTTCTACTTTTAATTATTTGGCTATATAATGAGTTATCACATTATCTTGAGAGGTCTTAGTCATTTGGAACAATACCTTTTAAAATTTGTCCACCCTGCTCTTAGAAATGTTTCTATAGCAGTCTTTGCTGCTTAAAATATTCATGCATATCCATTCATATTCGTCCCTAACCATTACAACTGTATTTCTGCATATATTGGCCGGTTTTATCAGCAAATATCTTCGAACGGCTCAATAGTGCATTTCTTTGTAACACAGATTATTCTCTAGGATCAGTGAGATATGGCTGTAAAATTTGCATTTGTAGAAATGGATGGTGGCTTCCCTCAACTAATGACACTATCCGTTGAGGCTATTGTGGACATTTGCAAGAATCCTGTGGCTGATTCTGGGACATGGGTAAGATTTACACAATACAGCCTTCTTTCTGCATTTTATGTCTAGAGTTATGAAATTTTTCTGCCAGGTACAGCAAAATAACATACATTTCCGCGTTACCCTTGAGGACTATTCTAGACATAGGATGTTGGCAGATATATTTGACATTCCACTCATTCATTGTAACATTTGAATTAGGATGGAACCATTGGTCATCGGTTCAAATTCCAACCACGGCACTACCTGCACAGAGTTTGCATGTCATCCCTGTGCCTGGGTGCCTCCTCTGAGTTACTCAAGTTCCCTCCAACACCCCAAAGACATGCTGGTAAGTTAATTGGTTCCTGTCTAAATTGACCTTAGTATGTGTATGTATAAATGTGAGTTAGGGTTTATTTACACTTACTTTGGCTTCAACACACATTAACACACGTTTACACTTCAAAAACAGGGCTTCAGACAGGCTTTGCTAAAATCCTCTGAACACTAGTCGAAGCCCCTGTCACTAAATAAAATGGTTAGCTTACAGTCCTGTTTACACCTGCTTTTGCTTTGCTTTGCTTCGGCTTGGCTTCAAAAATTATACCCCATGTAGCTTCATTGGTACTTCAAAGTCTCCATAGAAGTCTATGGCAAAACTTGGTTGAAGCCCCACTGAAGCCTCACCGAAGAACCACCAAAGCCCCATCGAAGCTCCACCAAAGCCTCATCGAAGTCTCACCGAAGCTTCATCGAAGCCCCATCGAAGCACCAAGCAAACGCAAAGTGTAAACATGACTTTAAGCTAACCATTTTATTTAGTGACAGGGGCTTTGACTGGCATTCAGAGAGCTTTAACAAAGCGTGTCTGAAGCCATGTTTTGAAGCGAGTGTAAACTAGCCCTTGGGGCAGGGACTGATGTGAATGTATAATAAATATGTGTAAAGAGCTGCGTAAATTGACAGCACTACATAAGTACTTATAATATATATAAAAAAATAAAAATAAAACATTCCACCATTCTAATACATGCTATTGAATATCCATTATGCTGTATGTCATCTGTAAGCTACTTATGACTATTATTTTCATTGACTATTTGATGTTGAGCCATGTGGAATGGCATTTATTGATCGTTGAAAATAATCCAGTCTTAAGCTAACCTGAACTATGACAACTGGGTGCATGAAGTGTATCAGCTGGAAAACTATTTTAGTCCCATTGTGATGGTCGATAGTCCCATTGTGCATACCCACAACTTTCCTTTTTCCTGCCTGTGAGCATAAGATATCCAATAGAAACCAGACAGAACTGGGCAGTGTTGCTTGTCTTGCCCCAGGTAATTCTAAAGGAATGTTGGGTGATTGTCTCAAAACAAAGCAGCAAGGGAGCCTTTTTTTTTTCTTGATCTTACAATAAACATTCAGCAGCAGAGGATGAAAAATAGCTTGACAAAGTCTCACTTTTCTGATGGCATACATGTCCAGGAAGTGTGATGTCTGGTAAACATGCAGGCCAATTTTAACTGAGCAAACCAGTTATTAAATACACAACCTTGTTTAAAGATCTTTTCATCAATTAAAAAAAAAATCAAACAAACAAGGTGTGAAATAAAGAGATTGCTTCTATCAGAAACCCCTTTGTTTACTTTCCACGGCCTCTGGTTTAGAGACAGTATTGGTTGTAAAACCCAGGTATATACAGTATGAATCAATGCAATACTCAGGAAGAATATAAAAAAAAACATTCAGAATTCAACAGCTGTAGTCATATGATGTAGGAAAGGGGAATTCTATGAAGTGAACCAGGTACCCACATTACAAATAGGGATGAGCCGAACACCCCCTTGTTCGGTTCGCAGCAGAACATGAGAACAGGCAAAGAATTTGTTCGAACAAGCAAATACCATTAAAGTCTATTGGACACAAACATGAATAATCAGAAGTGCTAATTTTAAAGGCTTATATGCAAGTTATTGTCATAAAAAGTGTTTGGGGACCTGGGTCCTGCCCCAGGGGACATGTATCAATGCAAAATAAGTTTTAAAAACTGCAGTTTTTTCGGTAGCAGTGATTTTAATAATGCTTAAAGTGAAAAAATAAAAAATATTCCTTTAAATTTCGTACCTGGGGGTGTCTATAGTATGCCTGTAAAGTGGCGCACATTTCCCGTGTTTACAACAGTCCCTGCACAAAATTACATTTCTAAAGGAAAAAAGTAATTTAAAAGTACTCGTGGCTATAATGAATTGTTGGTCCCGGCAATACACATAAAAGCCATTGAAAAAAAAGGCATGGGATTCCCCTATAGTCCATTACCAGGCCCTTTGGATCTGGTATGAATATTAAGGGAAACCCGAACCAAAATGTAAAAAAACAAATTGCATGGGGTCCCCCCAAATTCTATTCCAGGCCCTTCAGGTCTGGTATGGATATTAAGGGGACCCCACCCCACTCTGATGCACGGGGACATCCCTATGGCTTTCCCGTAGCATCAGAGGGGGTGGGTCACCTGGCGACTTCACCGTGTGGCCTGCCCTAATTTATAAAAGAACTGTCACCTGAGAGGATGGTCATTATGGCGGGTGTCTCCAATGGAGGCAGATTGGTGACGGACATGTTTATTTTTTTATTTTTTAATAAAGGACTTGTCCCCAAGCCGTGTCATGTCATTTTTACCATTTTCACACTTTTTTGTGAAATGGTAGGGTACATTTGTTACCATTTCACACAGGGGGAGAGGCTGGGATCTGGGGGTCCCCTTGTTAAACGACTCTACTTCAATTTACTAACGAGTCACATGACAACGGGGAGGCAAAATGACTAATTGGATCTAATTTGGACATTTTCACTTAGGGGTGTACTCACTTATGTTGCCAGCAGTTTAGAGATTAATGGCTGTGTGTTGGGTTATTTTGAGGGGACAGCAAATTTACACTGTTATACAAGCTGTACACGCACTACTTTAAATTGTAGCAAAGTGTAATTTCTTCAGTGTTGTCACATGAAAACATAATAAAATGATAACAAAAATGTGAGGGTGTACTCACTTTTGTAATATACGGTATATACCATACTTTATGGACTCTCTAACTTTCCTACAGACTAAATAATAAATAATAATAATATACACGAATTTGGGTTATTTTCACCAAAGAAATGTAGCAGTATACATTTTGGCCTAAATTTTTTAACAAAAATTATTTATTTACAAAATGTACAGAAACAAAAAAAAAATATTATTTTTCTGTTTATTTATCAAAAAATAAAAAACCCAGCAAGATTTTAAAAAATACTACAGCTTTTAAACTTAGAAAGAAATTGTGAAAGCTGATATGCTAGCAAGCTACATTCTTAAACCAAGTTGCTCAATTGTGCACCTGTAAAATTGTTAAATCTCTAGTCATGTCAGAGATTTAGAGGATATATCAAATGTTCAATAAACACAAAGCACTGAACCGTGAAGCACCAGTTGAAAGTGCAGTACATGTATAGAGTCCATTGACTGCATAATATCATCGGCTATTTACTCTCCATATAATGATAGAGGTAAATTAGAACAATAATAAATGGATTTTACAAAAAGCCACATAGACAAATATAAAAAAAATCCTATAAGCACTTTTTTAATATAAAAAAAGATTCATATTGAAAATTATAGTTTAAAAAGCTACATAAAATTATTTTAGAAGTGGCACCATGCCTTCAGCTACCAGACACAAATGCACCAATAGAATTGTTATGTCTTTGTGGTAATTCCTCCGAAACATGTTATAGCTGGTCAGGGAAACAGTCCTTATGATGCATCTGGAATTTTCTTTTAATTCACTTTTTGAATGACCTGTCCAGCAGTTAACATAATAGCACAAAGGATGGACATTATTATTAATATTAATATTATTATTATTATAATACAGAATTTATATAGCACCAACAGTTTGCGCAGCACTTTACAACACGAGGAATCAGAGGGCCCTGCTTGTTAGAGCTTACAATTTAGGAGATAAATATTTAGTAGAGCTGCTAATTTGCATACTGTCTGTTTTGCCACTGCAAGCCAGGAAATAGGGGAAAGTGTGGTATATTGTACATCAGTAATATTAGATTTTAAAGCGTAGCTCCACTTTCATCGACAAGAAAACTATCAAGCAAGCAAAAAATAATACAGAATATACAATTGCTTTTTGGAAACTGGAATTGCTGGGGCTTGTGGTGCTATCCAAACACTGAGTGTGATCATTGCTAGTGTTAGGCAATTCCTTTTGTGAACTGTTGGAACTCAGTTTGTCCCCTCCATCCTGGTCTCTTCTGGCCTATCGTGCCTATACCCCCTGAGTAATAAATGTGTGCTTAGCTTCGGTGTACTCTCCCCCTGTGCTCTTAGTATGTCACAGAAAATGTCATTTCTGTGTCATGAATATTCAAATATAATGTTAGACCGTAGTTGGATTTCTCAAACAGAATCTTGAAAGCCTCCCTGTGGGTCATATTTTCTGGTTTTCCTTTATCCAACTAAGGTAAGTCAATCAGTATCACTCACTCTATATTTATGTCATTGTTTCATCTGAGGAAACTCACTATAGTGGGGTAGACACTATAAGAAAATCGGGCAAACGTTTGTCCGATTTTTCTCGATGGTTTACAGCAAATTGGAACCGATAAATGAAAATTCTTACTAAAATTCTCATGAAAATTCTCGTATGTCAAAGGCTTTTTTTCAGTAAAGGTGAACTAAGTCTTTCAAGCGTGAACAGCTTCATTAAATTATCTCTATAGGCCATAAGTAATCATATCCTTCCCCTAATCGGCTCTTGACAAGGCTTGCTCAGTTAAGCCAATTAACGATTACCTATAGCTGAGGTCCTCTATGTCCCTTAGTACTTTTGTTGTCCTTATACGGATCTGCTGCCTTCTACTGTCTGAAATTGTAAATGCCAGTAAATATATTATGTATGCATTTCCTGTCCCTGGGTTGTTGGCTTTGAAACCCTAGAAGGAGGAAGTGGAGAGAGGAAGTGGAGAGACAGAGAAGGTCTCAGCCACGTGTCATGTCCATGGTGTTGAACCCCTAAGCCAGGATGGACTTTTATACAAGCATTACTATGATCTAATAGTTTTGCTGTACCTGCTAAGTGTATATCTAAATCCATCAGACAGACAGGGTATTCTGCCCTATTTTATTATTTCACATGCACAGCTCCAGATAGCTAGGTTTGTGGTATGTAGTGGACACCTTCCTGTATATTGGTAGGTAAACCTGTTTATTGCAAAATTATTTATATTTATTTTTATGGTCTGGGATTCTATAGCTAGTTTTACTTTAGGGCTTGATAATCAGCATTGACTAGAGCCAGATTAGGCTTCTTCTGGCCACTTTTTGATTATTAGCTTAGAGGTCCAGTTTCATGTCAGATTAGAAACTGTTATGAAGAGACCAAAGCACAGAGTAGTAGTTCCAGTGCCACACCACATTTCCTATCGGTGGGAAGCTGCATTTGAAGGTGGTTGGACAACAGTTAGAGGATCTCCCCATGGCCATAGATCTTGTCTTCAGGTCTTCTACACAAAGACAGATGCTGTATCATCCTCAGGGGCCCCTGAAACTGAACTTTGCTGCAACGTTTATCTGGAGGTATCTCTATTAAGAACTATATATATATATATATATACCCAGCTTTATGTGCACCGTTCCACCAGGACTCCTATCGGCCCTTTGCTAATAATACCTGTTTTCTCCCAATTACTTTGTTTAGATTACTGATTAATTACCCAAGAAGGGAATCCCCGGTGTTCGCAAAGGCACTATCCTTGGTGGAGGTCAAACAACAAAAAGGAGCAGCAGTGCGGGATCCTCGTTAGCAATTTAAAAGTAATTTATTGCACAAACGGAAATAGCACACTTACATTTAGGTTCATGACAATCAGCATGGGATTAGGTGGAAACACCATAGGAAAGCTTGTGAATGTCAGTAGCTGTGGTATCCAAGCCAGCATAAAGGAAACCTGGTTTGACAGCTGCCAGAGAGCCGCTATTGTCTGGTATTTTCCACTACTATTCCCTACCTCATGGCAACCCCTTACGTGCTGTAGGAGAAATGGGGGTGGTGCAGGGGGTGGTAACGCGTTTCACATCTTCATTGTTATAACCAGGAGGTCATAACCATTTAGTGAAGGTTCAAGAAATTTTAGATAGGGTTGGTAAGGGTCAGAACCTCTGTAAGATGGCTTTTGCCATATAAGTAACTTTTGGGAGATATTACCTGAAGCACCTAATTAAGAACTCAAATGGCAATGAAAGAGGTACTGACCTTTCCCCGTTATACTAAAAATATACTTTATTGTTTCGTCTGTCCTTGCTGGACAGATACTCCTCACTTCCTGCCAAATGAACTACACAGGAAGTTAAGAAGAAAATAAGCCTTACAGGTGAAAACGAAAATAAAAAAACAGCTTTTGAGCCTTCATTGCTATATCCAAAACTGAACTTATAATTTAAAGCACAACTTCATCAAAATCTTAGATTAAGATTTTTGGTAGATGCTGAAGATTTTTTATTTTTTGTTGATTTCTTGGTAACATATCTTCTGTTGATGTTTGGGACCTACACACCTGTTGCAGCCATTAATAGGGGGTCCCACTCTCCCTATTGCATGTTTTAAAAATTATTTTACATTATGGAAAATGCAACAGGAGGAGTGAAAACTTGCATATATTGGTGAAAATACTCGGGAATAAGTTGTAAATTACAGCTGGAAGATTTCTCCACCCCCCCCCCCCCATGGGGAATGGGGGGGTGCCAGTGTTTCTCAATCTTTTTGCAGTCAAGGCACCCTTGAAGTATACCCCTAGGTAAATGGGGCTATACTGCAACCACCCTGCAACTGTGTGCATTGCATGCAGTTGCAGCATAGTAATGATGCATTTAAGGGATTAAAACAGGCAGCTGTCAAACGCCTCTGAAAAGCGATCTGAGCATGGATGGCTTTTCCAAGGAACAGCATTTTTTGCTGTACTATGAACAAGCAAGAAAAAAAAATCAGTTCTGATGTACACATATAGGGGGTCAGGATTAAACATGCATACATAAAATGTGCATACATACATGTATACACACACACATACATACACATATATAAACACACACATAACACACACACATATAATGTATACACACACACACATATAAATACACACACATCTATAAACATATACACATATGTATAAATGCACATATGCACACACATATAAACACACGCACACACACCTACATACATACATGTACACACACACACACATACATACATGCATGCACACACACACACACATACATGCACACACATATATAAACACACATACATACAGATAGCCTTTAAAAAAACGCAGTGCTTTATATTACCTCTTCCTGCCGGGTACTGCACTATAGGGGGATACAAAGAGCACAGCACACACTGTGCTTTCACTTTAGGTCAAATCAGTGTGACAAGCTCCCTGCAGTGGCAATTACAGTTCGGCTGAGGATTGGCCTCAGCCGCCATTGTTGCTCCTCCTATCGAGGTATACAGGGCGCCCTCAAGGGCCCCCTGCAACATGGGACCTGGTTGTCATGGCGACCTCAGCGACCCCTATACTCCTGCCACTATTCCAGGACATATAAGAAACCAGGGACTGGTCCAGACCACCAGGCTCCACTTATACCTAAGTACTTTTTGGTAGACTTTAAAAGAAACCCAAAAACAAAGGGATTTATTTATCATCATATATGGTTACATCCAAAAATTCACACAACTTTCACCCAAGATAAACTCATTTTTTCAATTGATTCTCTGACATAGGGCTAGGGACCTAAATGAAGCATGAAACATGTACGATCATGTCTAACACAATGGAATAGTAAGATTAATAGTCAAAATAATAATAATAATCATAAAGATAATAATAATATTCATAGTTTAACATGCCTTTCAAAATTCTTTGCACAAAATACCTGATCTGATTTATATTTTCTAAGTTAATGAGGATACCCAACATTACTTTTTTTTAGCTTAGTGGCTAACACCCCTGCCTTGCAGCATTAGGGCTCTTTTTTACCAGGACACTACCTACATTGAGCTTGCATGTTCTCCCTGTGCTGGTAGTTAAATTGGTTCTAGTAGCTCCTTGTGGGCAGGGACTGATCTCAATGTACTATAAGTAAATGCACTGCACCTAATGTTGATGCTACATTAATATCGGTAACAATTACAATAAATGGTTTACTTTGAGGATAAATAATTTAAAACACACTAAATGTCTTACCTTCGTACAACCAGCTGAAGATTCTTGTAGGAACATTTTACAAGTGTGATGGCTTCACTTCTTGAACTGCTTAGTTCCACATCATTGATCCTGACCAATTCATCTCCTACTTGAAGTTGGCATTCCAGTGCATCAACTTTCCCTCCTTCCTCAATCTGTAAATGTAAAAGAAGAAAAGGAAATTAACATATAGACATTATAGCTGGTAAGTAACCAGGGCAAAGATATAATTTTTATCAGCCATGTGGAAACAGATTGATCAAAAGATATGCAAATTGGGGCCTAATCACATTTTTCCTGCATGTGAGGAGGCCTCAGATGGTTTCAGATGTTGGCATCATTAAAATCTTCTTTAAACACGGTTCCAGCAATTCTTTAAACACGGTCAAACGGTAATAATAAAGATAAAGGGGAATAAAAGCCTAATTCATTATTAATGTTCTCTCTCCCTCATCCTGACTAACCTGCATAAAAAAATATCTGTATACTTGACACCAAAACTTGACACCACTGTATACCATGACACCAAAATTTACTGGCAAAGCCACATTTTTACTCGCATTTTACAAAAGTTACAAAATTACAGTTTTAAGTGCAAATTTCAGTATTTAGGCTACAAACAAGTACACTATGTAAATAGCAATGTGATTTAAGGTAGATATAAAAAGGTAGAAAAACAATTTTTTTTTGTTATTTTCAATAGAAAAATAGTCCATCACTTTTTGTTCACCATCACCGCCTGCCCCCTCACCGCTTGCCACCATCACCACCTCCTTCTGCCACCACCTCCTCCTGTCACCTCCTACCACTACCAGCTCCTGCCCCCATCACCTCCTGCCCCAACCAGCTCCTGCCACCACCAGCCCCCTCCAGCTCCTGCCACCCCCATCACCTGCTGCCACCACCGTCACCTCCTGCCACCACCGTCACCTCCTGCCACCACCAACACTTCCAACCACCAGCACCTGCCACCACCATCACCTCCTGCCATCACTGCCAGGAGGGAGTTTTGATGTGGCAGGCACCACTAATTCCCCATCTGGCTTAGGTGACCATGAAAGCAACACTTGACCTATATTTCTGTACTGAGCTACTCCAGTCTCCATGTATTCCAGCATTGCAGATAAGGAAATAATTAAAATATTTGCCTAGATTTGGAAACCTTTCAACCTTGCCATTTGTTGAGCACATAATGTATGAATGAAGGTCTCACTTACTTACATACACAAAGTACAAGACCCGCCGCTGCTCAGGTCTCTCTCGCCGCGTCCTAGTCTACTTTCTCCTCCATGTCACAAGGCTCCCCAGTCTGCCCACTTGGCTCCTGTCTGTTTATACTATAGGCTGGCGGCAGTGTTGGAGTGAAAATGGGCTTAGATCATTGGCTGTATGGCCGCGGGTGGTGGCGGGCTGGCTGTCGCTGGGCAGACTCAGTCGGAGCTCAGAGGCTGTGCAGGAGACTCAGCGGTGGATCAAGATTCAGACCTTCTCTGCGACTTCCAGAATTGCGCATGCGCAGTTCTCACCCGAGTCGATCGCCACCATTTTTACTGGCACTTTTCCCTTACTACGGGCTTTCACGGGCATCGGAAAAAGGCCTTTTTTATGGGCTCCCCGTGAATATATGGGTGGTTGGCAACATTGATACTTACTTATTTTTAATAAGCTCCAGCCACATGATCCAACAGCTCCAGCTAACCTGCGTCAGTGAGCTGCTGCTGTAGGGGAGAAGAGGGAGCACTGACAATAGCTGGGCCATGGGAGCCTAACAGTGAAGTCGCGGCTCACAGAATTCCCAGCTATTGTCAAGCATTCTTGAACCAAAGCTTCAGGACCACATGACCAAACCTAAGTGGATTAAAAATAAATAAGTACACGTAACTTTTTATACAGTTTAGGCAGGATAGATAGGAAGGGTGGGGATTTGACGTTAAGAAAAGTTAAACTTAGGCTTTTCTTCCAATCTAAGGCATTAAAATGTAGTAATCAACCCTTCCTGCCCTCAATTAATTTGCCATACAAATAAAAGACAGATTTACAGTATATAAGACATACTGTTAAATTTAAATGTTTCACCTATCTGCTATTGGCAGTATATTTCCCTCAGATACATGAGAAGGAGGAGTCAGGTATTTTCAATTCTGATGCATCCATGTAACTTTACATATGTCAAATTAATCTTATTAAAAAGTTTTTCTATAAATCAACTAGCAATTAAAAGTTTAGCTGTAGCCAGGATGGACATTCAGCTATTTACATATTCATAAGAAGCAATAAATGCTTTAAAAGAATTCACTGGCTTCTGTAGCTGTAGACACTGTGGAGTATTTAATCCTCCAAATTCAGAGCAAAAACACTTTCTTTTTCATCTTGTTTCATTAGTCCATTTTATCCCACCCTGCCAGCAGTGACTTGTAGAGATGGATGAACTTCCGACGGGATGTTTTGCGAAACGCGAACGCGGCCGATAGTTCGAGAACCATAACGTTCGCGGCGGGCCCCATTGACTTCAATGGCAGGCGAACTTTAAAAACCTACAGGTCATATTTCCAGCCACAAAATAATTACTAGCTGTGCACACATAGTCCTATCACATGGCCACTGACATAACACATGTATGAAGTGAATCTGGGATCGACAAACAAGCATTCTTTTTTTATATGTGAAATTTTGACAATTCAGGACTCAGGAGCGCATGAAGGCAATGAAGGAGAGGAAAGGTCAGGGTAGGCTATGACGAGGGTGCAGGAGATGATCACTAGCACTGTGATATAGAGCACTGACACCAGCACCGCTATAGAGTGCACTGACACCAGCACCGTGATATAGAGCACTGACACCAGCACCGTGATGTAGAGCACTGACACCAGCACCGCGCACCACAATACCAGTTGTACACCTATACCAGTCCTTACAAGGACCTTTGTGGACTTAGTAGATAGTGATTTGCAGACTGTACCTCAGTCCCTACACTGATAAAGGACTGTTGCAGAATATGGCAGCAATCTGCAGCAGTGCCCCACAACCCTCCAAATAGTACACCTATACCAGTCCTTACAAGGACCTTTGTGGACCAAGTAGCTAGTGATTTGCAGACTGTACCTCAGTCCCTACACTGATAAAGGACTGTTGCAGAATAGGGCAGCAATCTGCAGCAGTGCCCCACAACCCTCCAAATAGTACACCTATACCAGTCCTTACAAGGACCTTTGTGGACCAAGTAGTTAGTGATTTGCAGACTGTACCTCAGTCCCTACACTGATAAAGGACTGCTGCAGAATAGGGCAGCAATCTGCAGCAGTGCACCACAAGCCTATATATTGTACACCTATACCAGTCCTTACAAGGACCTTTGTGAACCAAGTAGCTAGTGATTTAGCAGACTGTACCTCAGTCCCTACATTGATGAAGGACTTCTGCAGAACAGGGCAGCAGTCAAGTATAATATTCTTTCTATATTTGGAAGAAAGTATATTATACGTGTACAACCCTATATACTGTACACCTATACCAGTCCTTAAAAGGACCTTGCACTGACAAAAAGGCTGCTGCAATCCCCAGCACAGCAGTGCACTCAGCCCTATATACTGCACTACACCTATACCATACAAGTCCTTAAAAGGACTTTTGTGGACCTAATAGCTAGCGATTTGTGTCACTACAGTCTCTCCCTGCTCCACACAGCGTCCTGTCCCTACACTGAAATAAGACAGAATGTAAAATGATCAGGTCTATTTATAAGGTAGGGGGGATGTCCAGTTGTCCATGTGCTGAAATGTCTCAATCGGCTGTCCTGTACTCCATGATGGATGTGTCATCATGGGTCAAAGTTCTTTCACACTGTAAACACATATGTCCGCCGGGCGAACATCGGCAATAGTCCGCCGATCGGGGAAATCACGAACACGCAAAATTTGCAGCGAAACGACCACCGGGCGAACAGTTCGGGCATCCCTAGTGACTTGGCCTACCTTTTATGTATGTAAGACAGTTAACAAGTAGCAGTGCAGAGCTGTATACATCTACCTTCACCCATTCTTGTCCATAGGTGGCTGTAGCACTAGGGAATTCTGGGCACCAAAATATATAGCATGCTTAGGCTATTTGAACAAATTGACCCATGTGCATGAACTTTAACCACTTGACCTCTGGAAGATTTACCCTACTACCTCACCAAGCCATTTTTTGCGATACGGCACTGCATTATTTTAATGGACATTTGCGTGGTCATGCCGCTCTGCACCCAAATTAAACTTATGACTCTTTTTCCATATAAACAGAACTTTCTTTTGGTGATATTTGATCACCTCTGTTATTTTATTTTTTTTGTGCTATAAACAAATAAATACTGACAATTTTGAAAAAAAATATATATTTTTTACTTTCTGCTATAAAACATATGCCATAAAAAAATTTAACAAATCAAATTTCTTCATCAATTTAGGCCAATATGTATTTTGCTACATATGTTTTGAAAAAAAAATCCCAATAAGCATGCACTGATTGGTTTGCACAAAAGTTATAGCATCTACAAGCTATGGGATATTTTAATTATTTTTTAAGTAATGACGGCAATATTGCAGCGGACAGTTGGACACTAACTGACACTTTTTGAG
Source organism: Lithobates pipiens (assembly GCF_037356315.1). NCBI lineage: Eukaryota > Metazoa > Chordata > Amphibia > Anura > Ranidae > Lithobates > Lithobates pipiens. Next base: position 235,060,913 of record NW_027507718.1, read on the forward strand.
GACCAGTGGCACTAATACAGTGATCAGGGCTAGAAATATGCACTGTCACTGTACTAATGACACTGGCTGGGAAGAGGTTAAACATCAGGGGCGATCAAAAGGTTAACTGTGTTCCTAGCCTTTGTTTTAGGGTACTGTGGGAAATGTTTTAACTAGGGGAAGATATGGATCCATGTCCTTGCTTTGCAGGAACACAGACTCCATGCCTTCCTTGCTGTCAGAACAGCACTCTGCCTTGTTTACATAGGCACACAGCCATTCTGCCTCTGTGTTCAATGATCAGTGGGTGCCGGAGGACATCGAGTCCATGGTACCTGAAGATCAGTTCCCGCTGTGTATAGTCACAGCGGGAGCTGGCGGCACGCATGCGCCACCACCCCACCCGGAAGTGTCAGATCACGTACTAGGTACCTGATCTGGCACAGCAGTGCTACCTTGCCGCCATATATTTGGAGTTGTAAGTTCACAGCATACTCTTTCATTTTATAATATCAGCATTATAATAGAAATACACAATAATTATTTCTGACAATCGAATATAAACTTACTTCTGTAGCTACCCTGCCCTAAGCACAGATGATTGTCTTGTTAACTGATAGACAATTCAAGCAAATGTGTAGTCTGTACTCATTTGGTCATCTATTTTTTTCAGTGTTGATGTTCTCCCTGCTGCCAGTAGGTGTCACTTGAATTGGAGGCCACAATAATAATGGGTTTGAATATTTTGTGTGTTAAAGATGGGGTCATCAGTACATTTCAGATTTTCTGAATCCCCTAACCTTCTCATTCAGAGGGCTGCTTTTTGTAATAACATCTTTAAAAAGACCTTAAAGTGACTGGTGTCTTTCAAGTTTCAGTCATGGATATATCCCTAGGAAAATACTAGTTCACCTTCTCTCGGGGGCAGTTTTAATTTAGTTGACTAAAATATTTTGTTGATTAAATTAACACTATTTTGGTCAACTAAAATACAACTTAAACAATTTAGATTACTAAAATACGACTAAAACTAAAATGCCATTTTAGTCAAAAGGCTATGACTAAAACGAAATTGAAAATTGACATCAAAATTTATACTACTCTACTGGCCATTTCTAAATCGGCAACACAATTCCATCCAGAGCCTGTAATAATAGCACATTAAATTTTAAACATGTATTGCAATACCACATAAGGATAAGTAAGGGGCATCTACTAAGCTGCTGGACGAGAAAAAAAATAAGAAAAAGGCTTTTCTTATATATTTTTTTTTAATATTAAATGTTGGTAATATATTCAGGTAACATGTAAAATGGCATTACAACCAATAGAGTTTAAAGTTTTTTTTTTTGTTTTTTTTTTGTATTTTAAAGTTGCGCTTCTGTTTGTCAAAAAGCAAGATGTTTGCTTGTTTATGAAACTTGGTTTTATTTATAAAGATGTCACAATGGCTAAATCTGTGTCTGTAGTGCGTGTTCAAACCTTAATACCATAAATAATAACATGTTATTAGATTTTTACTCCAGGAGTATATAATTTGTTTGGAAATTCTAGAGAAATGTTTAAAAAAGTGTGTTACAATTTAACTAAACCCATTCGATTTTAGTCTACTAAAATGTACTGGAGATTTTAGTCGACTAAAATATCACTAAACCTAAAACAATTCAGATAACTAAAATATGACTAAAATGGCATTTTAATCAAAAGACTAAAATATGACTAAAATTCAACTGGTGTGTTAATCAAAAGACTATGACTAAAACTAAATTGAAATTTGCTGCCAAAATGAACGCTGTTCGTGAGTACCTCTGCTGTTTACTTTTCTAAGGACTACGGTAGGTCTACTGAAAAAGCCCAATTGGAGGGCGTAACGGGTCTAGGAGGGTGGAACTGAGCCTGAGGTGTCAAGCCATCACAGTGGTGGAGTCCTGAATGTTGAGCTGGCTGGCGAATTATACCATATGCGCATTGTTTTTATAATCCTGTAAATGCATTTTAATAAGGGAAATAAAAGTAGTTTTAAATGGAGAGCACTATGTTGTTGCCTTTGTAGTCCATATAATACGCTGGGGAACTGGTGAGAAGAGAAAGATTGTAGCTCCAGAGTCCATGGAATGGAGGAGTGAGAAGATTTCTGCCAAGACTAAAGAATATCTGTCTGTTAGATAAACGTTTGACCAATTGCTATGAGGTGAGGTGGCATTGCTAAAGGTGTGGGATAAGCACTTCTCACAAGAAATTGGAAGACACTGTGTTCACTGAGCACTGGGTGTTGAACTTTCTATTAAGTGGATGCACAATTGGACTGTCATTGGATTTATATATCCTAAAGAGACTTTAGTTGGTTTTGATTATTGTTTATACATATTTTCAAATTTTTGTTGCACCTTCACTATAACTGAGGGGGGTGAGGTGAAAACACCTTTGGGGTGTTATAACAGGCAACACAATGATATAATATTTTTTTGACACAAGTTATACATTTTTTATTTATTTTTTATTGTTATTTTTTAGATAAGAGATTCACATTATAGTTTTACACTGTAATATATTTTATTTGTATTGGACAGCACTAATTGTATAAATACTATACAAATATAATTATTGTTTGTATTGTTATTATAATGGTGTTTTTTTTTTTTGTTGTTTTTTTAAATGACCATAGAACTCCTTTAATGCAGAAAAACCCATTGCCATATTTAAAACACATATGTATATCCCCATCCGAGATTTTCACATTTTCCAAAGGGGTTAAATATAAAAAATGCAAAATATTAAGTGAAAAAATGTATAGATTCCTAGTGTGAAACTGGCCTTAACATTTATGTCAGGTATTTTGTCCTATACTTACTGCAAGGCAGTATAATATTAGATGTGGTTATACTGAGCCGAGCATTGATAACCCATTTTAGTTTATTTTAGCTTAAAATAGAACAGGTTTTAAATTATTCCTGGTGTGCTGTAATTGCAGCTGGCTTGTTAGCATTCTTTCACATTCTTGCCAGCTTTATATTCTGTATATGCAAAGACCATTATTTTTTAATCCTCTAAACTTTACCCCCACTAACATTCTTCCTTCAGTTACAAAAGCATCTTAGGATCCCAGCAGAGCTGAAAAAATCTGAGATGAAAATGTTTGCACCTACTGAGAAACGTGAGACACCGCTCAAAAATAAAAGGGAACTGTGTGTAACAAACCATAGGACTTCAGCAGAAGACCTTTAAAATAGTTGCAGAGATAATAATCTATGCAAAATGTTTTAGCGCTTCTTAAAGGAAACCTTTACTGACAGAATTTAACAGGCTATGATTGCTGATCTTTTTCTGAAAATGCTAGTTCCTGCCTGTTTTGGGCTCCAGTACTTTCTCAGTTATTCCTACAGAAAAAAAAATGTACCAAGTCAGAGAAAATTTAGAATTTCTGATCTGCATACTTGTTCCAATACTTAGGGCATTGGATGAGCCTGACAGCTAGGCAACAAACATTTTGAACATTTGAAGTCAGTGGCCTCATATTTCTCTTAAATTAGATACAAATACGTTGAAAAGTACATTGTAATGTTTTAGCTCAACTTATTAATTTCTAAAGTTCTTTTCTTACTGGGAACAAAAGCTCTTTGGTGCTGGTGCAGATGGTTAGGCAGCCATCTTGGCCATTCTCAGTATTATGTCCTGCTAAAGGCAATTTAAGACAGGTGCCAATGGGGAGGAAAATGGATTACTTGGATGAAACCTATGCATGCACAGAGAGAACATGCAAACTACATACAGATAGTGTCCTGACTGGGACTCAAACCAAGGAATGCAGTGGCAGATGTGCTAAAGTGAGCTGAGCATACCTGGGTTTGTTCCGAGTCGGGATTACAGAATATGGCTCAATTTTGGGTGGTCGCTGAAGTCAATGGGAGCCACTTTAGGGAAAACAAATGGGCATTCTATAGGCTAAAAGGCAGTGGATCGTCAAATGAATGGCATGAGGGCTGAGCACTGCCTTGGAGGACATGTATCAAAACAAAAAAAAATGTAAAAAAACTACTACTACTACTACTAAAAAACTACTTGAAGTTTGCAGTTTCTTTAATAATGGTTTAAGGCCAACATTTAAAATGCTAAATTCCTGCTGTCTCTTCATCTTGCTCTGCTGGCTGTATCACTCATTAAAGGGACAATGTCATGAGAGGATCATGAAGGCTGCCAATATTGGGAAAGTTATTTTGAGGGGACAGCACATTTACTCTGTTATACAAGCTGTACACTCACTACTTTACATTGTAGCAAAGTGTAATTTTTTCAGTGTTGTCACATGAAAAGATATAATAAAATATTTATAGATAGATAGATAGATAGATAGATAGATAGATAGATAGATAGATAGATAGATAGACAGTATTTTGCTGAGGGGGTATCATAACTGTTTCTTTTAATCTTTTGACACTGATCATTATATGCCATTGCCAAGGAATATATGTTTTCCAGTTAAACAATTGCTCGCAGCTATCTCAAAAAGTTGATTGTCCATCTACAATTTCAATTCTTAGTTGATGAGACCATTTTTTGCCTTCATCTTTCATCTCTCAAATTAATAAATAATAATAGTGCAATTAAGGGCCGGTTCACACTGCGAGGCGAGGCGAGGCGACACGGCTCGCCTCGCCTCGCTCCCGCAAGTCGCCCCCATTCAGTACTATGGAACCGTTCTGAGAGGAGCGACTCGAGTCGCTCCGACTCAGAAAAAAGGTTCCTGTACTACTTCGGGGCGACTTCGGGGGCGACTTGCATTGACTTCTATGCAGAAGTCCTCTGCAAGTCGCCGCTGAGCTCCCCGCAAGTCGGAGACGCCTCGCCGCGGCTCGCTGTGTGAACCGGCCCTAAGAAAAGAGATGGGTTTGCTAGACACTAAAATATATCTGTTAAAAAGGAAAAAGAATGCAGCAGGAAGAAGTAACAATTGTACTATGAAGACTCCATATACTTTGACTGCATTGAGTATGAACAGTATATTCTAGCAACTGTATGTTTAAAATATAAACTAATATAAGGAATATTAATATTCATAATTGCAGAGGCTTTTTTTACCATTTATTTTGCTCTTTGCCTATGCACATGCTAGAATCAATCTTCTCAATGTCATTACTAGGGCACATACTTGCTTTATGTACTAAACTATTAAGGCTCATTCATGGCCACAGAGAGCTGTACACCATGAATAGAGGTGTATATTTCTGCATTCATGAGTACAGATGTTTGTTTACAGCTGCCTGTACAAATCAATGGCAGGCTGTGGCTGTATGCTATGTGTCGGTAACCAGGCATCCGGGGCCAAAACTTGTGCATCCATCCCTGCAAACTGTCTGCATTCAGAGGCACACATCTATCCCTGTTGGCATGTAAATAGGCATGTAAACATAGCAGAAGCCTGAATGATCATAAACAACTAACCATGTTTGTCAGACTGAATTGTATAGTGTATAAAAATTATTACAGAACTTATTCATAGAGTAAAAAAACTGTTCTGTAACCTGAACATATATTCATTATAATGTAGTTCATCAATTTGCTTTTGGATCCAGTAACTTAACTGACAAATTCTGAAGCATAGCGCAAGGGAAAGGGGCATTAAGGATTTTTCTGGTACCATCAAAAGCGTTACAATTGCATAAGTCAAAACAAAAATACAAAAAAATCAAGAGTTTAATAAATAACCCGTTACAATGGCTTAACTGTGACCATAGTGTTTTTACCCATACTAATAAAAATGACACATGAATAGATGGAATTTTCAGCTAGCCAGTACTTGACATGTTTTGTGGTTAGACCACTTCCTCAGGAGTTCAAAAATGGAGGTTATCAATCCTATAAGAAAACATATATAATTAAGGAAATTGAATCTACCTGAGAAAGTACAGAGTACTAAATACAATTTTAACAGTTGTGGTCATCACTTCAATGCTTATCCTGAAAATCAAATACACCACAGTTGAAAAAAGACTAATAAAGGGAAGTCAGAGTTTACCCCCAGGGTGAGTGGGAGCCAGTAACAGGGCCACTGTGGGCTGTATAAATGAGATAGCAGTATTAGTATAGATGTCAGAGTTGGTAATACACAGTATTTCTTTTTTTTCAAATATAAGTTTTATTATTATTATCCCCAACCTGGGGTGGGAACCCCGTGATACAGACAGTGGCACAGTTATCAACAAAAAAAAACAAGACAGAACAAAATGCAGATCAATCAAATATGTAAGGTAAGAACAGTGCAGAATACAGCATAACTGTCAGTAACAATCTCCTATGTCTCATGGACCACATACAGGGCGGCTATACCGCATAAACGAGAGAGAGAACTCTCCGCTAGGAGAATGAGATTCCGGGGCCCACCCCCCCATCACCACCCCCCCCCAAAGGTGGGTGGGCACGAGTCCACGAGGAGGACCTAGTGGAAAGTACCAAGAGGGGGAGGAAGACAAGTGGGGGGGAGAAGGGGGGGATGGGAGGGGGAAGACAGAGAAGGAAAGGGATGGCGGAGTACAGACGAGAGAAGAGAAGGGAACAGACAGGGGGGGACGGGGCTGAGACATGGCGGTGGTCATCATACATAAAAAGGATTGACAGAAGGCACATGGGCAAAGAAAGATCCTAGCAGGGGAGGGTCTCGTCATCGCCCCAGCAGTCGCTGACCCTCTGCTGAGTAGATGAAGGCATTCCAGATATCCCAGGTCTGTTTGTGGGCTTCCTGCTTATGCTGTGAGTTGAGGACCAAGTCCTCCATTTTCTTAACCTCCTCCACCTTCCGCAGCCAATGTACCACCGTTGGGGGAGCCCGTTGCTTCCATCGCAAGGGGACGCAGGCTTTAGCTGCATTGAGCAAATGTCGCAATAACGACTTTTTGTAGATGTTAGTAGAGATTGTGGAATGGTGCAGGAGGAAGAAAGCCGCGTCATCAGGTATAATGTATTCCGTGAATTGCTGGGAGATGCGACGGACCTCCCCCCAAAACTCCCTTATCCTAGGACAGGACCAGAAAACATGGAGCAGCGTTCCCTCCTCCTCGTCACAGCGCCAGCACCGATTCGAGGCCGAGGGAAAGCATCGCTGCAGCCTGGCTGGTGTTAAATACCAGCGTGTAAGCAGCTTGAAGTTAGTTTCCTGTGTCTTCGTGCATCGCGAAGACTTTAGGGCAAATGAGATAATACGCTGCGTCTGCGTTGGTGTGAATTTACATGATAAGTCCTTCTCCCAGTTGGCGAGACACGGCAAGTGTGGCTGTTCTTTTGGTGTATTAAGCAAAGAATAGGTGTGGGACAGAACATGGGTCAGAGGGCCTTCGTCCGCGCACAGTCCCTCGAACGTCGTTGGCTGTCGGGCAAAGTCCTGGGGTGCTGGAAGAGAATGCAGGAAATGGTGCAGTTGCAGCGCCTTCCAGAAAGGTAGACAGAAGGGACCCGCGGGGTCGGTCAATCTCGATAGGGGTGGCCACCGCCCGTCTTCCACAAACCGGCCCGCCTGGTAAAAAGGTCCACAGTTTGGTAGACCCATTTCGCCTCCAGTCCAGAATGCGCCCCAAATGGGAGGCTAGGTAGTATCGGCGGATTTCGGGCAAAGCCAGACCCCCGCAATGTTTAGGGAGCGTCAGCTGTGATCGTCGTAATCTGGGTTTTTTATGGGCCCATACAAACCTGGTAAAAAGGGCTTGGATTTGCTTAAAAAAGGAGGGTGGAATCTGAATGGGCAATGTTTGGAAAAGGTAGATGAACTTGGGAAGAATGCTCATTTTGATAAGGTTGCATCTACCAAACCAGGAGTGAAATCCCGAATGCCATTCCTCTAACAGGTCTCTGGTCTTTATCAAAAGGGGTGGGAAATTGAGGTCAAAAGTACGGTTCAGATCGGGAGGTAGTCGTGTGCCCAGATACGGTAGAGCCGTGTCAGTCCAATGAAAACCAAAGTTGTCCCGTAAGTCACGTTGCGTCTGGGGAGAGGTTGCTACACACATAGCCGTTGACTTCAAGAAATTTATTTTAAGATGGGACAATGCGCCGTATATCTTAAATTCTCGGAGCAGGTTCGGTAGAGAGATTCTGGGGTTGGTCAAGGAAAAGAGAAGGTCGTCAGCATACGCCGAGATCTTGTAGCCAACATCACCGACCACAAGGCCCGAGACGTCCGGGTTCAACCTGATAGTGTTTAGAAATGGCTCTAGTGAAATGGCAAAGAGCAGGGGGGACAGCGGGCATCCCTGCCTTGTTCCGTTCCCGATAGAAAATGCACCCGAGAGGACCCCATTAGCTTTTACCTGAGCTGAGGGGTTGGAGTACAAGCTGCCTATCCAACGAAGCATCCTGGCACCCAGGCCCAAATGACGGAGGACAGAGAACATATACCCCCAGCTCACTCTATCAAATGCCTTCTCGGCATCGGTGCTCACAAAGACACATGATGTCTTAGTAGAGTGCGCCACCCGAAGCAGATTAAGCACCTTGATGGTATTGTCTCTGGCCTCCCTATAAGGCATAAACCCCACCTGGTCTAGGTGTATTAAGTCCTGCATGTGTTGAGTCAGTCTCCTGGCCAAGATCTTCGAGAAGATCTTCAAATCAATGTTCAGTAGGGAGATGGGCCTGTAACTGCCACATTGATTCGGGTCCTTCCCCTCCTTCTGTATTACCGCAATATGGGCTCTAAGAGTGTCTCTTTGGAAAACAGTCCCCGAACCCAAAGCATTAAAGAGCGTCACCATACGTGGGCCTAAAATAGGGAATAGGGACTTGTAATACTGAGCGGTGAAGCCATCCGGTCCCGGGGCTTTTGCCAATCTTCAAGGAGTCAACCGCCTCCTGGATTTCGGTCAAAGTTATGGGTTCCTCCAGGGAGGCGCTTGTCTCCGATGAGAGTGTCGGCATTTGCGAGTCAACAACGTATTTAGTTATAGCTAGCTGGGTGGGGGTGGGGCTCGGCAGGTTGTACAAGCCAGAATAGAATTTGGCGAATACGTCCGAGATTTGCGTCGGAGCCGTGGCCACTGAACCGTCCGGTCGTGATATCTGTGGTATGTAGGACGCCGCCTTAATCTCTCTAACCGACTGGGCCAATCTCCTCCCACACTTATCCCCCGTTTCGTAGGACAACCTGCGGCAAAACTGCAGGGCTGCCTTCGCCCTGAACTGTAGTAAGTCCGCTATTTGGGACCTAAGAGTCTTCAATTCGGACTCCACGGCCTGCGTGGGGGCATGTTTATGTTGGGCTTCCACCAGAGACAGTTTGTCAAGTAAAGTGGTCAAAAGTGCATTCCGATCCCTTTTAATCCTTGCCCCATGTTTTATGAGAACGCCGCGTATAACGGGCTTGTGAGCCTCCCACAGCACCCCGGGGTCACAGTCCCCGATTTCGTTCTCCCTGAAATACAGGTCTAGTTGTTTGGTCACATCGGACAACACTTCTGGCGCCTGAAGGAGGCTCTCACTCAGGCGCCAGAATAAGGATCTGGGTGAGGGTCGGTCGGTAAGAGCATACGTCAGGTGGATTGGAGCATGGTCCGACCAGGTTATCAGACCTATAGTTGTGGTGTGCACTAGGTGTAATTGGTCATGGGGGATTAGAAAAAGATCTTTCCGGGAGTACAACTTGTGGGGGGCCGAATAGAAGGTATAATCCCTCTCACCCGAATGCTGTAGACGCCACACATCGCGCAGTTGTGCTTTGTGGAGCATATGTGCCACCTGTTTCCCACAGGCCGAAGGTATGGATGAGGTACCCGTCGAAGTATCCGAGGCGGGAAGCAGTGGGACATTAAAATCTCCGCCCAGCAAAACTTGTCCCTCTCTAAATGTCTGCAACTTGCACAGCGCCTGGCTAAGAAATCTGTCTTGGCGGTCGTTAGGGGCGTACACCGTAGCCAGCGTAAAACGCACCCCACATATCTGCCCCTTAAGGAACAGGTAGCGCCCCTCAGGGTCGGCCAAACTGTCCGTCAACTGCCACGACAATCTACCTGAGAGCAATATCGAGACCCCCCGAGTCTTGGACGCATGGTATGTGGAATGGTATGCCCGGGGGAAGGACCTGTTCTGCAGGAATGGCAATTTGTCACTCTTAAAGTGTGTCTCCTGGATGAAGGCCACATCCGAGTGAAATTTCTTAAGATCGTGAAGTAGCATACGCCTCTTCTCAGGCGTGTTGAGGCCTCTAGCATTGAGAGAGGTCACCTTGATAGAATCCACCACCATGTCTCAGGGAAGAGATTTAAGGGCAAAGGAAGAGATAGCGAACAGAGGGGGGAAGATGGGATTCACAGTTACTAGTAGAAAGGAGCGGGGGGGGGAGGGGGGAAGGGCGTAAAAGAAAAGAGAGAGGAGAAATAATGGGGGGGCTGGGAGGAGGCTCCGACCAGTCAGAGATATCCCCGCACCCCACAGCCCCGTATAGGGGTAGCTAATTAACCAAGCTTTTAAAACTTGAAATGCGCGCGACCTAAACTGGTCGCGCACTGAACTAGGTGGAGAGTGGGTGGACAGAGCCTGGAAACCAAAGCCCCGGCCACCAACCCACACCGGCAACATCTAGATATAGGCGGTCCTGGAAGCAGAATATCAAATGCACCATTAGTAAAATAAACAAGCGAGAACAGTCAAGAAAACCATAAGGAAAGTAAAAGCACATAAACTGAGTTACATAACTAAACATCAGATAACATAAAGGAATCCAGTAGCCCAGCAGAGAACGCAGCGGCGTTCCATCTCTCCAGCAGCGACCCCAACCATATTGCCAAAGCGTCTACTGTGGCCACCGGGGAGTAGGGAGACCTCCTCTAAGCCCCCGGGCTACATCTCCACTCCCGAGGACTTCCACCGGCCCAGCCCCCCACCCCCCGCACAAGGCACGGCCACTCGCACGGGCCAACATGGCCCCAGATCCCCAGTGTAGGAGGGCTCTCCAAAAAGAGAGGGCCGGGGCTCCCCATAGTATTGTAGTGTAGTGTCCAGATGTAGCCCCCAAATTACAGTCCCGGAAAACCGTCCATCTCCCACCCCTCCATGGCCGGGGGGGCAAGGCAGTCCTGTCACGAGACGTAGGTGACCCTAAGGTAGATGGAGACGGGCCACCCGAAACTTACATCCCTTGGCCTGTGAGGGAAAGGGTCCCGTAGAGGGCAGACACCTTCCAAGCAGGAGACCCAGGCAGTCTACGCTGGCTCAAAAAACGGAAGCCCCCTCCCGCAGCACATCAGAGCGAATGGTAATGACTGACCGATAGTCCGATAAATAGGGGGTATAGAGAGCACAGCAGTCAACAACGCCCAACAGAGGCACCCCAACAACCCCCACAATCCCCAGTAGCTCGTGCAGAAAGGGAAAGGGACCGGGCCACGGCCCCACGGTTGCACATATGGGGGCAGAGAGGATGAAAGTGCGCCGGAGGCCACACGAACGTAGGGGACAGGGTGAGCCAGAGAAATGGGAGCTACTCACATCTCACGAGCCGTCTCGGTGGACGGTGTCCGCGAGCGGCGCCTGGAGCGTGGCATCCTCTGTGGTTGCGGGCCGGGAACTCTCGTCACCTCCGGACGACCCTGGAATCTCGGTAGGTAGCCAAGCCAGTCCGGTACAGTGATCGGATCCGCGCCAAGGAAGTGGAAGAGGGCCGGAAGAGTCTCACGGGATCTCAGCAGGAACGGTCTCTGGTCTTTGATGAAGGTGACCGACAGAGGGAACCCCCATCGGTAGGTCGCCCCACAGCGTCTCGCCAGTTCCAGAAGGGGTCTCAACAGGGCTCGGCGGTAAAGTGTAGGCCTGGAAACATCCGGCAGTATCTTCACGGGTGCCCCGTCAAAAACGACCTCACCAGCCTCCCAAGCCCTGCGAACTATGGCCTCCTTATGAGTGTAGTGATGCAGGTGACAAATAACGTCGCACGGTCTGGCAGGGTCCGGGGAACGGGGGCCAAGGGCCCTATGGACCCGGTCAATCTCAAAGCGTTCCGGGAGCTGGGCACCTGCTAGTCTTTTAAAGATGTCCGTCACCGTGGCAAGTAAGTCCGCAGAGCCTGTAGCCTCTGGCAAGCCCCGCAGCCGAAGATTGTTCCGTCTGCTGCGGTCCTCAATCTCCTCCATGCGGAGCTGAAGCTCAGTAGCCGAATCCGCCTGGGCCCTATGCTGGGACTCCAGAGCGATGACCCTTTGTGTTAATGCTGCCAGCCTGGTTTCCTCAGATACAAGCCTGTCATCCAGAGCCCGTACATCCTGTTTCACTGCCTGGATTTATTTCCTGTGTGCAGCCTCCACTCTCCCCACAAGTCCCTCTATGTCTGCCTTAGTAGGCAATGATTGCAGGATTGCTCGCAACTCCGCATCCGCTCTGAAGGTAAGCGGCAGCTGCGAGGGACCCCCAGGCTCTGTGTCCGCTCCGGAGGTAAGTGGTAGCTGCGAGGGACCCCCTGGCTCTGTGTCCGAAGGGATGGGCGAGCTGGGGAAGATGAGGGGACTCCGGGACTCCTCCGAGGGTGCAGACACGTCCACAGGAGGCTCCGAGCACTCACCACGCGGGTCCGCCATTTTGGGTCTCCGGGTGTCCGCGCCAGGTGTCCTGAAAAGCCGCTGGATATCACCCCCCGCCGGTGTCTGAACCACCGGACTGGTCTGCAATCTGTTCCGCTTCCCGTTCTTCTTCTTAGAGGCGTGCATCCTGCGGTACGGTGTACGCTAGTGCCGGTGCAAGTTCAGGCGGCCGGGAGCTCTGTATAGATGCGTCTCTACTCGGCCATGTCCAGACCACGCCCCCAATACACAGTATTTCTAATGTGGTATTATAGTATGAAGAGTATGGTTTATTATCCCAGACTTAGGGCCATCAGTGGTTACCCTGTTTATTAGGTTTCCCTGTTTACATTTATAATCACCATAATTTGGTATGTATGGACATGTTGTCATCTTCATACTATAATACCACATAAAAAATGTTGTATATTAACAAATTTGACATCTATACTAATACTGCATTGCCCTTGGTGGCCCTGTTATCGAGTCCCACTATTTTAATTTTAATATGTATGTTTTGTATTATATATATATATATATATATATATATATATATATATATATATATATATAGTTGTTATGATCTTATGCAATTGTAATGCCCCTTTCCCTTGCCAAATGCTTCAGAATTCACTAGTTTAGGATGTAGGTACCTGCTCTAAAATGGCTTAATGACGAAAGAACTAATATATTTCCTAACTTAACTGACAAAATATATTTCCAAATTATATTTGTTAATCAATAGTCACATAATGCTGCTTCTAGTGGTTTATTAAATTGTAATGTCTGGAATATTAGCTCAGTGAATTGGATGCACACTGTAATTTGGTCTAAACAAGTCTTAACAGTTAAACAGGTCATAAAAAAGACTGAGAGCACAACTACTATATTCAGGTTAATATTCTAATACATATAATAATAGTGGTTCCTGCTATAATTAATGTTATTTTTTTATTAAAATACCCATTGCAAAACCTACAAAGTTGTGCTTCAATCTCTGCAAAACACTATGTTTAGCAACTGAACAAAATGAACAGTGCTAGGGGAGACAAATTAGTGTGGTGCAGCTTGACCATGTACTCCTTACTGTCATGGGTCATTGCCTTTAGCAGGCTGATACATCTTAGAATCAGCTGTCCCACGGGATCTTTACAACGCATTCTTGTAAAAAACCCCATGCAGAGCAATCCAGGAGGTGGAGAGCTCCCTCCATAGCAACTACTGATGCAGACCACTAGTTCCTGTATTGTACCATCTTTTCATACATACAAACTAGAATTCAATTATAATAATTCATTGTTATGTGTATGCATAACTCTTTTCTATCCTGTTTAACTTTTCAACAAATTCTAAAGACAATGCACCATTAAATAAAAAATGAAAAGCTGAATTAGCATCAGGATCTAGGCATTCAATAGGAAAAAGAAGAACAATCCATACAAATTAGGATCCAATGCAGCCTTAGTAATGCCCAATGACTGAAAAAAAAAACACTAGGACTATACGCTGCAATAAATGTGGTTACAAAAGATGTACAAGATATAAGTGTTAACAGCAGAGGAACAAATTGACTCCAGGCTTCATAAGTGGATATTCTTCCCCAGCCTTGTGGCAAACCCACAGCCAGATAACTGTTGCTTCTCCAAGATCATCACCACAAAAAAACACTGGTAAAGGCTTTTAAAACAGTATTATAATTATGGTACCACTTGGCTAATGCTTCATGGCTACATAGCCCCTTACTCCACGAGTGTATCCGTCCTAAGTCTCAAAGGCAAAAACTGACTCTTCTCCATTTTGCGAACTCCTTCGTAGAATGACTTTTGAAAAGATAGAACACTTCTCTTTGTGCAATATGAAAAGCACCTTGATTCAATATAATAAAATAATACTCACAGAAAACAGGGTACAACAAGCATTAAGAATGCATCCCAAATGATATTGGACTGTAGAAGTCCAGCATTTGTCTGTAGATAATAATGTTTCCTTGTTTATTTTTCTGCATATTTACGGTCCTATCCCAGAGAAGAGACGTATGTTACTTCATGATATGAGACGCATGAAGGCGGACATTGTATTTCTGCAGGAGACCCACTTTAGGGCTAATTCCTTACCACTACTCAAGAATAGATTCTACCCTACGGTCTACCACTCCATGTATACTGAGGCTAAGTCCAGAGGTGTTTCTATCTTGATGTCGGCTTCAGTGCCATGGAAGTGCATAGACATCCAATCTGATCAGGAGGGACGGTTTTTGTTTGTGAAGGGGAAGGTAGGGGAGGCGATGATGACCTTGGCGAACATTTATGCCCCAAACGACCGTCAGGACACCTTCCTGAAACGTAGACTGACACACCTTACACGGTTCACGGAAGGACAGCTTATTGTTGGCGGGGATCTGAATGTACCCCTTACGCCTGCGGAGGATACCTCCACGGGTCTCTCTGCTACCTCTCGAGAGATGCGCAAACGAATCTCAACGTCCCTGCATGAGGCACAGCTTATCGACACATGGCGTCTTTTTCATCCCGGAGAGAGGGACTATACATTTTATTCCAATCCGCATCAGACATACTCGCGCATAGATTATTTTCTAATCCCCCACAGACATTTGCACGCGGTAAAGGGCACCACGATCGGGACGATCACTTGGTCGGATCATGCCCCGATCACCCTGCGGTACGCCGTGACGGATATATACAAAACACAGAGACCGCCCTGGCGCCTAAATGACAGTTTACTCCAAGACCCAGAGGTCCTCGCGGACGTGACTAGGGAAATCGGCCACTATTTTCAGGCTAACTCGACTACAGGGAGCGACCCCGGGGTGGTGTGGGAGGCGCACAAGGCCGTGATCCGCGGAGTACTCATTAAACATGGCTCTAGGATACACAAGCACAGGACAGCGCGGCTGGAGACGTTGCTACATCAAGTGCGGACTCTCGAGTTGCGCCACAAACACTCCCCCACTCCGCAACTGGGTGCGGAGCTTGACACCGCTCGCAGACAGGTCACTGACCTACTTCATTTCAAGGCTAAGGCAATGATTCAACTCTCTCGGAAAAAAATTTATGAATCGGGAGATAAATGCGGGAGGTTTCTGGCTCGTACCCTAAAGGAACAGAAATTAGCTTCCTATATACCGCACCTAACCTCTCCACGAGGTCAGAAAGTTTCTCTGCCCCAAAAAATTTTGCAGGAATTTAGAACGTTCTACGATTCCCTGTATAACCTGAACACGCCCCCGCCCTCTGCGAATGATACCTCTCGCTACATAGCTGCCTCCCTAATGCCAACCCTACCGACAGCGGATATAGAATTGCTAGAAGCGCCCATCACCTTACCAGAACTTCAGACGGCACTAGGCGCTACCAAATCGGGTAAGGCACCTGGCCCGGACGGTCTCACTGCCGCATATTATAAGACCCTACTCCCTTCTCTAGGTACCCATATGGTTAACCTATTTAATATTCTGAGCACGGGCTCACGTTTGCATCAGTCCACGTTACAGGCCCAGATATCGGTAATACCGAAAGAAGGTAAGGATTTGTCGCAGTGTGGGAGCTATCGTCCCATTTCTTTGCTGAACACGGACTTAAAACTGTTTACGAAAATTTTAGCTATTAGATTACAGCGACATTTGCCGTATCTGATCCACTTGGATCAGGTCGGCTTTGTTCCAACCAGAGAAGCGAGGGACAATACTATTAAGGTCCTGAACTTGCTCCATGTGGCAAACGATAAACGCATTCCGTGTGTGTTCCTCGGGACGGACGCTGAAAAGGCGTTCGACCGAGTGAGCTGGCAATTTATGTTCTCCACATTGGAGTATATAGGTCTGGGTAACCGGATGATGCATTGGATCTCTGCGGTGTACTCTAACCCGACGGCCAGGGTCAGAGCAAACGGCATTTTATCGGACTCATTTGGGATTGCCAATGGGACCAGGCAGGGGTGTCCACTTTCTCCCCTGCTGTTTGCCCTGACCCTGGAACCGTTTCTTTGTCACGTTAGGAACAACCCAGACATTATCGGGATCGGAACGACGGGAACACAGTACAAAGTCTCGGCATACGCGGATGATTTGATGTTTACATTGGCCAGCCCGTCCCTTTCACTCCCCAATTTAATGCGCGAATTCGACGTTTATGGCAAACTCTCCAATCTCCGTATAAATTTCGGCAAGTCGGAGGCTATGGGCATAGGTGTACCCGCGCCACAGCTGGCGACTTTACAAACGCGTTTTCCTTTGAAGTGGACAGATGGGGCCCTGAAATACCTGGGCGCCTATATCCCTTCAAGACTAAACCGTCTCTTCCAGCTTAACTTTCCGCCCCTACTCCACAAAATTAGAGCCTTGCTGAACCAATGGAACAGCGGTCTGCACTCGTGGATTGGCCGCTGTAACATTCTTAAAATGATGATACTCCCGAAATTTCTCTATTTACTCCAAGCACTCCCGATACAGATTCCAACGTCCTACTTCGCCCAAATACGCTCTGCATTTATCTCGTTCCTTTGGGCTGGGAAGAAACCCAGAATACATAGCAAGATACTGTCACTTCCAAAGCGATGCGGGGGTCTGGCAATGCCGGATGTCCACACCTATTACAAGGCGATTCACCTAGGCAGACTGGTTGATTGGTGCCGCCATGAGAAGGTTAAACTCTGGACGCAAATTGAGCAAGCCCAGAGCGAAATTCTTCTACGGGTTGTTCCGTGGTGCTCTGATGAGGTGCCGCTGGCCATTAAACGCCATCCACTCATAGGCACCACTGTTAAGATATGGGGGCGGCTGTTGTCCCGGGCTCCCGTATTCCCTCGAAATTCACCGCTACGCCCAATCCTGGATAGCCCCCGCTTCATTCCTGGTACGACTGACATAGTATTCCGAGCCCTGGGGGAATCGGGGATTTCTAGGGCGGCGCATTTCAGCATTGCGGGCAGGTGGAGAACGACTGCGGAACTGACAGACCCGACTGGATGTTATCGCCTAGACTTTTTGAGAGCGGCCCAATTGCGCCATTTTTTAGATACCCTGACGCCAACCAAAGCCGGGGATTCACCCTGCACGACTATGGAGGAACTGTGTTCTGGGAATGGGGCGGTGGCCCATACCTTGACCTTGACTTACGCGATGCTGAATGCACCACCGACGGACTACCAACTACCCAGCCTTTCTAAATGGGAGAGGGAATTACAATGCAATTTCACGGACCACCAGAGGCAGAAAATTATTACGTTTACACACAAATCGTCCATCTGTACCAAGATACAGGAGACGAATTACAAACTTCTCACGCGCTGGTACAGAACCCCGGAGGTGCTGCACAAGTTCTTCCCGGAGGTGGCAGAGGTATGCTGGCGCTGCCGGGAGGACAGAGGTACGCTGCTGCATATCTTCTGGTCCTGCCCCAGACTTCGGTATTTCTGGGGGGAAGTGCGCCGAATCACACAGAAGTTTACTGATCACAATATCCCTAATGACCCAGCGTTTTTTCTATTGCATGCAACCGATATACCTACACGCTCCTACAAAAAATCTTTAGTTCGGCATCTGGTGGATGCGGCAAAGGCTTGTATCCCCCTTCTCTGGAAGTCTCAGCTTCCGCCGACTCTAGATGTCTGGATTGGGAAAGTGGAAGATATTAATAAGATGGAAGACCTGATCTTGACGAGTCAGCATAGAGAAGCGTTGTACTCCAAAACATGGCAGCTCTGGAATATGTTTAAATACTCACAAGAGGGGCAGGCTCTTAGAAGGTCCATTGGTACCCCTCCGTGAGGCCACTAGCAGCAGGCTGAACCATGGAGATGGGCTGCCTTTTTCGAGCATAGGCAGGACACCCATGTTCGTGAGTTCCCCTTCCCCATCCCCTCTTCCCTCACCCTTCTCTCTCATGTACCCCTAACCCCCTCCCCCCCCCCTTTTTCTTTTTTCTTCTCTTTGTTCTCCACTCTTTTTCTTTTCTGGCTTCTCTTAGCATTCCAGGGCTTACTACTAGCTCTTACTGTTTTCTATATATCCCAAAAAATATGGGGGGAGGCCCCGCCGGGCCGGGACGACTGGTCATGGACTATAGGTCCCAGGGCATAATTCCATCGATACTTTGTTATGTGATTTGTTTCCTTTTTCTTTTATTTCTTTGTATTGCTCTGGACTGTGCCTGTATGGTGTGTTATTTTATTTTATTTTGTCTGCTTCCATGTTGTGGCCTGGTTGGTCCTCTTTTCCAGTTATAAATAAAAAAATTAAAAAAAAAAAAAAAAAAAGATAATAATGAGAAAACTGTCCTAAATTGTTACTAAACCGAGGACATGCATTCACTATATCTGGTCTCCCATAGTACACAGAACACGGAAATGCAATAGTTTTAGTAAATGTAAACTGCTAAATACCTTTTCTCATCAATAGTTAGAACAATCTTGTGACTTCTATCAGTGTCCAGCAGAGCACTGATTAAAGCTTGCAGGAAAGCTTTCATTCTCCTCTGACTGTCCTATGAGGCTGCAGGACCCCTGACCCTCTGTCTGGACAGTGCTGATTGGCCCTGTGCTGATCACGTGCACTCTCCCAAGGAAAAAAAAACTCTCTAGCAATACACACCAAACTAAGCATGCGCAGCTTGCCCCCAGGGTCATGTTCTATCAGGAGATGGATTGGGGACTGTGGAGGAAGGGGAGGAACAGAGAAGACAGGATCAATCAGCCTTTTTACACAATGCAGAGGATTAACCCCTTAATTTCCACAGTGAGTATAACAATCATGCTTTACTGCATATACATAGTTACATAGTAAGTCAGGTTGAAAAAAGACACCACTCCATCTAGTTCAATCAATAAATAAATTTAAAAATACAGACTGATTTACTGTTGTGGGTTTAGTAACACGTTAAAGTATATATAAACCCTCACCTTGTAAAACAACACATTCACTTTAAAATAGAAATGAAAGCCAAAACATTTGTGTATACATATAAAGAATATTATCAAACTTCCATCATACAATCATGTGCAGGCAAAAATGCTGTTTTTTTTTTCTTGCACGTGATTGGGTACTTTTTGCAAATTGAAGGTTTACCTAATTTACTAAGATCTGGAGCAACTGCACTTACAGACTGCAACTGCATTTTGTGAAGTGCCCAGTCTATTTGGCTTTAGTAAATCAACCCCAATAAATACGTTTTTACATATTTTTTAACCACTGTAATGCCGCGTACACACGACCGGACTTTTCGAGGGACTAGGTCCGATGGTCTTTCCGTCGGACTTTCGGCGGAGTTCCGACATACTTTCCGAATGAACGGACTTGGCCACACACAATCACAACAAAGTCAGACGGATTCGAACGTGATGACGTACGACTGGACTAGAATAAGGAAGTTCATAGCCAGTAGCCAATAGCTGCCCTAGCGTTGGACTAGCATACACACAAACGGATTTCTCGGTCCGGCGGAGTTCTGGTGGAAAAATTTAAAACATGTTCTATTTCTAAAGTCCGCTGGATTTTTGGTAAGCAAAGGTCCGATGGAGCCCACACAAGATTGACTGACGGACTCGTTCCATCGGACCTTTGCTTTCAAAAAGTCCAGTTGTGTGTACGTGGCATTAGGCTCCCTTAATCCTTAGCACAATTCGAATGTGTTTGAACCCAAATCAGTTTTGCTTTTATGAGAATATAAAGAATTCTGGCTAGTAAAGGGTTAAACGACTTAACCACTAGCCGACCAGCCACTGATGTTATACGGCGCTAGGTTGGCTCCCCTGCGCAAAACGCCGTAGCTGTACGGTGGCTTACGCGGGCGTGACAGAGGGCGGGCATGGTGCCGCAAGCTCTTGCCCACTGCAGGAGCATGCCCGCAGGTTGGGTGGACTCAATGTCCGCCGGTAACCCATGATCGCCTAGTACAGAGGCAGAATTGGGATCTGCCTTTGTAAACAAGGCTGATCCTCATTCTGACAGAGGACATGACAGAGATCTACTGTTCCCAGGAACAGTGATATCTTTTATGTCCCTGCCAGCCCATCCCTCTACATTTAGTACACGCTGAGGGAACACACTTAACCCCTTGATCGCCTCCTACTTCCCTGCCAGTGTCGTTTTTACATTGATCAGTGCATTTTTATAGCACTGATCAATGTAATAATGTCACTGGTCCCCAAAAAGTGTCATTTGGGGTCAGATTTGTCCGCAATGTCGCAGTCCTGCTAAAAATTGCAGATTGCCGCCATTACTAGTAAAAATAATGAAAAATAAATAAAAGTCCCTAAATCTATCCCATAGTTTGTAGACGCAATACGTTTTGCACAAACCAATCAATATACGCCTATTGTGATTTTTTTACCAAAAATATGTGGAAGAATATATATCAGCCTAAACTGATGAATAAATTAGCTTTTTTATATATTTTGTTTGGATATGTATTATAGATAAAGTTAAAAGAATTGTTATTTTTTTCAAAATGGTCGTTCTTTCTTTGTTTATAGCGCAAAAAATAAAAACCGCAGAGATGGTCAAATACCACCAAAAGAAAGCTCTGTTTCTGGGAAAAAAGAATGTCAATTTTGTTTGGGTACAGCGCCGCATGACCACTCAATTGTCATTTAAAGTGACGCAATGCCATATCGCAAAAGATTGCCTGGTCATTTAGGGGGCAAATCCTTCCAGGGCTGAAGTGGTTAAAGATCATAGTTACTAACTTCCCCTTATTCTGATGGAGAAGGACCACCTTTGAAACATGGTGGCAGCTAGCCAGAATAATTGTATACCTCAAATGAAAGACCTCCTTAACCCCACAGACTCTACTCTGGACTAATTTTAGATCCAGCGCCTCTTATCTAATCCTTTTGAGTGAGGAGGTATCTATAAGAAAAAGAGTTGGAGGAAAGATCCAGAATTGGTACACCCCCAAAATAACCACATTAGGGGAAGTCGTGTAGATATCACACTATTCTATACAGTGTAATGGCATCTAATGCATGCACTTGCCACACACAACAATAATTTGTTGAAGCGGTAGTAAACCCGCATTTTTTTTTTTTTTTTTTTTAAAACCTGCAAAGCAAAAGGCATAATGAGCTAGTATGCACCGCATACTAGCTCATTATGAAATACTTACCTTAGAACGAGGCCCCGACATCTCGCCCGATCCACGCCGAGGAAGCCGACATGCTCCCTCGGCGTCTCTTCCGGGTATCGCGGCTCCGGCGCTGTGAGTGGCCGGAGCCGCGATATCGTCACTCCCGCGCATGCGCGCGGGAGATTTAAATCCGGCCGGACGAGCGCTGCCGGATTTTCGCGGAGAGAACCCCCTTGTGCGCATGCGCCGCTGCAGTCAGCGGCGCATACCGAGGGGAATATCTCCTAAACCGTACAGGTTTAGGAGATATTTTTTTTACCTACAGGTAAGCCTTATTATAGGCTTTCCTGTAGGTAAAAGTTAAAAAAGTGGGTTTACTTCCACTTTGATATACGGCTTTAATATAATTATATATCATTACATATCATTACTAAAATGTTACATTTAAAGGATAAGTGCCAAAAATATGTAATATAAATACCTGTGGCTATTATTACCTGTGTTATGTTGACTTGTCTTTAAAGTGTTACTAAACCCAGGGCCATGCATTCAATGGTCTCCCACAGTACACGGAAATGCAATTATTTTAGTAACTATAAACTGCTAAATACCTTTTCTCATTAGCAGTATATAGCAGTCTTGTGACTTCTATCAGTGTCTGGTTAAAGCTTGTAGAAGGAATTTCGTTTCATTATCCTCTGGCTGTCCTATGAGGCTGCATGACCCCTGGTTTCTGTCTGGACAGTGCTGATTGGCCCTGTGCTGATCACATGCATCCTCCCAAAAAAAAACTCTCTAGCAATACACACCAAACTGAGCATGTGCAGAGTGCCCTCAGAGGCTCTGTTCTGTCAGCAGATGTATTGGGGACAGTAAAAGAAGGGGAGGATCAGGGAAGACAGAATCAAACAGCCTTTTTACACACTGGGAGGATTAACCCCTTAGATTCCACAGTGAGTATAACGACCATGCTTTACTGCATATACAGACTGATTTTACTGTTGTGGGTTTAGTAACACTTTAATAATTTTAAGGTGTTGGGTTTTGACCGGTCAGTAAAATAAACTTTTCTTCGTGTTGCTTGGGCTGTAGATGAACCTTACAATACTGAAATCTTTGTGCTCCCATTCTGATCATTTTTCGGTTCTCTACTAAATGACTTATATTCCTATATACTTATATATACATATATACTTACACATATTCTGTTTTCTACTATTATATGAAAATAAAACGATTATTATTTATTATTTTATTCTGTTTTTATTCTGTTATGATTTCACTGGAAATTTAGGTTGTATTTACACAGTAGATTTTTCTTGTGAAGAAATTGCAAGCAAGTTGGAACTCAGTATCCAACTGTTCCAATAAATATTATTGTTATTTCTACATAATGTGTGGGATGGTCAGATTAGCAAGTCACTGCTGGCTTTTTCAAAACATCTGTATTAAATGTCTTGTATCAAACTATTTGTATTTATGTACCTGGGTGTGGTGAATTAGCTCAAGCATCCTTCTCTCCCACAGGTTTCTGCACAGAAATATGGGACAATTTTTTCTTTTGCATGCTACCTAAAGAATACATGTAGACAGAAGGGACCTATCAACTGATAACTGCTAATTCAGGTATTGTTGACAAAATGATTGCTGAGCAATCAATGGGGCATAAATAACTGTAGGGCAACATTATAGTGTGATTTATCATCTGGATTGGAAATCTTCTCATCAGTCTCCACTGTTCCATCTTTCTGATCCTTACAGAAAAAGAGATAGTTAAAGGAGCACTATTTTTAGCCATCTCGTGTCTTTTTGAGAAGCACAAGACAATGCCAACACTACTTATATCAGGGAGGATCAACCGTGATTTTAACAAGGCTTCCCACCTACTCCATTGATTGTTCCTCTTAATTGCAGCTGCCAAAGAAAGGCCAGATAAGGTGGTTGGCATCTCGTATCCTTGGGTAGGCAGGGAGAACATACTGTACATTTGATGTCTACATAGTTATAGCACTAGATTGTTTTAAGAACACATACAAACATTAAATAGTAAACCTAAGCTTTTACGAGGCAATATCATTTGCTGCAACATTGCAATTTATTGCCATCTTGTGGTGAATGCAGAAACTGGTGCAAAAGAGGATAAGGACTAGTAAACAGAAATGGATATTTTATGAATACTGCAAAAAACGTTTAAATTTTTTTTAATGATATATAGATTAGTAATAGCTAATTAAGGTAGAACAGTATTTTTTATTATTTTTCACACTCCTCATCTGTGTTCAGACAAAAATTTCTAATTTCTACTTACCCCCTCCACTCTCCAGTACTGTCCCCCCTTCCTCCTCAGTCCAATGCCAGCAGTTCTCTTTGGGCAAAACAACACTTGTGTAATTCTGTTCATTTCATATGAGCCCAGCCTGCTGTTTACATCCCCCAGCACCATCCAGAGCTTTATTCACAGTCCTCCAGAACTGAGCAGTGATCCTACTTCATTATATGAGTACCTTTCTGTCGCAAAAGAATGTCCATCCCTTGCCACCACTGTTATCAGACCAGCTAGAAGAGTGCAGGGTATGTATGGGTGATGAGGATGGTGGCTTAAATGGTGGCATTCTGCTGATTTAAAGAATCTGTTGAATTTGAAGGGGACCTTACTGGCTTTTCAGGATCTGGGCAAATCTCCAGAGACACAAAAAATACTTTGTACAAGTACTTGTACATTTTTACATCATTTTCATGAAAATTAACAGTATATTTCCTTTACTGGAGATTTCCTAAAAGATAACTTTTAAGTACGGCAACCTGGGTACAAGTTTATCCAAAGTAGAACCTTTGTGTATCTGCTAGGGAGATTCACTCTATCTATTTGTCTTAATGACCACTGTCATTGCAACATCATACTGTAGTGATATCTATCTTCTTACAGAAAATGTGTGTGTATAGTATACCATCCTTTTTCTTATAAATCACCCTTTGTCTTTAGCTTGCATAGAGTATTGCTTTATTCATGACTCAGATTGCACCTACTCTATCAGGCATTCCTCAAGATTTTATTGTGTTTTGCTATCTGTCTGCTCTTGACTTGACAATTCTTGATTTTCTTGCACTTGCGAAGTCTACAGATGAATGGGATCAATTGTTAACACCTTTGTGAACTTTTGCATGTCACAGAGTATGATTGTTTTCTGCTTGCACCTCTTTGGCCGTCCTTGCTTAATACAATCCATACATCTCACATCAGTGTCATTCCTACATATGCCAATGCATTTTAATTGTCAATTTTAAAATCTCTGGTCATGTCATGTATTATGTATTGTTCCATGTTGATATTATGGCTAGTCAAATGGGTAGGCAGGTGACATTCGATCCCTAGAATAGGCCAGATTGTATGGTGTACATTTAGTAAAATGGATTAACCGTACTACATTGTTACTGAGCAGGCAGCACAAAAGTGCAGAAGGGTCCTAGAAGCCCTTTAGGTTGGGAAAAAAATCAATTAGAGAACCACACTTGAAAGTAAAGTCCAAAAAAAGGATTTACATATAAAAACATCCACTAAAATTCTGCAAGCTTACCCAATGTATTTCAGAGGCCAAGAGATTGTCCCGCCATCTGAGCCAAAAATAATACAATGTGCAATCAATATAAGAAATAAACGAATTGATATTGTAACAGGAACTACACCTATAATGTTATGTATGATCATTTTGTTTTTATTTTTAAGCAGCCAAAGACTTTATAGAAGAACTTGCACAGAAATAACATTGGCCATACCAGTCCAGAGCTTTTATATCAGATCTCAAAAAACAAAGGAGTACAAAATCCACAACAGATCCAGTACATGCAGCAACCAGTGTATAGGTAAAAATGAATACACAGACATTGTATTTTCGTAAGCAGAGGTACATTAAATAAGCCTCTAACAGAGAGCCAGCATGGTTTAAACAAAATCACTAGATTACCCCTGAATGCCCAGCCTGCTAATCGCTAGGTCCAGTGTGCACAGGCCTGGCGTATCCAGCCTGCTTGACCAAAGTTTATTTGGGCAACCTCTATGTTGGTAAATAAAGCATTCAGGCCGAAGAGTGTCCTCAACATGCTTATTCCACTCACTTAATGTGGGTGGGGTTTCAGACTTCTAGTGGAACAGAATGAGCTTGTGGGCACATATGAAAAATAATTAATATATATATTATTAAGGACCATCTATAAAACCATACAAATAGACTAATATTATACATTTATGAATTTAAAGTATCATAATAATGATATACATTGAAAAATAAAATAATAATGATAACAAAAATTGAAGCGCAATATTATGACATTTTAAGTGACATGACATTTCAAGACATATCAAGTCATTCATACTAGATATGCCTGTCAACAACTGTGAGTCCCCAATGAAATTACAGTGGCAAATCCCATCTAACAATTTTTTTCTTGTTTAGTCTTTTTATTTATTTCAAGCATAAACGTAGAACATACAGTAAGGCACTTCAAAAGATATCCAAAGTAGAATACCTCAATGTGCAACAGCAGTTATTGAAGTGTACATCAGACAAGTATAGCAATGCAAAAAACGCTTGCCGGCCTTTCAATAAAAATGTTCAAAAACAACATAGAAATGTTTCTTTGTTACTCTTCTCAATACAGAAATACTAGCATCAGAAATCATAAGTCATATATGGAGAGGGAAGAAAGGAGAATAGAATTACAGTAAGAGAAAGCTAAAAGGTGTTACAGAGTGAATGATAAGAGGGAAAAGGGAGGGAGATGGGAGAGAAGGTAGCCAATGGGTTACTTTAATCAGGTATACTTCATTTGGCAATCACTGAGCCCATACAAACTGCTGTCATTGCAGCCTTTCCAATTTGTAAACTGATATTAGTTTTGCGTAAAGCATTCAGAATAGACAAAGGCCTATATATTTGATCTGAAGCAAAATTACAAGCAAAAAAAAAAGGTTTCCAGCTCTCTAGGAAAAAATATTCCTATTGGAAAGCTCTAGCTGTTTAAATTAGTGATGTTGTAAGCTTCAGTTGTTTTAATTTACTAAAAACAAAGAAAGCCAATAACCTACTGGCTTTAGGTTCTGTCTATACTGTTGCTCGGTTTAGTGATCCATTACTGATTACCCCATGCTTAATTGTTTCATTTTGTGATCTAGATTTGAGGTTAAAAAAAAAAATTCATAATGAGCAATTAAATTCCCTGTAATTATTCAGTACGCATTGGAAACCAAATATAATCCTACTTGGTAAATTGATAGTCCATTTAAATTCATGGCTATTTAAAGTCCTTTTATTAAGTTTTGTTTCTAAAAATAAATATATCAGATTGCTGACAGACATTTTATGAACTAATACATGCCCAAAGATTGGTAACATCTTGCAAAGTTTTAGCAACTGATTATTCTCTCATTTAAGAAATTTGAGAATACACTAGTTCATGCTTGGTATATTCACGGTTTATGCCGCATACACACGAGCGGACTGTATGGCGTACTTAGTTCGTCATACAATCCGACGGACAGTACTTTCCACTGAACGGACTTGACCACGCACGGATGCACAAACAGTCCGTCGAAAGCTTGCGCGATGACGTGTACAGCACGTACGACGGGACTAGAAATAGGAAGTCCAATACACAGCAAAGCACCCTTCCGCCGTGTAAATCCTTTCTGGGCATGCGCCATTCTTAGTCCGTCGAACTAGCATACTGACGAGCGGATTGTCCGCTGAAACCAAAGTACGACGGACAGAATTTAGAAAAATCCGAAATTCTTAGTACTCCGGACTGCACGCTGAAAAAGTCCGCTGAAGCCCACACACGAGCGGATTGTCCGCTGAAATGTGTTTCGACGGACTAAGTACGCCATACAGTCCGCTCGTGTGTACGCGGCATTAGGTATTAGGTGCTGCCAACTAAGGTTTCCAACTCTCTTTGAATCTTGAGAGATACATAGAGAGTACAGTAATGAACTGCTATGGGAAATCCAAAATACAGATTTAGTCTTCATGTAAGGACTTTGTAGGCAGGTGCAGTCTACGTTCTCTTCTGCAGGTGCCGCTCATCAGAGACTTGGACAGCATTGCAGTCGGAGAGGAAGTCCAGGGACATGGTTCCTCTATGGTTTCCTGGGTCACTGGGGAAGCTATCCGATTGGATGCTGCTGCCCCATGTGACTCTTGCAGCCATCTTGGGTCAGGCAGAGCCTTTAAAGGCTTTTCTCTACCTCAACAGAAACTGCTTCATCAGATACTGGAAAAAGACCTTCTGGTGTCTTCCATCAGCCCAGAAGATTATGGGTTCACTGAAGCCATCAACCACCTAATACACACTGGGATGCACCACCCATCCTGGAACAGTACCGTCACTTTCCACCGGTATTGTGCCAAAAAGTTAAGGAGTTACTTCACAATATGCTACAGAGTGAAGTGATTAAGGAAAGCCACAGTCCATGGGCCACTGCTGTCACCTTTGTACAAATAAAAAAAGGATGGCTGTCTCTGGTTCTGTGTGGACTACCACAAACTCAACACATGCACCCACTGGGATGCCTACCCACTTTTTCAGGTAGAGGATTCCATAATGGCCTTTGGGCAAGCCACATTCTTATCCACCTTGGATCTAACCAGTGGCTGCTGGCAAGTCCCGGTCCCTGATCCCTGTATTCTGAGCACAATGCATCCATCTCTGATCCCTGTATTCTGAGCACAATGCATACATCTCTGATCCCTGTATTCTGAGCACAATGCATCCATCTCTGATCCCTGTATTCTGAGCACAATGCATCGATCTCTGATCTCCGTATTCTGAGCACAATGCATCCATCTCTGATCTCCGTATTCTGAGCACAATGCATCCAGCTCAGATCCCTGTACTCTGAGCACAATGCATCAATATCTGGTCCCTGTATTCTGAGCACAGTGCATCTATCTCTGATCCCAGTATTCTGAGCACAATGTATCTCTGATCCCTTTATTCTGAGCACAATGCATCCATCTCTGATCTCCATATTCTGAGCACAATGCATCCATCTCTGATCCCTGTACTCTGAGCGCAATGCATCAATATCTGGTCCCTGTATTCTGAGCACAATGCATATATCTCTGATCCCAGTATTCTGAGCACAATGCATCTCTGATCTCTTTATTCTGAGCACAATGCATCCATCTCTGGTCCCTGTATTCTGAGCAAAATGCATCTATCTCTGATCCCAGTATTCTGAGCACAATGCATCTCTGATCCCTTTATTCTGAGCACAATGCATCCATCTCTGATCTCCGTATTCTGAGCACAATGCATCCATCTCTGATCCCTGTACTCTGAGCGCAATGCATCAATATCTGGTCCCTGTATTCTGAGCACAATGCATCTGTCTATGATCCCTGTATTCTGAGCACAACGCATCTCTGATCCCAGTTTTCTGAGTGTAACACATCTCTGATCCCAGTATTCTGAGCGTAATGCATTTCTAATCCCTGCATTCTGAGCGTAATGCAAAAAAAGCACAAACGTTTTTTTCTGGGCAGACTCTTACGTTTTTGGTCCCTTAGTGCTCCTGCAGAGGGATGATCAGTCTTATCTTCTGTGTACAGAGCCGCAGGTAGGTTTAATTCCACGTTGGCACTTTAAAATAACTAAGTTGGTTTTGTGTCGCTGTTTGGGCACTCGAGTTTAGAAAGGTTCACCTTCACTGCTCTATTCAATGTAGTTTTTACGAAGGATGGAACTTCTGCGAAGTCGATATAATTGACTTTTGGGAATGTTCTGTTTCCACATACTGCAGGATTGTGGTAACTACCCAAATGGACATACAAATTTCATGCTGCGATTTTAATTTTTTATTTTTTTTTAAGATAATTTGAGAATATAAAATACCCAATTCTTATGTTACATTACATATAGTTACATAGTAGGTGAGGTTGAAAAAAGACACAAGTCCATCAAGTCCAACCTATATGTGTGATTATATGTCAGTAATACATTCTATATCCCTGTATGTTGCAGTCGTTCAGGTGCTTATCTAATAGCTTCTTGAAACTATTGATGTCCCCCGCAGAGACCGCCACCAGTAGAAGGGAATTCCATATCCTTGCTGCTCTTACAGTAAAGAACCCTCTACGTATTTTAAGGTTAAACCTCTTTTCTTCTAATTTTAATGAGTGCCCACGAGTCTTGTTAAACTCCCTTCTGCCAAAAAGTTTTATCCCTATTGTGGGGTCACCAGTATGGTATTTGTATATTGAAATCATATCCCCTCTCAAGCGTCTCTTCTCCAGAGAGAATAAGTTCAGTGCTCGCAACCTTTCCTCATAACTAATATTTTCCAGACCCTTTATTAGCTTTGTTTCCCCTCTTTGTACTTGCTCCATTCCCAGTACTTCCTTTCTGAAGACTGGTGCCCAGAACTGGACAGCATACTCCAGGTGCGGCCGGACCAGAGTCTTGTAGAGTGGGAGACTTATCGTTTTATGTCTGGAATTAATCCCCTTTTTAATGCATGCCAATATTCTGTTTGCTTTGTTAGCAGCATCTTGGCATTGCATGCCATTGCTAAGCCTATCATCTACTAGGATCCCCAGGTCCTTTTCCATCCTAGATTCCACCAGAGGTTCTCCCCCCATTGTAGAGATTGCATTCATATTTTTGCCACCCAAATGCATTATTTTACATTAGTCTACATTGAACCTCATTTGCCATGTAGTTGCCCACCTCATTCATTTGTTCAGCTCTTTTTGCAAGGTTTCCACATCCTGCGGAGAAGTTATTGCTCTGCTTAGCTTAGTATTGTCCGAAAATACAGATATTGAACTGTTTACCCCATCTTCCAGGTTGTTTATGAACAAATTAAACAGGATTGGTCCCAGCACAGAACCCTGGGGGATTCCACTACCCACCCCTGACAATTCCAAGTACTCCCCATTTATCACCACCCTCTGAACTCGCCCTTGTAGCCAGTTTTCAATCCATTTACTCACCCTATGGTCCATGCCAACGGACCTTATTTTGTACAGTAAAGGTTTATGGGGAACTGTGTCAAATGCTTTTGCAAAATCCAGATACACCACGTTTACAGGCCTTCCTTTATCTAGATGGCAACTCACCTCCTCATAGAAGGTTAATAGATTGGTTTGGCAAGAGCGATTCTTCATGAATACATGCTGATTACTACTAATGATACCGTTCTCATTACTAAAATCTTCTATATAGTCCCTTATCATCCCCTCCAAGAGTTTACATACTATTGAAGTTAGGCTAACTGGTGTATAATTCCCAGGGATGTATTTTGGGCCCTTTTTAAATATTGGTGCTACATTGGCTTTTCGCCAATTAGCTGGTACCATTCTAGTCAGTAGGCTG
This sequence comes from Lithobates pipiens, assembly GCF_037356315.1. Classification (NCBI taxonomy): domain Eukaryota; kingdom Metazoa; phylum Chordata; class Amphibia; order Anura; family Ranidae; genus Lithobates; species Lithobates pipiens. The sequence continues at coordinate 235,091,871 of NW_027507718.1, forward strand.
TCAATAAAAATTATGAACAATGGTCTGGCAATTACTTGACTGAGTTCCCTAAGTACCCTTGAGTGCAAGCCATCTGGTCCTGGTGATTTATTAATGTTAAGTTTCCCAAGTCTAATTTTTATTCTGTCTTCTGTTAACCATGAAGGTGTTTCCTGTGATGTGTCATGAGGATAAGCACTGCAGCCCCCCGATTCCCTCGTGAAGATTGAGTTGAAGAAAAAATTGCTGTTTACATACTTAAAGAATTTCTTGGGATTGTTTTTGCTCTCTTCCACTAGGTGGCTTTCATGTTCTATCTTAGCTGTACGTATTAATGCTGAATGCTGATGATGATCCCTCAACCTTGTATTTTTTTGAAGACCATCTCATTTGCTTTTATATGCATTTTTACATTGGAGTTAAGCCATCCAGGACTTTTGTTCGCTCTTTTAAATGTATTACCCAATGGGGTGCATTGGCTAATGTCCTAATTTAATATGCTCTTAAAGCAACCAATCTCTCCTCCGTGTTCTTAGTTTCAAAGATTTTATGTCAATTCATGCCTTCTAGCAAGGTTTGTAGTTTAGGGAAGTTGGCTCTTTTGAAATTCAGTGTCTTTGTATTCCTCTTATGTTTCCTATCTGTGTGATTTTTACTGAAGCCAATTGACCTGTGATCACTGTTATGTAAATTGCCCTGTATTTCCACATCCCTGATCAGGTCTGTATTGTTGGTAATCAGTAGATCCAGATTTTTTGTAGGTGCGTCTACCATCTGACCCATAAAATTGTACTGCAAGACATTTAGGAACTGGTGAGCCTTAGATGAATGCGTGGTTCCCTCCGTCCAGTCCATGTCTGGATCATTAAAATCCCCATTATGATAACACTTCCCATCCTTGCTGCTAATCCAAATTGTGATAGGAGATCTGTCTCCCCTTCCTCACTCAGGTTAGGGGGCCTATAGCATACTCCCAGTATTATTTTCCTTAGCTTCATCCCTTTGGAGCTCTACCCATAAGGATTCCACCTCCTCCCTAGCTCTCTTAATGATGTCATCTCTCACATTCACTTGTACAATATTCTTGATCAGGGCCGCCATCAGGGGGATACAGCCCACACACTTGTAAGGGGTCTGAGAGTCTAGAAGGGCCCTGCTGTCTGTAGGGGATGAGAGAAGGCAAGGAGGACTGCATGAAAGCTCTGTGGCTGTGCTGGCTTTCAGAATGTGTGTGACTCCGCATTTGCTGCTGTGTCACTGACATTGGGCTTTTTGCTGCCACCTCTGGTAAATCCCAGCATGTGCACACCTCGTGTGTTTTGCACAAGAGCTGGGACCAGGAACAGCACCTTCCAAGTAAGGACTAATGTACAACTGAAGAGGAATGGGGGGTGGGGTGATGTACATGTGTGTGCATGTGTGTGCCTGTGTGTGCCTATGTGCATGTGTACATGTGCGTGTCTGTATACATATGTGTGTGTGTATGTGCATGTGTGTGCATATGTGCATGTGTGTGTCTGTGTACATATGTGTGTGTGCCTGTGTGCATGTGTACATGTGTGTATGTGCCTATGTACATGTGTGTGTGTCTGTGTACATATGTGTGTGCCTGTGTACATGTGTGTGTGCCTGTGTACGTGTGTGTGTGTGAGAGGGGCTTAGAGCATACAGATGTGAGGGGGCCTGAGAGTGTACAAGTGTTAGGGGGGCTGAAAGCATACAGGTGTTAGGGGGGCTGATAGCGTACAGATGTTAGGGGGGCTGAGTGCGTACAGGTGTGAGGGGGCTGATGGCGTACAGGTGTGAGGGAGCTGAGAGCGTACAGGTGAGAGGGGGGCTGAGAGCGTACAGGTGTGACGTGGTCTGAGAACATACAAGTGTGAGGGGGGCTGCAAGCATACAGGTGTTAGGGGGGTGGAGAACATACAAGTGTGAGGGGGTTGAGAGAGAACATATGTGAAGAGGGGCTGCGAGCGTGGCACATGTTACATGTTACACCAGTTTACAGAGTGTAACATGTTCTAGATGCTCCTTCTCCTTCTATGCGCCCACACCCACACAGCCTCCTCAATAATTCATAGGAGTTTGTGAATGTATAAATAACTAGTCCGGTCCGCGACTGCAGAAGACAGATTTGTAGTCTAAATGAACTGCACTACACTGATCAGCTCACCTGCAGTCCATCCACACTGCCTACAGCTCTGCAAATGCTGAATGCTAATCTAAGCCCAGGTTCACACTGTCACAGCTTTCGCTCCCGCCAGTCAATCCTGATTTCTGCTGTGATTACAGAGACATCTGTGCAGGTTTCTGCACAGACGTCAATGTAAATCGTGGCCCGAAATCGCAAAAAGTAGTACAGAAACTACTTTTTGAAATTGGTGAAGATGCGGCGTCACACCCATTAGGACGATGCAATTGCCACCAATTTGACATGCGATTTGACATGTCAAATCGCACTGTTGTGGAAAATTTTCTGAAGATATATTTTATATATATTTTAATGTATCGTTATAAGAGTCTCCCAGTGTTAGCGCTCCCGCAGCCCGCTCTAAAGAGCAGACTGGGGCAGACTGACGCTGGTTGAGATCCGTTTGGTAGTGAAAAGCTCCTTGGGGAGGTAAAGAAGTGTTTGCGGAGTGGGTACATGTCCACCAGCTAAGGGCCCCTGTGAGATGCACAGAACGATCGTCTGGTGGGGGTGTATTCGCTATGCAAAGACATTGTCGGTTTAACGAGTGTGCGCTCATGTCGCCCCTGTATGCCTGATCAACATATTTGTGGCCCCATGAGTGTACACCTGCCGATAATCTCTCAATCACAAGGACAGTAGAATAGTCCAGATATGCATTGTACTCTGGAACAGGGTAGAATAAGGATTCCTATCAGCGGAAATACTGGAGTCTTTTTGGTTGTTATGGTCGGAGATGGAGTCCATGTTTGAAAACCACGTGACTGCTAAAAACATGCATGCACCCTGTCTCTGCTCAGACATGCCCATAAGACTCCTGTAGTCATTGTTCATTGGTTGTTATAGTTCCTGTGTTGAAAATTTCGTTTGTTGTCTTTAAATAAAAGCAGACGTACTGTTAAGAAGGGCAGTGATGCTGAGATGAGGACGTAAGAATGTGGTAATGTCTGTTTAATGGGGAATGGGGAACCAGAGGGGAGACATACGATCAAAAGGCTGCATTATACTATTATGGTGAAGGGATGCAAATAGCGCAGGTGAGATTGGTTATTATGTATAGCCAAACTCTCCATCATGGCACCACTGTGAACCAGGGCTTAATGAGCATTAAACCCATGCAGTATGGGGGCCCTACTGCAAAGATGGATTTTTTTTTATTATGAACAAGAATTTTATAGAAGATACTTGGCGGCAGGAACATAAATGGGGTTTATGTGTGTAGCACTGACCCCCGAAGGAGCGGCTGGTTTGATTGGGCTTACTGTTACCTTCTTGACCTCGTGTATGTCCCGAGGTAGATGGCCCAAAGAACTGCAGAAACTGACACTGGATCCACTTTTGGGATTTTTATTTGCAAAAAAACAACTAGACAAAACAGTCTCTCAAAGAAGGGTAGAAGGTTGGGTAGGAAGTTCAGGTACTCTTGGAACTGCAAAAAATAGGAAGTCTCTCACTATAGAAATCCAGAGAATTACCGCTCACAACTGGATTCTCACAGCTACCGGACAGACCTCCTCGCACTAGGCTTAGCAGCCGATAGGGTGCTTAAGCAAAACAAAGTCTCTGCCAGCCACAGACTTGGATGTAGAACACTTGAATAAAGTCTCTGCCACAGACTTGAATGTAGAACACTTGAATAAAGTCTCTGCCACAGACTTGAATGTAGAACACTTGAATAAAGAGTCTGCCACAGACTTGAATGTAATTCAGGGACGTAGATAAATTTAGAGAGCTGTCATATGGTACCAATATCTCGCAGCCAGTCCCGCGATACCGTATGAGTGTTAATTCACTTGGTGTCCTTCAACTGAGCCTTCAGGCTCCTTCTGAGAAGCCAGCCTTATGCATGGCCTTCTCCCGAAGAGTCCTCCCCTGGTTGCTTCTCCAGTAGCTGGGCCTCTCCACAGATGAGACGGCACCAGACCACCTTTGAATCCTCCTCCCAGTTACTTTGCCTCGGGCTAGCCAGCCCCGAGACTTGAAATTGGATGGACCCACACCCCAGGCCATGAGGGCCATGGGGGCTGGTCAGGCAGACAGAAAGATCTTCTGGACCGGAACCCAGAAGCACGTGATGTCAGTACCTTAAGTACCTCCTCCCAGAATGCACAGAAAGATGACACTCCCACTTGGCTGGTTCTGAGAAAGAATGACACTCGATACGCCTAGCTAAACTGCGTTCTCACACTTGCCAGCGACACCTGTGGCCAAGCAGAACCCAGTGAAATCCAGCTAGACTGGTACTGAAACCATAATTTGGTATAATTAACCCTTAAACCCAACTGTGGCTTTAGGAATTTTAAATAGCAAAAAACACAAGAGGCCGGCACTACATGTGTATACAGTATACAGTATATATATATATATATATATATATATATATATATATATATATATATATATATATACATGTACTGTGTGAATACACACATATATATATATATATATATATATATATATATATACTGTATACACACAAACCCCATTTATGTGTTTGAGCTTTGGGGTGCACACCCTAATGCAATAGGCTGCACACACCTATGCTATCAAGGTTGAAGTAATTATGTTTGAGGCAAAAGTGTGCCCCTTGAAGGATGAAAGGGCTTGTCTGTGGTGTAAATAAGTTTGGGGGAATAGAAAATGTTCAACAGATTTGAGTCCTATGTCATGCAGAATTGAACTGTATAGTAAGCTCAATCCAATGAGAGCAATACGAAGGTTCCAATGAGTAATTATGTAGGATGTCAATAAGATGTGTGCAGAATCACAAATGTAAAAGGGCAATTCCTGGACTAACAGCTGAAGAAAGTGCTCAATATACTGGGATGGGCCATTTGTAATACTATCCATAGAGGCTACTATGGGTCTACCAGGGGAATTCAGTGGATATTTGTGGACCTTTGGGAGGTAGTAGAAATACAGAGTCTGATAAAATTATTTCAAAAGATAAGCTGTTTACTTTTTATAAGGCACACCTTCTAGCGGTGCCAATCAATCAGTGCTCTGATTTATACGCTGAATCTCTCAAGCTGGTCATTAGTGAGTTTTCTGTAGGTGGCAGGGTCAGACATAAAACGTTTGGCCTCTAACATATGATCAGATCTAGTACTATCCTGTCACCTTTATCTGTTGGCTTTATGATGATCTCATTATTCTCTTCTAGGGATTTAGAGGCATGTATTTTACCTTTACTTAAATTATTCTTACATTTATATTCGTTGTTACACAGAATATTTCAGAATGTCAGCATATACCATATTGCAAAAAAGTTTCTAAAAAGGCAATGTATGTAGGGTTAAGGCTTAAAGAGGGATTCCACCTAAAAAAAATATTAAAAGCCAGCAGCTATAAATACTACAGCTGCTGACTTTTAATAAATGGACACTCACCTGTCCCGGGTTCCAGCGATGCCGGCAGCCGAGGCTGATCGATCGCTCGGCACTCGGCTGCTGCCGCCAAGATTCTAGGTGAGGGAATCAGGAAGTGAAGCAAATCGGCTTCACTTCCCGGTTCCCTACTGCGCATGCGTGAGTCGCGCAGCAGAAAAGGAATTGTCCGCGCTGTCTCTGGGACCCGTGTGTGTCCCAGCAGACAGCGCGGCAGGACAGGAAATGACATAGACTCCCATGGGAGTCTATGCCCGGAAGTGGGTGTAAATACCTGTCTTTGACAGGTATCTTCACCCCCCCCCCCTGTAAGGTGCCAATTGTGACACCGGAGGGGGGGAGGGTTCCGATCAGCGGAAGTTCCACTTTAGGGTGGAACCCCGCTTTAAGGACTTAGGTCTAAAATGGGTGTGATGGATGGGAAAGGTGTGATGGGTGAAGATTCCAGGATCTAGATCACACATTCTCAAAGAGTAGCAATGTCCAATGTCCAAAATCTCCATATGAGTGGTATCAGTAGCAGTCACTGGACCAGTAGTTTGTAAATTATTGTTGTTGTAAAACTTTTGAAGACAGTAAATGGATTTGGTGTGGGCGAAGGTGCGAAATTAAGCTCTTTACATAAGAGGGATGTATCATCCTTGGAGAGGGAAAAGGAAGATAAACTAAATATCTTTATTGTGTGGTTTTCTTCTCTTTTTTTATGAGTTCTTATTTATACCTTCTTTCTTTCCTCCTCTACTAGTTTTCTCTTTGTTGTTAGAAGTGTGGAGAGGGGAGTTCCTAAAAAAGTTACCAGTATACTACCTGATCCCTCAGGATCATTATTTTGGGCCCCAGGGAGAATTTTCTGGGCTTCAACAAGTGTGCTGGTGACACTTATGGCCCATACACATGGTCGGATTTTCCGACGGAAAATGTGTGATGGAATCATGTTTTCGGAAAATCCGATCGTGTCTGGGCTCCATCTGACTTTTTCCGCTGGAATTTCCGACGCACAAAGTTTGAGAGCAGGATCTAAAACTTTCCGACAACAAAATCCGATCGTTTTAATTCCGATTGTGTGTAGATAATTCCGACAGACAATGTGCCAGAATAAACTAAGAGACGAAAGCTATTGGCTACTGGCTCATTTATAGTCCATATGTATGTCTTTGACGTCACCTCGTTCAGAACGATCGGATTTTCCGACAACTTTGTGTGACAAGAGCGTGTATACAAGACAAGTTTAGCCCAAAATCCGTCTGAAAAAATCTGATGGATTTTGTGGTCGGAATGTCCGACCGTATGTATGGGGCATAAGAGTAGATGCAGTGTCACCTTCTGTAGGGGGTACAGGGAATAAAGTTATCACATTCTCTTCATTGTGAGTCTGTATTGAGGTAGGGTCAGTGTCCAGAGTAATAAGTGATGAAGACAATGAAGGAGTTATGATCAAATTCTCAGTATCTGTGGTCATTTCTATTTTAATTCTGTTGGAAGAAGCAGCATTAGAAAGAGGTGCATCCAATTTAGGGCCCCAAAGAGGTACAGAAGTAGAAGTATTTGGGGTGACCCCCATTAACGTCAATGCTGACAAGATATTGTTATGTCCACTGTGTAATATTGTGTTGTGTCAAATCTACAGGTGGATCATATGGATATTCATCTTGTGTTGAGCTCTGAACTATGGATGAAGTAGGATGACATTCCTTTTTTGAAAAAACATGTTTTTTGTATTTTTCTCATGTGACCCACATTAAAGTTGACTTGTTAATGGACTTGGAATACTTTTTTTACTATGTAAACACTCAGTTAAACCTACAATCTGCAACATTTCTTTTCTATTTACCTATTTTAGACTATATGATCTTCATATCTAGCAGTATTTTGTTAGAGAACTATTAACAATATAATAATATCATGATAAAACATACAGTGCCTTGCAAAAGTATTCGGCCCCCTTGAACTTTTCAACCTTTTGCCACATTTCAGGCTTCAAACATAAAGATATAACATTTTTATTTTTTGTGAAGAATCACCAACAAGTGGGACACAATTGTGAAGTGGAACGAAATCTATTGGATTTTTGAAACTTTTTAACTAATAAAAAAATGAAAAGTGGGGCGTGCAAAATAATTCGGCCCCCTTGCGTTAATACTTTGTAGAGCCACCTTTTGCTGCGATTACAGCTGCAAGTCGCTTGGGGTACGTCTCTATCAGTTTTGCACATCGAGAGACTGAAATTCTTGCCCATTCTTCCTTGCAAAACAGCTCGAGCTCAGTGAGGTTGGATGGAGAGCGTTTGTGAACAGCAGTTTTCAGCTCTTTCCACAGATTCTCGATTGGATTCAGGTCTGGACTTTGACTTGGCCATTCTAACACCTGGATACGTTTATTTGTGAACCATTCCTTTGTAGATTTTGCTGTATGTTTGGGATCATTGTCTTGTTGGAAGATAAATCTCCGTCCCAGTTTCAGGTCTTTTGCAGACTCAAACAGGTTTTCATCCAGAATGGTCCTGTATTTGGCTGCATCCATCTTCCCCTCAATTTTAACCATCTTCCCTGTCCCTGCTGAAGAAAAGCAGGCCCAAACCATGATGCTGCCACCACCATGTTTGACAGTGGGGATGGTGTGTTGAGGGTGATGAGCTGTGTTGCTTTTACGCCAAACATATCGTTTTGCATTGTGGGCAAAAAGTTAGATTTTGATTTCATCTGGCCAGAGCACCTTCTTCCACATGTTTGGTGTGTCTCCCAGGTGGCTTGTGGCAAACTTTAGACGAGACCTTTTTATGGATATCTTTGAGAAATGGCTTTCTTCTTGCCACTCTTCCATAAAGGCCAGATTTGTGCAGTGTACGACTGATTGTTGTCCTATGGACAGACTCTCCCACCTCAGCTGTAGTTCTCTGCAGTTCATCCAGAGTGATCATGGGCCTCTTGGCTTCATCTCTGATCAGTCTTCTCCTTGTCTGAGCTGAAAGTTTAGAGGGACGGCCAGGTCTTGGTAGATTTGCAGTGGTCTGATACTCCTTCCATTTCAAAACGATCGCTTGCACAGTGCTCCTTGGGATGTTTAAAGCTTGGGAAATCTTTTTGTATCCAAATCCGGCTTTAAACTTCTCCACAACAGTATTACGGACCTGCCTGGTGTGTTCCTTGGTCTTCATGATGCTCTCTGCGCTTTCAACAGAACCCTGAGACTATCACAGAGCAGGTGCATTTATACAGAGACTTGATTACACACAGGTGGATTCTATTTATCACCATCAGTCATTTAGGACAACATTGGATCATTCAAAGATCCTCGCTGAACTTCTGGAGTGAGTTTGCTTCACTGAAAGTAAAGGGGCCGAATAATTTTGCACGCACCACTTTTCAGTTTTTTATTTGCTAAAAAAGTTTAAAATATCCAATAGATTTCGTTCCACTTCACAATTGTGTCCCACTTGTTGGTGATTCTTCACAAAAAATTAAAATGTTATATCTTTATGTTTCAAGGGGGCCGAATACTTTCGCAAGGCACTGTAAGTTTGCGAGTATGTTATTGAATGACAAGGTCCATTCATTTGTGTGTACAGAACACAACTAGTTCACCCCAGTGTTTAGTAAGAAAACCACAGTGTTTAAGAATGCGTAACCCCCTAGGGCAGGGATCTGCAATTAGCAGACCTCCAGCTGTTGCAAAACTGCAAGTCCCATCATGCCTCTGCCTTTGGGTGCCATGCTTGTGGCTGTCAGAGTCTTGCTATGCCTCATGGGATTTGTAGTTCTGCAACAGCTGGAGGTCCGCTAATTGCATATCCCTGCCCTAGGGATAATTTTAAGTTCAAGATATTTTTAAGGGAAATTTTTTTCCCACCATTCGGTAATATCTTATCTTCCAATTTGCAGAATGTTTTATTCATGGAGGGAAGCTGAGATGTGTGTAAGATCTGATGAGATATAGTAGTAGAGGTTGGGAGTGATGAAATTATAAACCTTTTACTTTTGGCTGACTTTTTGGTTTTTCTTTCTCCATTGTATCTAATTCTTGCGTCATAAATATTACTTTGTTTTTATGCAAATCCAGTCCTTTCCCACTCTAAAACTAAAAGAAAAAAGTTTTGTCTAGACATACACTCATTTTATTAATTATTATGTTATTTCTTTTTATATATAACTCACTGATCATGTTGACTTACTATAAACTGTAGATTTCAGGGGTTTCATGGACAGGATACTTTTTTCAAGGGTTCCTCCAGGGTAAACAGGTTGGTAAAGGCTGTTTTTGCTCCTCTTTGTTAAGATTTGGAGTTTTTATGCAACTTTTATGCAAAGCTACACTGCATTTTGGGATTAGCAAATTAGTAAATAAATAAACAAACGACTAAAGCCATTTTGTTGCTCCAAAATACAAAGGACAAATGTGTGCTCTGTTGAAGTAATAAGTCATTGACCCAAATAAGATACAAAAATTATTTTAATGAGTCGGCTGCCATTATCAATTGTCTGTGTTGCTTGAGCAAAGTGCAGTTATCCATTAAATAATGTGACAAAGCCAACATTTGGAATCAAATAGCTTGATTTGATTCCAAGAAAAATACTTATGAGTTTTCATTCATATTTATGTTTCATTTAAACAGATGTATGCAACTACGCATGCACTATATTACTAATTAATACAAGCAACATCTGTATATTTGAGATAAGTTGAAGTGGACGTTTACTTATTTTTCAATTTTTTGGGGCTATGCAGCACCAGGGACATAACTAATGAAGTATGTCTCTTGTCCTGCTGGCTGCTGTGTAGTGTAAATATCTGTCCTCAATGACTCCAGACAACTAAGCCCTTCCCCAGCATTGAATGAATAGTACAAGTTTTGTAAATAGACAAGAGAGGACAAAGAGGTGAGCAAAAAGCACTAATGCTTCACCTGTGTAGCCACTGATTTTAGCCTCCACAGTGCCTCCACAGTGCCGGAAGATCACCACAGTAGGAAAGATTTCTACACTAATCAGCAGACAGCATGACATAGGACACCCTTCATTAGAGGTACTGCAAGTTTTCTCCCTGATACTGCATAATTAAACATCATCTTTGAGTAATAACTCTTTTTAGTGAATTACAAAATGTCTGGTGGAAATAATTTAGGGTTAACATTCATCCCTGTTTCCTGTTGACAGTCATTGTTGTGAGGGATCTGTCCCTGGGAAACAAGCATCTCAAGATTCGCCCCCAGGTGTCAGGATATTGCAGTGTGCAAACTGCTCCAGCCATGCCCTTCCTGATTGAGGGTGCGCATTACAATCTTTACACTACACTGCCAGCTCCTGAAGAAGATGCTAGGGATGACCCAGAAACAAGTTGCAATTTAAGTTATTTTCTCCTGACTGGACCCCAGAACCCTGTGCATTACTTAATTCTGACCTCATGCTTGGATTCTGTGCATTGCTTAATCCTGACCCAAGTATTCTTCCATTACTTAATCTTGATCCCTCTGCCACTTTCTCGGGCAAATAGCGACTGCAGCCAATTAGCAAATAGTCTACAGTTTTATATAGCTGTGATGTGTTGTGGGGTTTTGCCAGTGGCCTGTGATGTAAGATTTATCGTTATGACACTAAAGGCACCCCACCACTTTGCCTACTCAATGAAACTCAAAAGGAATAACATCCCTCCACCTAGCAATACTTAAAGCTGACTTTTACTGCCATATCTACTTTAGCTCTATACACTCCCTTCCCCTCTGTAATATAAGTAAGCAATTATTTTTTTTGATTTGTTTACTGTTTTTTTTAACTTGTGTCCGACCCCATCCCCCCACTTCCTTTCCCTCAGGCAAGAATAATGTATCCCTGTTCCTGTGACTCCTGGGATAACATGTCACATATGCCTGGAACCTGTAAGAGCAGGGGCACACAGCATCCAATGGGCAGAGCTGGCATGCATCAATTTGGGCCAGATTTCTGAAATCAGAAGAGGACCTTCATGCTGGCTTCCATGTTATTAGAGAAGATGATGATGGAGCATAATCTGGGCTGTGACAGCAGAACAGCGGATTGCAGCAAATTGCAGCAAGACACTATTAAGTTATTAAGTTCAAATGAACAGGGCCCCTGTAACCCGTATGTATTGTATGGTAACTCTACTGTCTCCATTTACATTGTAAAGTGCTGTGCAAACTGTTGTCACTATATACATTTTGTATAATGATAATAATAATAAAGGAAAAATACTGGATTCATTGGGCAGGTGAGTATGTGAACCAAGAACAATCCACCCTAACATGTAAGGGAAGGGTTAGAGGGGAGTAAAGCTTCTCTTTAAACTTCCCTCTGCTTCCCCATAACTCTAGTGCTCTATTTGCAAGATAAACCCTAACCCTCTGTAACCCTCTGTAACCATCTGTAAGCTCTGAGTAAAATGGCCTAAAAACGTAGACAAGGTTTACTTCTTCCTCCTGGATTGGCCAGTCAGGTTCAAGTACTGCATCATGGATGGAGGTCACTTGCTTCTCCATACCTAGAAGGACAAGATATTTACTGACGACTCCTACAAATGGTGCTGTGGTAAGTAGTATAAATGGAAAAAGAGATAAAGTCAAGCCTAATCCTTGAGAAGAAAGCCAGGTTGCAGAGAAATCACTCTGCCTGGAGAGAGTCCAGCCAAGAGCAGGCCTTTGTTTAGGGGACAGAGAGATTATTCACTGCCTTGCTGAAGGATATATCCAGAAAGCATCGAGCAGAAAGATGGCTGCCTGTAAGGAACATCTTGTGGAAAAACTCTACTGCTGAAAAATGGCCTAGAGAGCTAGGTAATACTGTCGGTGGACATTTGTACTGCCTGGTGGTGTTTTCCAGTTTGAAGATTGACATTTTCAAATTGAAGGCTCCTTGTCTCTGTATTGACTGTAAAGAGAAGTCGGTAGTTACATTATTGTCCCTTTTTTTTGTATCTTGTGCCCCAAACCTCTCTCCTTTAGTTTATTGTGCTTTAATAAGGTTTCTTAAATGTAATAAAGTGACTAGTGGCCAATTTGTACACCGCACAATGACAAGTACAAGTTGCACAAGTAATAGCAGGTCATGGTAAAAATGAGGACAGACATACAGTATGTCACCCCATCTGATGTAGTTAGATATCTACCGGACTGTAGCCTGCCTACGTCTCCTGTATATCTTTGCAGTATATATACATATTTTTCTCTTTCACCTATTAAAATTCTGAGATAGTGACGCAGAAATATCTCTTTTATCTCACCTGCAAAATACTTTTGTTGTCAGACACCTATTACATCTGTTGTGCAATGTTTAATAATGTTCTTGATTTATTTCTATGTATTGTTCAGTTTGTACTTCATTATGCTTTGTTTACTCAGCAATTATGTACTGAGTTTCGTAATCTGATAGCAGTGTGAGAACTAGAGTACAGTTCACTCAGGTGATAGTCTTAGCATGATCTCTACTTGTGTACACAGTGTTCAGATTTTCATAAATAATTTAAAAACATTTCTGTTGTTTTTCATGAGTTATCTAGTACAATACTGCAAATAGGTAAGAAAGCATAAATAAAGACAAAAAATACAAATCAAATAGATACCGATTGTCCCATTTTTGAAAGATTGTCATATTGTGGCATTTTGACTTTATGTTTAGAGGTCCAAGTACTAAGTAGTAAGCTTGTCTTAATAATATTCACCTTAAAGTCAAACTTCAGCCAAAAAGGTGAGGGAGCAAGGGTTAGTGTATTGTAGAAAGTAATTGAAAGGTGGTGCTACATCTATCTTGGTGGTTTAAAGAATGTTACTAGACCAACCTAAATTGAGATCAGAATGTGAGAGAATACTGGAAGGCTGCTCTGAATCTGAGAGTGCTGCGACTGTTTTGCAGCTCAAGTCTCTGCAGTGCACCCCTGACCTAATAAATAATGCTTGAGTAGACTGTTGCACATTAAGCCTGTGCATGATCAAGTGGCTGGTCGGGCTGCTCATCAACTGAAATCAGAGCTGTCTGATTTTTACCTGTTTTTTTTGTTTTGTTTTTTGTTTCACAATGATTTTTGCCTGTTTACTCTCTGTAATATTTCTGCAAATTACTTGCAATGCATTCGTACCTAATTTCCCTATACTCATCATCAGCCTATAACTCTGTTAATGTTTATTATTACTTTGTATCCCTGCATGAAATATGGACTCTGTATAGGATTTATATGACTGCTCATCATCTGATCATCAGTTTGCTGACTCGTTTATTGACTGCCTTGATTATTTGTCTAAGAACTGTAAGGATTAAGGGGTGTCTAAACAAAATGGTTGACAATATGTCTTACTAAATACTTGTCTTTCTCTATCCTTCTCAGTAAAATAAGGACTCGTCATCTTTAGTCACGTACTCATCAAGAAGAGGCCGCATCAGCCCTAAAAAGCAGTCTACGCCCAGAAGATTGTCTTATCAGCTGATAACACCCGGAGAATTGCTTTTTCTTTGCAAAAATGTTGTTTTTTTACATTGCTGATGTCTGCCCTTTTCTGTCTATAAAAGAGAAGTTTATGGGACTGGGTGCTGTATGTGGATTTAACAGTATATGTTTGTTGTTTATCTTTAATAAACATTTATTAAACAAAAAAATAAAAGAGAAGTAATAAAGAGCTCAGAGTCAGTCAGAGAGAGTCAGAGTTACGACGGACTTCTGAGCAGAAATACTGAATACCTCCGTGTCTCTTTGCTTAGATAAGAACTCTAACTAACAATTGGGAAACGGTAACATAACCTGACAAATAGGTGACTTGTTGAGGTCACACCTAACATTTCTGGCGCCGCGAACAGGGACCTGCAGAAAGAAACTACAAGAGGCGAACGAACATAAGGACGGAACGAAATGGTCGGGCACATCAAGAACCACAGACAAATCCTGCGCAGGTAAGAAAAGCTTTATTTTCTTATAAACTCTGTGCTTCTTAGATTTGTGCCCACCTGATCTGTCTGAATTGTTCTTCAGGTAAACACCAACCTCTGTAGTAAGCGGGTCTTGAACTTAATATTTTGGCTTATGTTACCGTTGTTTCTTGTCTGTCTACTTGTCATCTGTCTGTTGTGACTGAGATAAGCCCTGTTTGTATGGTGTGAATTGAAACATATATCATCCCAATGGGTAACGGAATGCGCCCTTAACTCGTAAGAGTACTTTGGGGGTCCGACACTTAAGTTTGATATACGCTTTTTGATTCATGAGCCTAAAAACGGGTTGAAAGTATAAGTCCTGACTGCCTCAATAAAGCAGGAATAAGAAACGAATGCTGAGAGATTCCATGGTAATGGGACGGAAATAAGGTCTCCACAAAGTCCCGGAGACCTAGTCATATGTGTTTGGCCACCAAAAGGGAATGCTTGTATATGTTGTAGCTGTCAGTCTGGTCATAATATTTGTCAGTTGGCTAGCATATAAGGTAATTCGATTTCAGAAATCTCATCTAGGAGAGGTTTTTAGTATTTTGGCACCCTAGGAGGAGAAGGCAACGAGACACTTAGTAAGTGATCCAAACGCCACCTAGGCAGGACTGTCAAAATGGGCCAGACACATGGTAAACCCCAGGAGGAATCTCAGAAATGTTATGCTGTTAAAGACATAATTACAATGTTGTATGGGAAGGATAAGGCACAGGGCACAAATAGGATTCTCAAGAAATTGGGGATGGATGGAGAAAATGGATTAAGTGTAGAAGGTTGGGAGAAAATAAAGAGAGACAGACAGGGAGAGATATTGCAGAACAGATGGGTATCACAAATACAATGTTTAATTAAGGTTTCCAACAGGGCTAAAGAGGAGGGATGGGAGTATTGTCAGGAAAAAGGTGGATGGGATATGAAGGTCCGACACAAAAGTCTTCCTTCTGCTCCCGGCGATAGGGTAAATACGGGAGATACTCCACCTCCTTATAACACCACCACACCAGGTAATGAAAGACCAAAACTTTATCCTTCCTTAAGAGGAAGAGGATGGGTATGCCGAGTATGCGGTACCCAGAACCCAGACTGGGCACAGGAATGTGTGCATTGCGGCGCTCAAAGACCAGAGCCCGTAGCTCCAGTCCATAGTCGGACTAGGGTAATACAAGTAAATAATCCAAATGCGGGTCAAGCAGGACAGCCACCTACAGTGACCCGACAAGTCGTTCTGAGGACATGGACACCTTGGTCGGCTGACACTCTTATGGCATTAATACAGAATGCTCCTGATCCCGTAGCAAAACCTGCCGCATTCTGTAGATTCGTGACACAATTACTAGACACACATGAAGCAACTTGGCAAGATGGGGAAGATTTGTGTAGACATAAAATGACACTAACGATGTTTAATCAATTCATGACTAAACTTACCCCACTTAGACCGAATGGGGATCCTACCACAGATCCACCAGGAATACACCCCCGTCATATAGACTCTAGACCCCTGTTTATTGCTCAGTTACGAGAATTTTGCCAAGGGAAACAGCAGGAAAGGGGTTCGACAGCGCCCATAAAACAGGCCCCAGGTCAGACTGTTACAGAATTTTACCTCAACATGGAAAGCATGATGGCTGACGAAGGTCTAGATTTAGCCTTACCCGTCACCATTAGGGCTTTCAATCGACAGTTTATGGAAGGACTAGTACCCCAAATAGGTGACAAACTGAAGGCATGTACTCCCGAATGGAGAGCCATACGGGACAGAGGAACATTGTTGCAGAAAGCACAAGGCATAGAGGCTGATTTAGCAGAAACTAAACCCAGAAGGACACCGGGAGTTAACACTGTTGCCCGGGTCAATGAAGGAGGGAATTCCTCCCGTAAACCTCTTACCTGTTATTACTGCAACAAGGTGGGACATATAAAAAGAGACTGTAGGAAAAGGATAAAAGACGAACAGGAAGGAAACACGGACAGAGACACGAGGGACTACAGACAGAGGCGTACCAATGATAGGGACGATCCGACTGCATGACTTGCCCCAGTCCTAGCTGAATCAGAGAACAAAATGCTCCACATGTTGATGAAGGTGGAAGGTAAACATATTCCTTGTTTGGTTGACACAGGAGCGTCACGCAGTCTGTTGTCTGATTCAGTAGTCCCTCCACACATGACGTCCCGTGACACCATACCCATAAGTGGTTATGACGGTCTTTTGTCCGATGCCCCACTGACTAAACCTTAAAAAGTAAAAATAGGGGAATGGCAACCACCTGACACTTGTGTATTGTTGCAATATGTAGATGACCTATTGTTATGTTGTCCGGATAACGATACTTGTTTAAAAGCCACTCTATCATTGTTACAATTCCTGGCTGAAAAAGGGTGCAAGGTGAATAGAACTAAGTTACAGGTATGTCAGAAAAAGGTTGTCTTTTTGGGCCACTGTATATCCCAGGGTACTCGACACCTCACTGAAGACCGAGTCCAGGCCATAAGACAAATGAATATCCCACGCAACTTTAAGCAACTTCGTATGTTTCTGGGAATGGTGTCATATTGTAGACAATGGATACCACATGCCAGTTCTCTGATGCAGCCATTATATGATTGCTTGAAAATAGTACCCTATGTACTCACAGAAGCAGGTCATGAATCTTTTAGCACCTTAAAAAGGTTACTAATTTCGGCACCTGCGATCGGGATCCCTGATTATACCAAAACATTTCATTTGTACATTGCTGAAATCACGGAACACGCAACAGGGGTGTTGACACAACAACACATCAAACAAAGGCCGGTAGCATACTTCTCGGCGGCTCTCGATCCTGTCTCTAGAGGATCACCGTCCTGTGTACGAGCAGTTGCAGCAGTGTCAATTATCATTGACAAATCCTCAGAAATTGTCTTAGACAATCCTGTAGTGGTACATACCACACATGACATACACGCCATCTTGTCACAGGTCCAGCCAAAACACATATCAATGGCAAGGCAGCTGCGTCTACAATGCACCTTGCTCCTACCCCCCAATGTTACCTTTCAGCGATGCACTTCTTTTAACTTAGCACAGCTTTTACCATTACAGACAGATTTGACAGGGGGGAGTAATGATGATAATGGTGTAGACACAGCACAAGATACTCAGGATTCTGACACACTTTCATTTCAGGACATAACATCTGATGAACACGATTGTTTTCAACTTATGGAACAAGAAACCACGGGGTTCCCACATGTCACAGACATACCCATTGCAAATGCAGAACACACACTGTACATAGATGGTAGTAGATTTGCCGATGACAAAGGTAAATATCACACAGGTTATGCTGTGGTAACGGACACACAGGTAATTGAGGCAAAGTCACTACCAGCACACATGTCGGCACAAGAAGCGGAACTAACCGCTCTAGAGAAAGCCCTAGAACACTTGGAGGGACAAGAAGGGAACATTTACACTGATTCCGCATACGCCTACGGTGTTGCACATGATTATGGCCACATATGGAAAGCTAGAGGTTACCTTACAGCAGCAGGCACACCTGTTAAACATGGTGAAGGAATCAAAAGAGTCCTGAACAATCTTCAAAAGGTTATAAGAGAAGCCATCATGAAGATAGCGGCACACACGAGCGCAAAAACAACTGAGGCAAAAGGAAACGCATTTGCAGATTTAACTGCAAAGAAGGCAGCTCTAGGGGAAGTAAGCCCTGAGACCTTAGCCACGGTACAGGTGAGTATGCCCGAAACCACATGGCAGCAGCTAATCGAACTACAGGAACAAGCAGGGGCTATTGAGAAGGACCGTTGGGTTAAGGAGGGAGCTGCACCAGGCCTTGACAATGTATGGAGAGAAGGAGACAAAATATGTCTACCCGCTTCTCTATACCCCGCAATGGCAGCGGCTGTCCACTTACCCACTCATGTCAGCTCCAATTCTATGTATAGGATTGTAAGCCAAGGATGGCTAGCCCCTGGATTCAGTAGTACTGCAAGGAACTACTGTGCTGCATGCCAAATCTGTCTGATTAATAACCCAGGACAGAGAGTGAAAACCCCACGTAAACATCAGGTCCGGGCCCAATATCCCTTTCAGAGACTGCAGATTGACTACATACAAATGCCTAAGAGCGGCCCCTTTGAATTTGTTCTCGTGTGCATCTGCCTATTTTCAGGCTGGCCGAAAGTTATCTTGTAAAATCAGCTACGGCAAAAGCCACCGCCAAGAAACTGATTACTGAGCTGATACCTAGGTTTGGTCTCCCAGAAACAATAGAATCAGATAGGGGGACACATTTCACGGGAGAAATAATGCAAAATGTGATGGCAATGTTAGGGGTTCAACAAAGTTTTCATACTCCTTACCACCCACAGAGTTCAGGATCAGTAGAAAGAGTAAATGGTACAATCAAGCTGAAAATACAAAAAGCCATGCAGGAGTTGAACAAACCATGGCCTGAGTGCCTACCCTTAGCTTTGTTCTCTATTAGGTACACCCCAACAGGAAAAACCGGGTTATCCCCATATGAAATACTGTTTGGAAGTGCACCTAGATTAGGTTTATATTTTCCTCAAAGTATGCAATTGCAATGTGATAGGTTAACTACGTATGTAATACAGTTGCAACAGCGTCTGACTAAAATCCACAAGAGTGTGTATTCTTCTCTTCCAGACCCTAATTCTGTCACAGGTACACATGATCTACAACCAGGAGACTATGTGTATGTAAAGAAACATACCAGAAAGACACTGGAACCAAGGTTTGAAGGTCCTTTCCAGGTGCTATTGATTACAGCAACCTCAGTGAAATTGGAAGGGAAACCTACCTGGATCCACGCTTCTCACTGTAAAAAGGAGCCAGTTGGCAAATGACAACATGTATCTTTTTATTGTTTCAGTAATTCTGGCTAATAGTTTGGTTACCTCACAGAATAAAATACACAAGGATGAAGGATTTTCTAAAAAAATGTTATTACTGAAGTTTAAATATGCTTATGCCCAGAAGTCAGGATATGAGAAATGTTGGATTTGTAGCAAATTACACCCCAGCACAGCAAGTATACCACTGATGGCAGTTCCTATAAACTATACTGATCTTGCTAACAGTAGCATTAACATAATTAGAACAAATACCAGCGAGACAGTAATGTTTAAGTCAAATGGTCTCGCCTTTTCCCCTGCCTGGTGTTTCAACTTAGGGAACACAACGGGAGGAAATGGAGAATGCCAAGACAGCACAAGTTTAATTTGTCCATTGTCGTATTAAATGGAAGCTTCTATCCCAGTAATTCCAGCACACACCAGACATTATCTGACTTCCTCACTAACATTGTGGATAATAATGTTAGGTGGTTAGTATCCAACTTATCCCTCTATGGATACACCTCTCGTTATAGAAATGATATCAGTTCAAGATCAGTAGCTCTAGGAAATAATATATATATCTGTTGTGAGGATAAATGTTATACTTGGATACCTAGAAGAGCTCAGGGATGGTGCTACCTCGCAAGTTTAGTACCAGTAATGGGAGTAGTAGGTGATGAACGAGGTGATCACCTATTAGAAGCTAGCATGCACCCTAGATATCCCCTCAGGTATCGTAGTAAAAGAGAAATATTCCTGAAGAAGGACATGGCATGGGCTTGGTTCCCGTCCTGGACAGGATGGGGTATAGACTTAATGAAAAGACTAAATAACTATACAGGAATTATTAATGATGTTTTGGAGAAAAACTCTGATGACATTACTAAGTTAAATCTGGAGACCAGAGCCATCAGACAACAATTAGAATTACATGAATTAGCAATTGAAAGTATGAGTGCAGCACTGACAGGACTCTGTGAAACTACTGAGGACTATGAGTGCTGTACTTGGATACATAACACCAGCATTGAGGTACCTGACTATTATGACATCATTGCACAACACCGTACGGAAGTAAAGAATTTACAAGAGAAGGCCCGAAATATTGGTCGCGACTGGGATCCGTTTGGTGGAACTTTTAGTTTCTCAGGGTTATTCTCTTGGGTTAAGAAGGCAGCAATGACGATTATAGTGGTGCTCTTATTCGTATTTTTCTTTTATGCATGCTTTAAACTGCTCATGTGCTTTTGCAAGAAAGCCAAGGTAAATGATGCGGAAAAGATGGAACTTTTGTGAAGATAGGTGGATTTAGTTTCTTGACATCACCCATCTGTCAGAAAAGCCACTCTTCCTGAATTTTAGATGTTGGTACTGTCCAGGGGGATGGGTGTATACCCCTCTGACAACTCGCGGTCAGGGAGAGTACTCTGGAAATAGGCCGACTAGAACTTGTTCAGGTGGACCCAGGGCAAGAGGGAGGGGTGATGTCAAAGGGGGAAATGTAAGGATTAAGGGGTGTCTAAACAAAATGGTTGACAATATGTCTTACTAAATACTTGTCTTTCTCTATCCTTCTCAGTAAAATAAGGACTCGTCATCTTTAGTCACGTACTCATCAAGAAGAGGCCGCATCAGCCCTAAAAAGCAGTCTACGCCCAGAAGATTGTCTTATCAGCTGATAACACCCGGAGAATTGCTTTTTCTTTGCAAAAATGTTGTTTTTTTACATTGCTGATGTCTGCCCTTTTCTGTCTATAAAAGAGAAGTAATAAAGAGCTCAGAGTCAGTCAGAGAGAGTCAGAGTTACGACGGACTTCTGAGCAGAAATACTGAATACCTCCGTGTCTCTTTGCTTAGATAAGAACTCTAACTAACAATTGGGAAACGGTAACATAACCTGACAAATAGGTGACTTGTTGAGGTCACACCTAACAGAACCTAGACTGATCTTTTATCTAGCCTCCTTGTTAGTCAGCTGTCAGCCCTGGTGACACAGTGGGTCCACTAAAATCTAGGACAGTAATATAAAGTATATACAGTAGATCCTAACTGAAAGTCAACAAATCTTTGGATTTAAAGTTTTTGGATCACTTGCGTTGTTGCAGGTTCCAACCCCCTTTAAGAGTCCAAAATGCCTTGTTCCCTTTTTATGTAATAGTAAGATCATGATATTACTTCCTAGTAATCTATAAAAATGGGGTATTGGCACTACCTAATGTTAGAGAGGAAGACCACCGTTGTTTCCAACAAACCAGGTGTCGCCTCAATTTAATAGATTATTAGTATACGTAAACCTTTCTGTATCAATTATGTGTGT
The DNA here is from genome assembly GCF_037356315.1 of Lithobates pipiens. NCBI lineage: Eukaryota > Metazoa > Chordata > Amphibia > Anura > Ranidae > Lithobates > Lithobates pipiens. The sequence continues at coordinate 235,113,522 of NW_027507718.1, forward strand.
TCTAATTATCACATCCCAAAATTATAAAATCAATAAATTGTGAAAAATACCCATGAAAAGTGATTTAGTGCAAAGAAGTGTAAAGTATGATGCTTAATGCGACTGACGTTTAAATGTATTGGTATTGTAAGGTATTGGAACATGCGCAGTGGGTAGTGGCGCTGGTGGAATGGTGTGACTGTGAGTGGTTCGGAGCGGTGCGGGGAGCCCGGGCTTAGTAGGAGAGGAAGGAATAAACTGGATTTTTTCTGGATATGACTTATGGGCCTGAGAGCTGAAACCGCATGAAGGCTGATTTAAGGGCATAGTACCCCTGTAGGAATATATCTCTCTGGATGAAACCGGATTCTTTCTGGATACGAAAAACTATATCGCATACGGGCCTGAGAACTGGAATCGTATAAACGCTGATTTAAAGGCACAGTACCCCTGTAGGGGTGTATCTTTCTGGTGAGTGGGGAACCTTGTGGAGGGGCACGCAGTCACCTGAAGAATATCTTTCAAGCACTAAAGTCACCTTTTTTCTTCTGGATTTGCTGAGGATTTTTTCTAATTTTTTCCATTTTTTATTTGTGGACACTAAGACACTAAAGACTTCTTGCTCTTTCTTTCATTTTGTTTTACTTTTATTTATTTTTTATTTTTATTTTCATTATTTTTATGCACATAAGTGTTGATTAATTTTTTTTTTTGTTTATGATAAAAAAGTTTTTTTCTGATATATATCCCACGCACATATATCCATATGGGATGCTGTTTTTGCACTATTATATACAGGAGGTTTGGAGTATAGGGTTATAGATTCTATAGTTTTACTGTGTTTTTTCACATGCTTGCACCTTAATTTGATTAGTTGATTGTTTGCTGTTTTGGAAAAATTCAACACATAATAGTATCTATGCGATTTTAAACGTCAGTCGCATTAAGCATCATACTTTACACTTCTTTGCACTAAAGCACTTTTCATGGGTATTTTTCACAATTTATTTATTTTATAATTTTGGGATGTGATAATTAGAACACACATAATTGATACAGAAAGGTTTACGTATACTAATAATCTATTGAATTGAGGCGACACCTGGTTTGTTGGAAACAACGGTGGTCTTCCTCTCTAATATTAGGTAGCACCAATACCCCATTTTTATAGATTACTAATTACTTGTGAAAACCCTCTGTGGGGATTTCTTGGCTGGGGGGCTGCAACCTATATATACATATATACATACCTTTTTATTTTGTCCTTTCTATTTCCTGTACTACATAAGCGCGGCTTTGTCCAATATTAATAACATGATATTACTTCCAACTTAATTGCTCTAAAACCAATATCTCTGTAGTGATCAATACAAAAATATGTGTGTTAAAAAATAAGGTTAACTCATATTAAACCATAATAAACAATATGCATCAAATAAATAGTAAAATAGCAGTCCCGCAACCATAATGCCGTGTACACACGACCGGACTTTTCGAGGGACTAGGTCCGACAGACTTTCGACGGAGTTCTGGCGGAGTTCTGACAGAGTTCTGACAGACTTTCCGAATGAACGGACTTGGCCACACACAATCACACCAAAGTCCGACGGATTCGAACGTGATGACGTACGACCAGACTAGAATAAGGAAGTTCATAGCCAGTAGCCAATAGCTGCCCTCGCGTCGGTTTTTGTCCGTCGGACTAGCATACACACGAGCGGATTTCTCGGTAGGAACTGGGTCCGGCGGAAAAATTTGAAACATGTTCCATTTCTAAAGTCTGTCAGACTTTTGCAAATCAAAAGTCCACTGCAGCCCACACACGATCGAATGGTCTGCCGGAATCGTTCCGTCGGACCTTTGATGTTGAAAAGTCTGGTCGTGTGTACACGGCATAAGGTTTCTTTATCCCTTGAAAACATCAATTGCACCAAACAAAACTTGCATAGGGTGAGGCCAGTGAAATAACATTTTGTACACCCACTGTTGATCCCTGGTGTGGTATGTTTTGTCTGTGTTATGCTATCTTTTGTGAGTATATCTACTTTCAATAAATCATGTAATTTTAGCATACTACTGGTATGTTTTTTTGTTCTTTCTCCTATCCATTATTACTTTGAGGTCCTGGCTTTGGATACCAGGGAAGGGCTGTGGAGGCGGTGGAGTCAGTGGTATCTTGAGTGGTGGCCACACAGGTGGATGATTTCTGTGTGTTGATCTCTTATCATTTGGAGATCATTACTGTTTGGTAAGAGAACTGGCACACTTCTCTGTGAGGTGGTTTGGGATTCTTACACATGGCCTTTCATAATTTTCAAGATTTCACATTTGGACTTTTATATATTTCTCTTTGAAGTTTACTTCTTTGTTATGCATAAGTGAACGATATGTTATGGGGCGTTTTTTTTACCATTTATTTGATGCACATTGTGTATTATGGTTTTATATGAGTTAACCTTATTTTTTCACACACATATTTTTGTATTGATCACTGCAGACATATTGGTTTAGAGTAATTATTTTTGCAATTCCTTTGTGTCCAGAATATATGTTGCTGCATTACCTCCTTTTGCACTAAGTGCACAATTTTTCTTCAGTTATACTTCCTAATTTAGCATTATTACTTCCTGGGTAGAGGTGCTGATTCTGATTTCTTGCTCAGTGAGGAAGCTAGAAGTTAAGACAATGGTCATCAAGTCCTGTCCTCAGTGTCCACTAACAGGCCAGGTTTGCAAGATAACTGAAATACATCACAGGTGATATAATTTGCTGCTCAGTGATTGCAGTATTCTAGTCTGCATCTCCCCAAGGTAATACATAAAACCTGGCCTGTTAGTGGGCCCTGAGGACAGGGTTGATGACCACTGGGTTAAGAGACGCCGCTGGAAGCTGAATTACCAAACAAATAATATGATTTTCTTCAATCTACGAACTACATGTGTCACCAGTCTGGCTGCGCAGTGTGGAACCTGTACCAGCACAAATACAGGATTGACTATAAAGAATTACAAATTTTTTGGCAGGTAAAATTGGGAACAAATAATAATTAAAACTAATTTCTGGTTGATTTTTTATTACACAAAGCCTGTACTATATGTACTAAAACCTCCAAGAACCAACATTTTAGTTAATGATTCTGACCCCATGGCATTTTTCTAATTTTAAAAATATTCATGATCTGCCTTCCAGAGATCCTGACCTTTACCTGAATACATTCCTACACAAAATATGACTGCAAATTAACACCAGAGATTTCTGAAACAAGGAATATTCAACTACCAACTGGGAGATAAGGAGATCATTTATTTTTCCTCAATGGAGAATACTTCATAGGGTTTTTGAGGTTTCTGTGGATCAACTGTAGGTATATGATTCTGTATATTGATGTTTTTTCTATTGGTTAAATTAGATGGACTTATGTGTGCTTTGAACTTGACTAATTACAGTATGTAGTTTTGTTCATCTTGGGCTGCAATATATCCCCTAGCCTAAAGGTGGAACTGCACTATTACTTCAGGCTAACAGGGGACCATTGAGGACTAATTTGTCCTCTACTATGGGCTCCAGGCAGCAATCTTGGGGAGTGCAGCATATCTTATTGGAACCCAAAATACAATGACAGTGAACATTTTGAAACAGAAGTCCTTAAATGGGAGATTCTGCATCATTTTGTGTGCACACAGTGTGGGGGTAGATTAGAAACACAGCTCTGCTGGTTAGGTAGAGAAAAAGCCCCTGTACACACGGTCGGAGATTTCGACAACCAAATCCGTCGGATTTTGTCTGTCGGATTTTGTCCGTCGGATCTTGTCCGAAACTGTTGCAAACACACGGTCGGACTAAGTTGTCGAAAAATCCGATCATTCAGAACGTGATGACGTAATTTTCGTTATGATGGGACTACGTTCAGGCTAGTAGCCAATAGCTTTGATGTAGGAATTTGATCTGAGCATGCGTGGCACTTGGTCCGATCAAAATTCTCTACACATGATCGGAGTATGTCCGATCGAACCAGTTGGTCGGAAAATATTTCCAACAAGTTGGAAAATTGGGTCCGGCGGATATTCCGACGGAATCAGTCCGATGCATACCACACACAGTCGGATTATCCGACAACACGGTCCGATAGGACACATTCCGACGGATTCTCCGACCGTGTGTACAAGGGCTAAGAGTAGCATTAGGGAAAGGTACTTTTTGAGAACGAAAGGGTGCCTCTTCCGTCAACTTCCTGGAACTGTCTCCAACCAGCAGCTGGATAACAGCAAGAGCACTGGGGTTTGTAGGGTGACCCATAAACCTGATACCTCGTCCAAGGGAAGTGCTCCTATGGCAACCTGTGTCTGAAGTGCATATATTTCTATTGTAGAGCTGCATGATTATTCGTTAAGAATCAAGATCATGATTCCCCCCCCCCCCCCCCCCTCGTGATCTTAACAAAGCATTTTAACGATTCTTTCTATGCAGTAGTTCTCTGCTCAAGCCAACAGCTGCCACAAAAACAGGCAGTCTGCCAAATTTCACAACATTCCTCAGCCGCTGAGCTAACTATAAACATTGTAACGTTTTGTTCTTTAGATCAAAGGGATGAATTTCGGTCTGTAAATGAAGTTAGTTTAACCACTTAACCGTTTGCCGACCAGCTGCCGTCATTATACTGCGGTAGGTTGGCACGGCTGCTCGAATCACCGTGGCCGCGATGTCTGCTCGCCACCCACGGACCCTCCTCAGAGAGCCAGAAAGGGGATCTGTCAATGTAAAAAGACAGATCCCCGTTCTAACAGGGGAGTAGAGAGAGATCTGCTGTTCGTAGTGTTTAGGAACAGCGATTTCTCTCCTCCTCTAGTCAGTACACTGCCCCCACAGTTAGAAACACCTCCCTAGGGAACACTTAACTCCTTAATTGTCCCTAGTGTTAACTAACCCCTTCCCTGCCAGTGACATTTATACAGTAGCTATTTTTAGCTCTGATTGCTGTATAAATGTCACTGGTTCCAAAAAGTGTCCAATCTGTCCGCCTCAATGTCGCAGTACCACTAAAAATTGCAGATCACCGCCATTACTAGTAAAAAATAAATAAATAATAAAAATTCCATAAATATATCCCCTATTTTGTAGACACTATAACCTTTGCGCAAACCAATCAATATATGCTTATTGCGATTTTTTTACCAAAAATATGTAGAAGAATACATTTTGGCCTAAACTGATGAAGACATTTGTTTTTGCTTTTTTTTTTAATTGGGATATATATATATATATATATATATATATATATATATATATATATATCAAAAAGTAAAAAATATTGTTGTTTTTTTTCCAAATTGTCACTCTTTTTTATATTTATAGCGCAAAAAGTAAAAACCGCAAAGGTGATCAAATACCCCCAAAAGAAAGTTCTATTTGTGGGAAAAAGGGACATAAATTTTGTTTGGAAACAACGTTTCACGACCACACAATTGTCAGTTAAAGCAAAGCAGAGCCGTATCGCAAAAAATGGCCTGGTAATTAAGGGGCAAATCCTTCCGGTCCTTAACCACTTCCTGACCGGCACCCGGTCATGTACGTCGGCAGAATGACATGGACAGGCAAATGGGCGTACCTTAAATTTGCCGCCGTGCCATTGCGTGTATGCCGCCGCCGACACGCGCATGCCGGCTGGGACCTCTGTGGGTCAGATCCTGGGTCCCACGGACTCAATCGCCATGGGGATACCCGCGATCGTCTCACGGGGAGGAAGAACGGGGAGATGCTAATGTAAACAAGCATTTCCCCGTTCTGCCTAGTGACAGTGCCACTAATCTCTGCTCCCTGTCATCGGGAGCAGAGATCAGTGACAAGTCACACACAGCCACGCCGCCCCCCCTCACAGTTAGAAACATGCCCCAGGACACACTTAACCTACACTGCCACCTAGTGGTTAACCCCTTCACTGCCAGTGTCATTTACACAGGAATCAGTGCATTTGTATAGCACTGATTGCTGTATAAATGACAATGTCCCAAAAATGTGTCAAAAATGTCCGATGTGTCCACCCTAATGTCGCAATCACAATAAAAATCACAGATCACCGCCATTACTAGTAAAAAAAAACAGTAATAAAAATGCTATAAAACTATCCCCTATTTTGTAAACACTATAACTTTTGCGCAAACCAATCAATAAACGCTTATTGCAATTTGTTTTTACCAAAAATATGTAGAAGAATACGTATGGGCCTAAACTGAGGAAAAAAAATTATTTTTTTATATATTTTTGGGAGATATTTTTTATAGCAAAATGTAAAAAATAATGTGTTTTTTTCAAAATTGTCGCTATTTTTTTGTTTATAGCCCAAAAAATAAAAACCACAGGGGGGGGTCAAATACCACCAAAAGAAAGCTCTATTTGTGGGAAAAAAGGACTTCAATCTTGTTTGGGAGCCACGTCGCACGACCGTGTAATTGTCAGTTAAAGCGACGCAGTGCCGAATCGCAAAAAGTGGTCTGGTCATTGGCCAGCCAAATGGTTTGGGGCTTAAATAGTTAAGTGGTTAAAGACTGAACTTTTTTCTGACACTTGTTGTTTTCAAGTTAAAATCATTATTTTTTGCTAGAAAATTACTTAAAACCCCCCAAACATTATATATATTTTTTTAGCAGAGACCCTAGAGAATAAAATGGTGGTTGTTGCAATATTCTATGTTACACTGTATTTGCACAGAGGTCTTTCAAATGCAATTTTTTTGGAAAAAAATACACTTTAATGAATTAAATAAAAATTAAAAAAAAACAGTAAAGTTAGCCCAATTCTTTTGTATAATATGAAAGATGATATTACACCGCATGAATTGTGATCTTTATTCTAAGCAAAAAAATTGTGATTCTCAATTTGGCCAGATTCATGCAGCTCTATACTATTGAAAAGTTCCTTGTGGATAAATGTTACACTCTTCTGTCTAATGAAGTATAATGCCCTGTACACATGGTCAGACATTCCGATAACAAAATCCGTCTGATTTTTTTCTGACGGATTTTGGCCCAAACTTGTCTTGCATACACACGGTCACACAAAGTTGTCGTAATTTATTCTGAGCAGATCCAGATCTCAAACTTTGTGTGTTGGATTTTCCGATGGAAAAAGACTGATGGAGCCCACACACGATCGTAATTTCCGACAACACAGTCTGATCGCACATTTTCTGTCGGAAAGTCTGACCACGTGTACAGGGCGTAAGACCTGCAATGAATGTGGTGCCATTGCTGTGAACTGCCTTATTTATGTAATCCTTCAATTTCCATAATATAAAGGAAGCTCACTCCTCTTGCTGCAATGAAGGAGAAGAGCACTATGACTGCTATATTCTCTATAATTAATGCTTTAAAAAATTCAACAGGGATAGAAAATGTCTTCTGTAAGAGGGCAGACCTGCAAATAAAAGTGCAGGGAACCTGAATATAACGTTTCCAAGGAATAAAACACATCATTAAACTATCTTTCAATATTTTAGAGTGGGCTGATGACACTTATGCACATACTTGAAAATATGTAAAAGAAAAAAATACAAGAATTTGTAATGAAAAATCAAGTTGGTAGCTGTTTTCATATCTTAATATTGATCAGAATCTGTCACATTCTTGGTGCAGTCATGAGCACATTCAGTCAGAGATTGTTAGCTTGGCATTACATCTAGACCTCATTACCACACTCACGCATTGGGTAGCTTAACCCTATTTTAATTGTTCTAATAACCAATCTCACTTGTTGGCATAAAGAGAATAACAGAAAAGTACCATGCTAGCTGTCCTCACGCAACCTCAGTCATGACTGTCCAACAAAGTGTGCCTAGTTACAACAGGAAAAATATTCCAGCATTTTCTTAATTAATGAGAAGCCAGGAAACTAACTTGCAGGAATTACAACCATCACTGCCAGTTAACCTAAATGAGCCTGGCGTTTCCGTGCCAATTTTGAAGCAGCAGTTGCATACCACATATTGCAGGTTTCCTGATTCTGGACTATATGAAAACAGCAGTGGCCTGTCATATCAGTTTCCAGAAAATAATCACTGAGCAGAAAATGCACAGATTAGAGTTCATAGGGTATTTCTATTCAAAGCCAAACACACTGCTTAAAGTATCTGAAGGAATTTAGGGATTTCCTACTTGATTCCCCTTAGTCTCTTATTTGTTTTTATCTTCCAAATACTGGTATATTTTTTGTTCACATTTTTTTAAGTAGCAAAAGCTAATATGCAACACAACTCTTTTATTGAGGAGCCTGGGGCCAACTACAAATAAAAAAGTAATATAGGACTTTTCACTAGGTTGAAATAAAGACATGCCTCTGGCCCTGGGGACAGCGGGTGCATTGATGATTCAGGGGTGGAGTCTGTCCGGTTGCGGAGGCTAGTGACTTGAAAAGAAGGGAGCAAGGGTGGATCCCATTTGTTAAGATCGCTGTACTGAGATATGTACCAGCCATTTGTTTGGTGTAGCCACTGCAGGTTGTTTTGTTTCATTGGAGAGAACATCCTACCAATGATACATAACACTGTTAATAATGTGCATGTTGGACAACTGTGTCAAATATTTTTTAAAAGGTGGAGAGAAGTCTTTTCTATATTGTGAAGCTCATGTGAGCATTTTTGCATTAATAAAGTCTTATTTCAAATATAATAAATGAAATAGTTTTTTTTATTGGGTTTCTGTAATATATGGCTACTGTTTGGTTGGCCTATGCCACAACCTCATCAGTGCCTCCTCAACAATGCCGTTTAGTCAGTGCAGCCTCATCAGTGCCCATCAATGAAGCATCATCAGTGCCCATCTGTGCAACCTCATCCGTGCACATCAGTGCAACCTCATAAGTGCGCATCAGTGCAGCCTCATCAGTGCGCATCAGTGTAGCCTCATCAGTGCGCATCAGTGCAGACTCATCAGTGCCCATGATTGCAGCCTCACCAGTGCACATCAGTTAAGAAAAAAGATTACTTATTTGCAAAATTGTATAACAGAATCTAAGAAAAAAATGTTTTTTATTTTTCAAAACATTTGGTCTTGTTTGGTTTATTTAGCAAAAAATTTAAAACCCAGTGGTGATTAACTGATTGCCGACCGCCGCCTGTATATATACATCAGCAGAATGATATGGCTGGGCAAAGTAAAGTACCCGTACGTTACTTTGAATTTACCACCGCCCATGCGCCTGCTGTGAGCTCCGTGACCGTGCCCGCGGGACCCGTGGACTCGATGTCCGTGGGGATACACACGATCGCGTCACAGAGCTGAAGAATGGGGAGATGACAATAAACACAGCATCTCCCCGTTCTGCCTAGTGACAGGACACTGATCGTCTGTCATCGGGAGCAGCGAGAAGTGTCCTGTCACTGCTAGCCCATCCCCCAGACAGTTAGAAACGCGCCCCGGGACACGCTTAACCCCTCCCTAGCCCCCAGTGGTCAACCCCTTCACTGCCAGTGACATTTTTATAGTAATCAATGCAATTTTATAGCATTGATCGCTGTATTAATGCCAATGGCCCCAAAAATTTGAATTGTCCGATGTGTCCGCTGTAATGTCGCAGTCACAATAAAAATCGCTGATCGCCGCCATTACTAGTAAAAAAAAAAAAATATTAATAAAAATGCCATAATCTATCCCCTATTTTGTAGATGCTATAACTTTTGCTCAAACCAATCAATAAGTGCTTATTGTGAATTTTATTTTACCAAAAATATGTCAAAGAATATGTATCAGCCTAAACTGAGGAAGCATGTTCTTTTATATATTTCTTGGGGACATTTATTATAGAAAAAAGTAAAAAATAATGATTTTTTTTCAAAATTGTCGCTCTTTTTTTGTTTATAGCGCAAAAAAAAAACACAGAAGTGATCAAATCCCACAAAAAGAAATCTCTATTTGTAGGACTGTGCAATTGTCGAATCGCAAAAAATGCTCTAGTCAGGAAGGGGGTAAATCCTTCCGGGACTGAAGTGGTTAAATACCACAAAAAGAAAGCTCTATCTGTCTCAACAAATGATAAAAATTTAATTAGGGTACAGTGTTGCATGATCGCACAATTGTCATTCAAAGTGCGATAGTGCTTAAAGCTGAAAACTGGCCAAGGCAGGAAGGGGGTGAAAGTGCTTGGGATAGAAGTGGTTAAATAAATGTTTATACAAAATAAATATGTAATGTTGCTAGTTGAAGGTGGCACCCTTAGGCTCGGTTCACACAGGGGCGACTTGTCCAGGCGACTTAGCCACCTGACAAGTCGCGCTCCGTTCTGTACAATGGAACCGTTCTAATAGGAGCGACTCAAGCCGCTCCGACTTAGAAAAAAGGTTCCTGTACTACTTCAGGCGACTTGCATTGACTTCTATACAGAAGTCGTTTTGCAAGTCGCCGCTGATCGTGTACCGGTCGCGGCGCTGCAAGTCGTGCCGCCCCTGTGTGAACCGAGCCTAAGTCCTCTAAAAGGGAAGTTTTGTATACTGTGGGTTACATCCTGATCAATTCACACCTCTCCAAGTTCATTGTTCTGTTTTGCATGCAGTTCCTCATACCTCTCATTACATACAATGCTTCAAACCTCTCTCTTTAAGAGAAAATATTTTATACATCTCTATTACAAACAGTGCTTCATACTTATTTATTACACATAGTATCATATTTGTTTTTTTAGGTAGAGTGTAAAATGCCTCTCTAATACATGCAATCCCATATAACTCTCAACATCTTATTTGATACCAATCTACCAGTGCCTCATACTTCTCTGTTATACACAATGACCAAATTTACCAAAGGAATAGAGCATGTTCACTTTCAAAGTGAATTTTTACTTTGCAAAGTAAATTTGTGTGTGTATATGCATTCTATATTACATGGAATATATATTCTGTTCTATATTAACTCATTTCAATTAACAGTCTAATAATATAAAACTGTGTAACAAAATTGGAGGAATTCAGTTTGATGCTGGCATCAATGTTTGATTATATAAAAACTAAAATACCTGACAAGTGGCTTTAAGTTGGCAGATCTTTTCCCTTTCCCCACAATCAAGTGAAACACACGCCTTTTATCACATAATTAAAAAGAGGCCCAAGCTCCTTTGTACATGCATTTCTAATTATCTAGGTTATATTATCCAGTGTATCTCACATTTTTGATTTTATCTCTTCCTATCATTTTTCAAGTACCACTTAATTTAAGTAAAAATAAATTAAAAATACTTCATACTTTGTTAAATCTGTCAAGCGTGGCCTTGTTAGATGAAAAACAACTCCAGTCTTCATTCAACTGTGGTAACTTGACAAATGAACACTTTATCTGTGAACGTGAAACAAAATGAATGCATATTTTGAAGAAATGTTTCATAAGATGCATTGTGGATTAAAGTATATCTATTGCCATTTGCTTTCTAAATTTTGGATAGAGTAGGGGAGAGGTAAAGCCTCTAATTTTTCCCCTTCGCTTTCTGTAGTATAGACACAAGAGGAGGTGAGAGGACATTCACTGGGAGGGAAATCCCCTCGTAGACAGTTGTCACAGGAATAAATGTCATCATTGGAATATTTTCCCTGTATTCCTGTTCAGGACAATTGACACCAGATCTAACCCCTCAGCACTATATATGTTGTGTCATGTAGTGTGGGATGCAGAGTAGTTATAAAGTGCTTTTTGAACAAGTTCAAGCATCCTATCGTGTACCTGTATGAAGAGCCCACAATGACGATGGTGGAAACTCCCTGGAAGTTATGACATGTCTGCAAGGGCGATGGAAGGGTACAAGTGCCAGGGGGCTGAAACTGAAGGCTTTATGACCCAAGAAGAGCAGGATCTTGGCTGCTCTGTGCAAAACCACTGCACAGAGCAGGTAAGTATAACATGTTTGTTAATTTTAAAGGAAAAAACTGAGACTTTAGTATTACTTTAAATAGCGTTTTCGGTTTGTGCTGCTCAGTTAAGTTTTGCTTTAAGTAGCAAGTAGATATGTGCAGAATGGAAAAATTTGTTTTGTTTTGAATATATTCATTATTTTGTTTTGTTTCAGAATTCTTTTAGTATCATTTTGGAATTCTCCCCCCACCCCAAAGCACCTTGTCAGCCAACGTCATTGGCGTGGGCCGGGTTAGAGACGCTTATAGGGCGCACAGAGCGGCCCTGATTCAGATGGCTGCAACTGGGGGGGGGGGGCAAATTTAGACTTACTGTCCCTGGCTGTCATGTCCTAAATCCTTATGTAGCTTCATCCCTGTTATACAGCAGACTATTGCTAACTGTGACTGACCCATCTGGAGCATTTCCAGCCTTGTTGTTGCTACGCTGCCACAGCCTGTTTTTCCATCCTTGGGACATGCTGTCCTTCTCCGCCTATATACTGCCCTCGGTACTTACATAGAACATGTGTGATTGACAAGGTGGGTCGTGGTTTCGTGAACTGGACATGTTTGTTATATCTATGATGTATGGTTATGTTCCTTGCCTTATCCCCCTTCTGTTTTCCCCCTTTCCATCCTCCAGGCCCCCCCCCTTTTCCCCACACTTCATCCCCCTTCCTTCTTCCTTTTTTTCCCTCCCTTCTTCCCCCCACCTCCTCTCTCCCCCTCTTCCCTCCCCCTCCCTTGGTCTTCTCCTGGCGCCTCCAGGGCCGTCATTGGTAAGCAATTTATAATTTCATAGATTTTTTCAAGATTAATCTATTATGTATTGTTTCTTAAGTGTCCGTTACATTTACATTTGCCAACCCTTGATATCTGTCTATAACTTTTCAATTAGCAAACTGTTTTTACTCTTGAAGATGATTTTGACTGACCCCTCCTGAAGAAGCGGTGGATACCGAGAACATGTAGAGGATTTCATCAGGATACACATCTCAGCTTCCCCTTATTAGGGTTTATGTGTCCATTACTTGTTCTCATTACCGTGCACGGTATTGTGTGCACAGTGTATGTACTATTGTACCAACTGCTTTTAACCATGTCTATTTTCTAATAAATTATCAATTTTTTCTTTTAACTGGTTCAATCCTTGGGTACTGAGATAGTCCTCGACTTCTTAGTGCGGTGGAGCATGTTTGTAGCAGCTCCAAGCACTTCCCCTCTTTCCAATATCCAACATTTAAGGATGATGGTATTCACCCCTATCCTCAGATCACTTTGAATGAGGCTTCAGCTACTTGTCCCCATGTTGAAGGGGACAGGGGTCTCCTCCCCACAACCCTGAGCTGTGGTTGTGGGGGTCTGTGAGCAGGGGGCGTATCGGAATCTGGAAGCTCTTTTAACAAGGGGGCCCACAGATGCCACCCCCCCATGTGAATGAGTATGGGGTTCATAGTACCCCTACCCATTCACCAAAAATGTGTAAAAAGTGAATAAAGACAGTACATGAGTTTTTGACAATTCCTTTATTAAAAAATAAAAAACAATGTAGATCCATCTCACGCCGCACCAGAAATAAAAATAAAAAACCTCCGGCCTCGAACTCTCTGTCTGACATTTTGACATTTCTTAACCCCCCTGATGGTATTCCCGAGTCTGGCTTGGGGTGGAATTTGTATACCAAAAGCGGTAACCCCAAGCCAGACTCGGGACCGCATCACTGGATCCAGGAGGAGATTTACTTACCTTCTCCCTCGGATCCATCGATGTCCCCGCGCTGTACGAGCGAGCCGTGTCTCGCTCGATCTATCACGGAGCCGATCTCCGTGCCCTGCGAGCGTTGTGACGCACGGGGACGGAGATCGGCGCCAAATTCAAAAAGTGAAACACACAGTATACATACAGTATAATGTAATCTTACAGATTACATTGCTGTATGTAATAATTTCACATTCCCTTTGTCCCTAGTGTTCTGCCGTGTCCTGCATGGAGTTTTATATAATAAAAACTGTTCTTTATGCCTGGAAACTGGAGATTGTCTATAGCAACCAAAACTGTCCCTTTACATCAAAAATGATTTTAGACCAGCTAGAAAACAGCGATAATAAATTGTAATCACTCGCAGAATTGAGCGATAGAGATTTGTGGGGAGATCCGTCATCAAATACTGAAAAGTAATGACAGTGACAATTCTGCAACTGAGCAAATTTCTGTGTTTTTGATTTGATTACATTATTGAATAATTTTAATTATTGTTATATTATTATTTGGTACAATTATTTATAATTATTTATTATATTATAATTTATGATTTCATTTTTCAAACTTTATCATACCCGGGATGTCTGCTAGACTCTGGTTTGGACAGATTTAAGTGAGTTATTCCTAAGAATTGCAGGACTACAATATAAAACGCCAAATTTTCATGCAAAATAATTGTACCGCTTTTAGCACCTAAAATCCGAAATAATCATATCGCCAGGGAGGTTAAAAAGCTAAGGGGGTGGAGTCAGCAGGTTGACCCCGTCACTTCTGACATCACTGCCTGGGGCATGCTGGGTCTATAACGTCCCAAGAGCGTGGGGTCACCCCTTGGCTATTTAAAAACTGCCACCTGGCCGAGTAGGCATTAGGCCTTTTTTTTTGTGTCCGGCAGGCATTGTGATTGATGATGGATCTACATCAGGGGACATTGTTTTTTTTTTTTTCTTTGTTTTTTTTTAACAACTTTCAGACTGGACCATTTTTCTGGCTTAAGACCAGACCACTTTTTGTTATTCGGCACTGTGTCCTTTTAACTGACAATTGCACGGTCGTGCGACGTGGCTCCCAAACAGAATTGACTTCCTTTTTTCCAACAAATAGAGCTCTTTTAGTGGTATTTTTTGCGCTATAAACAAAAATAAAGCGACAATTTTGAAAAAAACGCATAATTTTTTACTTTTGCTATAATAAATATGCCCCAAAATATATAAAAAAACATTTTTTTCCTCTGTTTAGGCCGATACGTATGCTTCTACATATTTTTGGTAAAAAAATCGCAATAAGCGATTGTTGATTGGTTTGCGCAAAAGTTATAGCGTTTACAAAATAGGGGATAGTTTTATGGCATTTTTATTAATAATTTTTTTTTACTAGTAATGGCGGCAATCAGCGATTTTTATTGTGACTGCAACATTATGGCGGACATTTTTGACACATTTTTGGGACCATTGTCATTTATACAGCAATCAGTGCTATACAAATGCACTGATTCCTGTGTAAGTGACACTGGCAGTGAAGGGGTTAACCAGGGGGTGGCAGTGTAGGGGTTAAGTGTTCCTAGGGGCGTGTTACTAACTGTGGGGGGCTGGGCTTTGTGTTAGTGAACATTGATCTCTGCTCCAATCACAGGGAGCAGAGATCAGTGTCACTTGTCGCTAGGCAGAACAGGGAGATGCTGTTTACAACAGCATCTCCCCATTCAGCCTCCCCGTGAGACGATCGCAGGTATCCCCGCGGCGATCGAGTCCGCGGGACCCGTGACCGGACTCACGGGGGTCCCGATTGGCACGCTGGCGCGCACGCGATGGTTGGGCGGCATATAGAAATGGACGTACCTGTACGCCAATATGCCTGCCCGTACATCGGCGTGCGCAGGTTGGGAACTGGTTAATATAGGTCTTGTCACAAACCGTCTACTGTTTTTGTTTATTTAAGACACTTTTTAGTGAATGAGTAGGGGGGCAATTTAGGGGGAGGTGGCAAGATCTGAGGCCACTTGTAAAAGGGCTTTTAAGCTTCCCATACGCCCCCTACCCGCTGACCCCCACAACCACCACCCAGAGTTGTTGGGAGGAGGCCCTTGTCTCCATCAACATGGGGACAAGGTGCTTTGGGTTGAGGGGGCAGAATCACCCTTGCCCGAAATCACCAAGTGTAAGTGTTAGTGTAATATCTATAGCAGACGTGTTGCCGATGCCAATGAGCATGGCCAGCAGCCGCAATGTTCGCCGGCTACCCATGATCACTCCACAGAGAGCCAAAACAGCAAGGTTCCAATACAGTAATATGAAAAATCTGTTAACTGTGGTCAATAGCCTCCACAACAAATATAACCTGTTTTTCAAAATGTACTGTGTTGGGAACCTCCAAAACAAGAAGAAAAATAGCTTTATTGGTCATACACATACCAGCAAGAAAAAAAAATGTAAAGGGTAAAACAAATATAGCCCTAATTAGCAGGTACCGAGCTGTTGTGAGGTAGGGAACAAAACGTAGATAGTGTACACTATACAAGATATGTCTCTCAGACCCGGCTTTGCAGGAGCGACACCTATAGATCAGCGCATGCCGATGGAATTTTCTTGGGTAAAATAGAATAGAGTGAACGACAGCTTAGGTGTTAGGAGGGGAGAAAAAAGAAAATAATAAAGGGGGGACAGTAGCAGGGAAATAAGAGGGAAGGGAGGGTGGAAAGTTTTGGCGGGGTCAATGGCTTCAAATTCCCTGAAGAAAGTTGCTAAAGTGTATGTCCAATAGTCGCAGTGTATCCAGTGTGTATTATGTTCCTCCTCCCTTTCCCCTAAGACAGCTGTCAGGTGTTCCATCTGCTGTGTGTTGCGCACCCTAGCAAACCACTGTGACACCATGGGTGGACACTGTTGCTTCCGCATACTGGAGACACAAGCTCTGGTTGCATTCAAGAGGTGTTTCAGTAAAGATTTGCAATATTGCTTACAGGACATATGGGTCAAATTTAGAAGCACTGCTGCCGGGTTGTCCTGGAGGGAGACATGAGTAAGCTTGTGGATGATCTGCAGGACCTGTTGCCAAAAAAGGGACAGCCTTAGACATTCCCAGAAAATGTGAAGTAATGTGCCAATCTGGGTACCACATCTCCAGCACAAAGAGCTATTTCCCGGGAATACTGACGCTAGTACTGAAGATCCCTGTTCTGACAGGGGGGTAGAGAGAGATTGTCTGTTACTAGTGATCAGGAACAGCATTCTCTCTCTACTCCCAGTCAGTCCACTCCAACCACAGTTAGAAACATCTCTCTAGGGAGCACTTAACCCTTTAATCGGCCCCTAGTGTTAACCCTTTCCCTGCCAGTGTCCGATCTGCCCGCAGAAATGTTGCAGTCCCACTAAAAATCTCTGATCACTTCCATTACTAGTAAAAAAAAAAAATAATAATAAAAATGCCATAAATCTATTCCCTATTTTGTAGACACTTTTGCCAAAAAAAACAATATACACTCATTGGGATTTTTTATCAAAAATATGTAGCAGAATACATATTGCCCTAAATTGGTGAATACATTTGTTTTTTATATATATTTTTTGGATATGTGTTATAGAAAAAAGTAAAATATTGTTTTGTTTTTTTCAAAATTGTTGGTCTTTTTTTTTTTTTCGCCAAGGTGATCAATTACCACCAAAATAAAGCTCTATTTGGGGGGGACATACATTTTATATGGGTACAGCGTCGCATGCCCACGCAATTGTCGGTTAAAGTAACGCAGTGCCGTATCGCAAAAAATGGCCTGGTCATTAAGGAGGTAAATCCTTCCATGGCTTAAATAGCCGGACCAGCAATTGCAACCGCAAGTTAATTTAAATGTGATTTGACTTGTTTTATTTTCTTTAGAAACATAATTTTCTATACATGCTACAGATGCAGTCACTTTACAGGCAGACTAAGGGGACCCCCCAGACATGGGCGTAGAATAAGGGGTTGCAGTGGTCACAATTGCAACCCCCAAACCCAGTTCCAGGGGTACTCCCTGTCATATTATCATATCCTCCACAAAATCCAGCTCCGATCTGCCCTAGAGCCCCACAGCCATGCTCCAGTACTGGGCTTCTACTTTGCCTTCCACAGTCCACGCCCCTCTGGCTGGGGAGAAGCTGTGAGCCATTTCCTGAATGGAGAGGAGCATGAGGGGAGAACAGCCCAGGATGGGAAGTGTCTGTGCTGTGTGCTGGCAACATGGAATGAGGGATTTAAACAATGATGCTGACTCCACCTTAGGTCACGCCCTGGTAGGTGTGGCCACCAAGGGGTGGTTTTATGATTTTGTCTATATATATATATATATATATATATATATATATATATATATATATATATATATTCTGGCAATGTGGGGGGTCTGAGATATGCCCCAGTTGATGACCTATTGTGTCGAAATGCATCAGGCTATGCTTATCTTATGCTTCCCACATTGCTTTTAATCTTTTTATGTGATCACATTTTATGTCACATCTGTTTTACTTTAAGATGTGAATAAAGTTTTAGATAATTTTTGACCTGCACTATTGGCGTTCTTTTCCTTTTTGTTTTTTACACCATGGGATTGTTCTGAGCCATTCTGGAACTTTTGCTGAGACATTTTCATCACAAGACATTTGATGAGGATAGACGCTACTCTCCATGATGGCCGCCTTGTAGCCTGGATCGTCTGGTTCCGTCCTCCCTGTGTGCTAGTGGTTCTAGCACTTCAAGCCTGTATGATACATTGCCGTATGGTACTTGTATCCAACTTATCTGGTAAGAGTGTTTTATCTCTCTATCTGATTTCAACCTGTGAAGCTACCAAGATTGATTCAAGACTCGCTCTGACTGTAATTTTGGGCGATTGAGTTACTGATCACTTGATTGGACTATTCATTGTGTGGGATTTTCTATTATATCACCACAACTTTGGACAATTGAATCACAGATCACTTGATTAGACTATTCACTGTGTGGGACTTTTTATTTTAACATCATCATGGGTTATCCCCTATACAGTTTATGCATGTATATTTGTTTATATACACTGATTTCTGATCTGGGATAAGCATTGCATATACTGCTGCTATTTACACATTGTCACTGTCTGAGCACATTGACAATTCATTATTATTTTCTTTGCAGCATTCACCATTTTATCATATCTTATTTTATCATTTATTATCATTTATTATTTTATATTTTATCACATACTGTTTGAGTAGATATATATATATATTGTTTGCAGTAATTAGCGCTATACTTTTTTTTGCGCTTGAATTTTTGAACCTTGTTTGTTTGAGTGTGTGCTGTTTTTTTCTGATATATTCCTTTGGGTTTAGCGTCGTTTTTTCTATTTTAGAACATGGAATGGTAACCAATAGGGATGAGCCGAACACCCCACGGTTCGGTTCGCACCAGAACTTTCGAACGGACCCCAAATTCGAACGAACTTTAGAACCCCATTGAAGTCTATGGGACTCGAACGTTCGAATTGAAAAATGCTAATTTTAACGGCTAATATGCAAGATACTGTCCTAAAAAGGATTTGGGGACCTGGCTCCTGCCCCAGGGGACATGGGTCAATGCCTAAAATGTTTTTAAAAATGGCCGTTTTGGCGGGAGCACTGATTTTAATGACGATTAAAGTGAAAAAAAAAGTGAAATATTCCTTTAAATATGGTGCCTGGGGGGTGTCTGTAGTATGCCTGTGAAGTGCCACGTGTTTCCCGTGTTTAGAACAGTCCCTGCACAAAATGACATTAAACGGAAATAACACCATTTAAAACTGCTTGCGGTTTTAATGTTATATCTGGTTCCTGCAATATGGTTGAAAATCATTGAGAAAAATGGCATGGGTAGCCCTCCCTGCCCATTACCAGCCTATTTGGGTCTTGTACGCATATTAAGGGGAACCCTATACCCATATTAAAAAAAGGAAATGCGTGTGGCCCCCAGGCCCTATATACTCAGAACAGCAGTATACAGGCGGTGCAAACAAGACAGGGACTGTGTAGGTTTGTTGTGTTAAGTTGAATCTGTTTGTAATTTTCAACTGGTACATTTTTAAAGTGTAGCTCCAGTCAAAAAAACTATTTTTAAGCTTTTTGGAAAACATAGGGAAGGGTTATCACCCCTGTATAATTTGTTTTGTCGTCCATCTTTTTTCATCTCACTTGCTGTTGTCTCCTTCCGTTTGCAAGTAGGAGATGTTTGTAAATTGGATGTTTGAAAGTAGGGGCCTGCCCTATATGCTCTGCAGAAATGGCGGAACAAGGTGTTGGTTTTGCCACAACATTGTAAGCCCTCAAAGTGACTCTTGGTGGGCGCTGGAGCGCCCTGCTGTGAACGATTATATCAAGAATTGTAATTACATGCCATTGTTGAACAGTGGTAGAAAAATTGACCTTTGGTTGTTGTGGTGCTGGTGCCACAACACTATAAGTCCTCACCGTTACTCTGGGTGGGCACAGGAAGGGGCCCTCCTGTGAAATATTATATCAAGAATTGTAATTACATGTCCCTGTTAAACAGGGGCAGAAAATTTTGGCCTTAGGCACTGCTGCTGGTGCCACCACACTGCAACCTCTTCCATATACTCTAGTTTTATTGCAGGAATTAGCCCTGCTGCAAAGCATTGCATCAAAAATTGTACTTAAACGCCCCTGTTAAACAGGGGCAGAAAAATTGGGCCTTAGGCACTGGTGCTGGTGCCACCACACTGCAACCTCTGCCATATACTCTAGCTTTATTGCAGGAATTAGCCCTGCTGCAAAGCATTGCATCAAAAATTGTAATTAAACGCCCCTGTTAAACAGGGTTAGAAAAATTGGGCCTTAGGCACTGATGCTGGTGCCACCACACTGCAACCTCTGCCATATACTCTAGTTTTATTGCAGGAATTAGCCCTGCTGCAAAGCATTGCATCAAAAATTGTAATTAAACGCCCCTGTTAAACAGGGGCAGAAAAATTGGGCCTTAGGCACTGGTGCTGGTGCCACCACACTGCAACCTCTCCCATATACTCTTGTTTGATTGCAGGAATTAGCCCTGCTGCAAAGCATTGCATCAAAAATTGTACTTAAACGCCCCTGTTAAACAGGGGCAGAAAAATTGGGCCTTAGGCACTGGTGCTGGTGCCACCACACTGCAACCTCTGCCATATACTCTAGTTTTATTGCAGGAATTAGCCCTGCTGCAAAGCATTGCATCAAAAATTGTAATTAAACGCCCCTGTTAAACAGGGGCAGAAAAATTGGGCCTTGGGCACTGGTGCTGGTGCCACCACACTGCAACCTCTCCCATATACTCTTGTTTGATTGCAGGAATTAGCCCTGCTGCAAAGCATTGCATCAAAAATTGTACTTAAACGCCCCTGTTAAACAGGGGCAGAAAAATTGGGCTGATGGCATCAACCAGAACCAGAAATGTTCTTCCAACATATCAGCGGAGGAGGAAGAGCATAGACAATCAACATAACAGGACAGTCACTCAGCATCAGCATAGGCAGTCTTGAAGGGATGTGATATTTAAAAAAAAATTATTCTGTTACATCAGCTTCAGGTGCTTGGTAGCTGTGGGTGATCCAAGACTGATTCATCTTGATGAAGGTCAGTCGATCAACTGATTCGGTGGACAGGCGCACCCTGTGATCGGTAACAAAGCCACCAGCAGCACTGAAGGTGCGTTCCCGAAAGAACGCTGGATGCAGGACAGGCCAGTAGCTCAATTGCATACTGTGCAAGCTCTGGCCAGTGATCCATCCTCAAGACCCAGTAAGCCAGAGGATTTTCGGTGGGAAAGGTGTCCAAGTCTGACCTTGCCCCTAGGTATTCCTGCACCATGTAATTCAGACGCTGGCGATGGGTGCTGGAACCGATCATACCTTGGGGCTGCGGACTAAAAAATTGTCTGAAAGCATCAGTCAGACGGCCACCTTCTCCACCGCTCCTTCTGACCGATGCCTCAGCAACACGTTGTCCAGGACCAGGAGTTTGTAACCTCCCAGTCTCTGGGAACGCGTTGCACAGACCTTTCTGCAAGGCCTCCCGGAGATGTCTCATCCTCTGCTCCCTCTGCGATGGCAAGATAAGGTCGGCAGCCTTACCCTTGTACCTTGGATCAAGGAGAGTGGCCAGCCAGTAATGGTCCCTCTCCTTGATCCGAAGAATACGAGGATCCTTCCGCAGGCTTTGCAGGATCAGGGAGGCCATGCAGCGTAGGTTAGCTGAGGCATTCGGTCCGGAGTCCTCTGGGTCACTAAGGACAACATGATCCGCAGCTACCTCCTCCCAGCCACGTACAAGTCCACGTGTTTCTTGGGACTGTAAATCATCCCTACAAGACTGCTGCTGCTGCTGCTGCTGCTGCTGCTGATGCTGATGCTGAGTGCCAGCCTCCACCTCCATGCTGACACAATCATCCTCCTCCTCCTCTTCCTCCTCCTCATCCTCTTCCTGTGTGATGGGTGGCACAGCAGGAACACTGTCTGGATAAAGGGGGCCTTGAGAGGCAAGGAAGTCCTCCTCTTCCTGCCTCTGTTCTGCCTCAAGTGCCCTGTCCATTATTCCACGCAGCGTATGCTCCAAGAGGTGGACAAGAGGCACAGTGTCACTGATGCATGCACTGTCACTGCTCACCATCCTTGTGGCCTCCTCAAACGGTGACAGGACAGTGCATGCATCCCTGATCATGCCCCACTGGCGTGGTGAGAAAAAACCAAGCTCCCCTGACCCTGTCCTGGTGCCGTAGTCGCACAGGTACTCATTGATGGCCCTCTGCTGCATGTGCAGCCGCTGCAGCATGGCCAATGTTGAGTTCCATCTGGTGGGCATGTCACATATAAGGCGGTTCTTGGGCAGGTTCAACTCCTTTTGGAGCTCAGCCAGCCGAGCACAGGCATTAAATGATCGGCGGAAATGCACACAGACTTTCCTGGCCTGCTTCAGGACATCCTGTAAGCCGGGGTACCTGCCCAAGAACCGCTGCACCACCAGGTTAAGGACGTGAGCTACACAGGGCACATGGGTCAGTTGTCCCTGTCGGAGGGCGGAGAGGAGGTTGGTGCCATTGTCGCAAACCACCATTCCTGGCTTAAGCTGGCGTGGCGTCAACCACCTCTCGGCCTGCCCCTGCAGAGCTGACAAAACATCCGCCCCAGTGTGGCTCCTGTCCCCCAAACAAACCAGTGCAAGCACGGTATGGCATCGTTTTGCCTGCGTACTTGCGTAGCCCCTGGAACACCTACGGAGCACAGCTGGTTCTGAGGACAGAGCACTGGAAGAGGCCATGGAGGAAGAAGAAAAGGAGGGGGTGGAGGAGAGAGGTGTGTCACAACCAATAGTAGCATTTTGGAGGCGTGGTGGCGGAACAACCTCCAACACTACTGCACCTTGTCCTGCATCCTTCCCAGCTGCCAGAAGAGTGACCCAATGGGCCGTGAAAGACAGGTAACGTCCCTGTCCATGCCTGCTGGACCATAAGTCAGCGGTAATATGCACCTTACCACTGAACGCCCTGTCCAGCGAGGCAAGGACATTGCCTTCCACATGCCGGTAGAGAGCCGGAATCGCCTTCCGTGAGAAAAAGTGAACTTCTTTCGCCGGTCCAGCAGCTGGGGCAGGGACATTTTCCTGCTATAATCGGACGTGGGTGTACCGCTAGCAGAGTTCCCGGAAGCACTTGGCTGTGACACACCTAATTCTACACCTTCATTCCTCTCAGAGCAGGTTTCAGAGAGGACTGAAGGTCTAGTGGGGTTGGAGATGCCAGCTGATGAGGAGCAAGGAGAGGTCCGCTTTGTTCTTTGGTGTGGGTCTTTGAGGTACGCTTGCCAACGAGCTGCATGGCAGGTCAACATATGTCTGGTCAAGCATGTGGTGCCCAAGCGGCTGATGTTTTGGCCACGTGAGATACGCTTGAGACATATGTTGCAAATAGCAGCGGTGCGATCTGATGCACTCGTCTCAAAAAAGGCCCACACCAAAGAACTTTTAGAATAACGCGCAGAGGCAGCGCTCTGCACAGGCGGAGCTCTGCGGTGTGATTCAGTCGGTGTGCTGCCCCTAAGCCTGCCTCGTTGGACATGTGCCTCCTCCTCCTCTCTCCTTCCAGGCACCCACGTGGAGTCAGTGCCCTCATCATCCCCTCCCTCTTCATCGCTGTAGCAAACCTGGCAGTATGCTGCAGCTTGTGGAACATGACTGCCAGATTGCTGTCCTTCTTGAGCATCCCCTCTCTCTGCGCTCACGCTACTGCATTCCTCTAGCTGAGTGTCATCATCAGAGCCCACAAAACACTGGGCATCCTCCTGGAGCATGTACCCAACACTGTGCTCAAAGAGTTCAGGAGACTCCTCAGGAGGACGTGGTGGGTCTAGGGAAGGAGTCACTGATGATGACATTGAGCGGAGGGAAGACGATGCATTGGCAGCTGCTTTGCTAGTACCCTGAGACTGGGTGAGAGAGGATGAGGAGGATGAAGAGGGCTTGGTCATCCACTCTACCAAGTCGTTGGCATGTTGCGGTTCAACATGTCCAGCTGCCGAAAAGAAGGACAAGCATGTCCCATGGCCATGTGCTGATGACAATGCACCGCGTCCACGACCAGCACTGTTTTCTCTAGACACAGAACCTGCTTGCCCTCTTTTATCGGCTTGCGCCTGTCTGCCTCTCCTTGCTGGCCTTCCAGACATGGTAATGGCCTGAAGGGAGTTGGGTAAAAAAGCAGTTGGGTAGTGTATATTGTGCTAGAGGCACACAGCACCCACTAACTCCTGCAGATGCCTTTATTATAGAACACCAGAGATAAAGGGGTATATACAGATGTATACTGTGCTGTGCTGGAAGCACACACAACTTCCAATAACTCCTGTAGATGGCAAGTGGGCTCAAATATAGAACAGCTATGTAGGTGGATATAGCGGTATGTACTGGGTACAGAGCACGCAGACAGCACGCACTATCTCCTAACACTACTGACTGCAAGCTCTATTATAAAAGATAGATCACTAGCTATATAGGTGAGGTGAATATAGCAGTGTATACTGCGTTCAGGGCACGCAGACAATAACCACTACACAACAGCAAGATCGAAAATCGGCCGAAAACGATCGGTGTGTACTGTGTTGAAGGTACACAGAACAGCCACTGCTTCAGACGCCAACACACTACACAAGGCCGCCGCGCTGGCGGCCTTATATAGTGTTGGGCGTGCACTACACAGCCTGAGCTATGATTGGCCACAGGCATCCTGCCTGTGGCCAATCATGGCTCTCCTCGCTGCTGGCGCTGCGATTGGCCAAGCATGCGGGGTCACAGTGCATGCTTGGCCATTCATGAGCCAGCAATGCACTGCGCCATCGTAGTGCATTGTGGGCCGTGAGCGCCACACGAATTTGGCGCGAACGGACCAAAATGTTCGGACTTCGCCGAACGGACGAACAGCCAATGTTCATCCCTAGTAACCAAGCTCAGCGAGGCAAGAGGAGGAGAGTGCCATCCTGTAGCTATGATGGGACCAATGTCACTGGTCAGGTATGAGACTGCACAGTGTCTCCTAGTCACCAGCTGGGATGCTCTGTACCCCTCCACCCGGGGATGTTTTCTTACCCCACTTCCCTGACAACTGGTGAAAAGACACACACCTCCAGGAGGTGATCTTCCCCCAACACCTGCCAACACTGACAGAGAAACCTTCAGAAATGTCTAAAACAAATCCCTTTACACCTCCTCGGGGGGCCCCTGAAGGGCTGCAGGCTCCAGATTTTTTCACATGGCTTTTCCCTCCCAGATCTAAGTTGCCCCCCCCCCCCCCCCCAAGCCCCCTGACCACCCCCTCCACCCTGCATGCTATGCCTGGTTGCTGATGTATCTGCACACACATTGGAAGTAGTGGGGGTGGGGGGGGCAGGTCAACTTTTACATTGGGGCCCACAAACTTCAAGCTATGCCTCTGCCCCCACTCACTATATTTAAAGGATGTTTTTATGTCTAGTGTTTCTTTTTAAGTGGGGTTCCCTAACTTGTAGGATTGTTAGGCTACAACAGTGTAAATCAACCAGCAGATACTGTAGGCAGTTTTAATCAGGAATAATATTCCTAACTGATGTATGCCCACCTGTTATTTTATTTTTGAGGACAGGGATGAATGTAAGTGATATAATGGTGGTTTAGGAACACTTGCGCCTATTTTTTTTCTTTCAAATTATGCAGTGGT
Source organism: Lithobates pipiens (assembly GCF_037356315.1). NCBI lineage: Eukaryota > Metazoa > Chordata > Amphibia > Anura > Ranidae > Lithobates > Lithobates pipiens. The sequence goes on from NW_027507718.1 coordinate 235,139,341, forward strand.
GTGCTGTAAACAAATATATGAATGACCCTATCAAAATGAAATTATAGACCATAAAATACTACCTCTGAAACAAAAACCCACACTTTTATGCAGCAGCATAAAAATACCAGTTTTACTTACAACATATAATAAAAAGCAATTAACCCCTAAAACAAATGAAAACCCCAAAAATACCACCGTTCAACACTTAAGACAGTAACAACTAGGGCAGTAAGTTTTCTATGACAGATTTTTTAAAAGTATCCCGATTTATGTCATTTTTTGCAGGGCATGGAGTATAGTGATGTGTTAGTACTCGAGGGGCAACGCCTCCCCTGTCTTTCTCAGATCCTTTTAGCCTTCTCCCTCTTTTAAGTTTAGTTTACACTTGCCGGAGCACTCAGAATCTGCAGTGGATCCCATTTCAGAGTTCATTTGTCAACTGTATGGCTGACTTTACAGATTGGGGGGGGGGGGTTAGAAAGTAGTAAAAAGCCGCTCTACCACCTGTTTTTACCATCCCCAACCCCAAGTGTAAACAAGGCCTTAGGGCTTGTTCACAAGGGCAGGCGAAAGGTGGTTGATCCACATTTCCACCCTTCTAAACAAGGAGATGCAGCTGCTCAGGACTGTACACATGCCTCGGCAGTAATGCTTTGCTTTGTGACCACTCAAAAATAAAATGGAAAAGCCACTATTGAACAAGTGAATAAGACCTCGCTGCAAAGGTGTGCAATGCATGTGGCTTTAGCTCAGTGCGTCGCCATTTTCAGGGTTAAAACAAAGAGTGAGGGTTTGGAGCAAGTATTCTCAGAAGCCTTGTTATCCACTGCACCGTGGTTAAAATTGCCCCACATGAAACCGTTGCTATCAGACAGCCCCCTTATTAAGGTAACCTTATTTAACTTTAGATCAGCATGTACAGCCTATGCTAACTCTTCAGTGGCAGGTCCTCTCACTCCACTCTGACTTAACCTTAGCCTTTGTGTTGGGCAGGGCCATCTTATTAAAAGCATGGGCCCCTGGGCAAACTAATGCACTGGGGCACCTACCAGGGAGATGGTGACCTGTGGCGTGCTATGCGCATGGTAGCAAGGAGTGGGTATGGCTTAATTATGCTACATTTTGGACGTGGCTTTTGAGTCTGATTAGCAACAAAAAATACACACAACCAGGGAATTATCCCACATTAAATTCACCCTCTATACACACTGTTCTGCCTTCTCTACACACTGCCCCTCCATATACACTGACCCTCTGTATACACTGACTTCTTCCCTGTACGCATTGCTCCCACACCTTTTGGAAACTATCCCCCTCCCTGTACACACTGCCCCCTGCCATAAATACCTCTCCCAGCCTATCAGCGGCCTGTATGACTTTACACAGTATGGGGGGGACAGGAGGGCATAGTACAGGCAGATGTGGGTAAATAGGAAGGTATAGTGGCAGATGTGGGTAGATAGGAAGGTATGGTGGTAGATGTGGGTAGATAGGGTGGTATTGTAGCAGATAGGGAGGCATAGTGGCAGATGTGGGTACATAGGGAGGTATAGTGGCAGATGTGGGTAGATACGGAGGTGTAGTGGTAGGTTTGGATAGTATAGGGTGAAATATTGTAAGGTTAGTGCAGTGTGCAGTGACGTGCTCAGTCACTTACAGGATTCCTGGATGCAAAGACTCCCAGGGCTGCTGTGGTCTCTCCTGCTTCTGAGTGAAGTTGAGTCTTTGGGAGTAGTGGAGGAGACAGCCACACCCTTGCCTCCACCTACCAACTCCTGCTGCCTCGGGACATAGTTAAGATTCCAGAGGGCCCGGGACAGTCTAACTTGAATAAATGGCAGGAGAGTGTTATAGGCAGCCTCCCCCGCACCGCTGACACTCATGCTGACCCGATCAACATGGCAAAGCAGAGCACTGCAGTATATGTTTACAGGTAAAGTGAAGGGGACCCCATGCAGCTGGGGCCCCTAGGCAGTGCCCAGGGGTGCCTGCTCATTTAGATGACCCTGGTGTCGGGTATGACTAAGAATTTTTTGAAGGAGATTTGGCCGAGTTCCTCACCAAAGGTGCTCCACTTTTTAGGCAAAAGCGCTTTCATGGACAGGGCCACTTCGATGGCTCGCTTTCCTGACATACCAATACCTTACTGGGCATACTTTCAGATCTGACACTACTTGCAAGCACCTCAGACTAGGGCTGCATTTGGTAGATCTCCATCTGCCTTTGATGCACTTTGCACTAGAAGTTATCCACATAGACATTTGATCTCAGACCTCTATGCTATCTTATTTACCATTCTCCGCCGGATGGTCCAGCACCTAGTGCTTGGGCAAAGGATCTGGGCTTGCAACTTACTAGGAAGAATAAGAGCACATGAACTTAACAGTGTATAAAAGCTTTCTTAAAGTGGGATGCCCCTTAAAAAATAAAATTAAAAGTCAGCAGCTACAAATACTGCAGCTGCTGACTTAATAATCCGATACTTACCTGTCCCAGGGTCCGGCAATGCGGGGGAACAAAGCACCGCTCGCCCCCCCTCTGCTCGACGGCACCAGCATTCCTACTGTGGGCACCCACTGCGCATGCGCGAGCGGTGCCGCGAGTCGCACAGTCATCTGGAACCTGCAACGTGTCCCAGATGACTGACTGCGCCGAGGGGAAGTGACGTCGGGTGCTTGGGCACTGAAGGAGGCAAACTACGAGGGACCCCCTAGCAATAGGCATTTAGAAGTGAGTTAAAAAAAAAATCTGAACAGAGCAGTCACCATTCCCCTAACTTACCCCCCCCCCCTTCTTTGCTTGCTACTTAACTCTCTATCTTTCTTCCTTCTTTCTTCCGACGGCAGCCTCCCGCTATGGCCGGGGGTAACCTCACTTGTATATGCGGACTGATTCTCTGAGACTCAGGGTTGTTGATAAGCTTTGCCTTTCCTGTATTGTCTGAGCCTCCGAGATAAAGTTGAGAGTTGGTAGTCGGACACATCTCATGTGGATCCTTTCTCATTCATACGGAATGTACTTAAATATTTTTGCAGCTACCAGAGCACAATGTCCAGAGGCTGCGACCTCTACTATTTTACCACTGTTGTGAGTTTGTCGGGCTTCTTTGGCCAAATTTTGAAAATTAATAAACATATATTTAGAAAAAATAAATAAAAAATTAACTTTTTTGACATTTTTTGGGGAATTTTACTCATATTTTTATTTTTTTGGCGGAAACACCACTTTAATATTAGCATTCAGGAGAAAAGATAAGGTCCAGATGTTATAAGGTACCCGTGCTCCTTCATAAGATTTTGTCGACCCTCTCAGACAGACGCTGGCATTGCCTTTCAGAGCAAGGCTCCTTCCTACATGTGTGGTGGTCCTGTTCGGCCCTAAGTATGTTTTTGACAAAGGTACACAAAATTTCTACTGATGTCGTCTCCTTCGCGGGCCCTGCCTACCTGGAGACGCGCTCGAAATGAGCGGAATTTTCTCCGGGCGGGAAAAGTCCCTTCATTTCAAAAGTATGGCGGACTGGCATACGCAAGGCCGGATTGTCCGCCAAAATGCGAGTCCGGCGGGAAGATTGGAGTGCAAAATTACTTTCTAAGTCCGCCGTACTTTCGGGTCAAAAAAGTCTACCGGAGGCTACACACAGGGGGATTGTCCAGCGGACTTGAGTTTGCCGGACTTTTCCACCCGATTGTTTGATCGTGTGTAGGCGGCATTAGGGTGCAAATTTTTGATTTCACTCCTCACTACCTATCACAGTTTTGAAGGCCATAAAATGCCAAAATAGCACAAAACCCCCCCAAGTGACCCCATTTTGGAAAGTAGACACAAGCTATTTACTGAGAGGCATGTTGAGTCCATGAAATATTTTATATTTTGCCACAAGTTGCAGGAATATTAAAAATTTTTTTTTTTTGCACAAAGTTGTCACTAAATGATATATTGCTCACACATGCTATGGGCATAAGTGAAATTACACCCCAAAATAAATTCTGCTGCTTCTCCCGAGTACGGGGATACTACATGTGGGGGACTTTTTGGGAGCCTAGCCACGTACGGGACCCCGAAAACCAAGTACTGCCTTCCGGATTTAAATATAAAACGCTACCAAAAAAACTGTTAGCGATCGCAGGGATCAGGCCTGACTCTGCAAACGCTGCAGTTATGTGTTTAGTGTTTTGTAAGTGACAGTGATCGATTGATACTGCACTTGGGTGGGCTGGGCGGAGGGTCAAAACGCAGGTGCCAGCAGGTATCTGGGCTGATCCCGCTAACAATGCGTTTTTTGTAACTCTAAACTGCTGGGGACGCTAGTATAGATCTGATCTGTTCAGATTCTATACCACTACGGGAGGTTTATGCTTTGCGCGTGGGTGTTAGAGGTACTGGCACTAACCAACGCTGCCTGGGGCGACGCAGACCCTGACCCTAAAACCTAATTGATATCACTCGCCGGGTGATCAGGGGGTTAAACCTTTATTGGGTAATAAATGGTGGGTGCCCTGATGCTATAAAAAGCAAACTAACTAACCAGAGTCACCCGTAACACTTATACGGTGATCACTGGTGAAAGGGTTAACTAGGGGCAATCAGGGGGTTAAAATCTTTATTAGGTAGTATATGGCGGTTCCTGACGCTATATAAAAACCTGACGGGGGAACCTAAATAACTAACTGGCTAACCAGCGTCACCAGTGGCACTTATACGGTGATCGCTGGTAAAAGGGTTAACTAGGGGCCCCCCCACCCAAAAGCACCTTGTCCCCATGTTGATGAGGACAAGGGCCTCTTCCCGACAACCCTGGCCGTTGGTTGTCGGGGTCTGCGGGCGGGGGGCTTATCGGAATCCGGGAGCGCCCTTTAATAAGGGGGCCCCCGGATACTGGCCCCCCACCCTATGTGAATGAGTATGGGGTACAATGTACCCCTACCCATTCACCTGTGAAAAAAAGTACAAAAAAAACACAACACAGGGTAAAAATAGTTTATTGCACAGCTCCGGGGGTCTTCCGTCTTCAGGGGTCTTCTCACCGGACTCCTCTGCTATCTTCTGCTAGCTCTTTTGCTAGCGGAGGAGCCCAGCTTTCTTCCTCGCCGCCGGCCTCTTCTTCCGACTTCGGGGGTCTTGTCCCCCTCTTCAGTTCTTCTGCCGGGCCACCGCACTTTCTTATAGCTCTTTTACAGGCGGTGGCCCGGTCTTCTGTCGCCGCTGTCGTCACCGCCGCCGCCTTCTGTTCTCCTGTTCTTCTCTTCAGATGTTGACTCCTCACAATGGCTCCGACGCGATGCACGGCGACTTATATAGGGACATCACCCGATGATGTCCCCGCCCATTATGGTGTCACAGTCCCAGAGGATGCTGGCACTGTGGCATCATAATAGGCGGGGACATCATCCGGTGATGTCCCTATATAAGTCGCCGTGCGCCCGGTCCCCGTCATTGTGAGCGGAGGGAGCGATGAGTCAACATCTGAAGAGAAGAAGAGAAGAAAAGAACAGAAGGCGGAGGCGGCGACAGAAGACCGGGCCACCGCCTGTAAAAGAGCTATAAGAAGGCGCGGTGGCCCGGCAGAAGAACCGAAGAAGGGGACAAGACGAGACGGTGGCGAGGAAGAAAGTCGGGCTCCTCCGCTAGCAAAAGAGCTAGCAGAAGATAGTGGATAGAGGAGTCCGGCGAGAAGACCCTCGAAGACGGAAGACCCCCGGAGCTGTACAATAAACTATTTTTACCCTGTGTTGTGTTTTTTTTTGTACTTTTTTTCACAGGTGAATGGGTAGGGGTACATTGTACCCCATACTCATTCACATAGGGTGGGGGGCCGGTATCCGGGGGCCCCCTTATTAAAGGGGGCTCCCGGATTCCGATAAGCCCCTTGCCCGCAGACCCCAACAACCAATGGCAAGGGTTGTCTGGAAGAGGCCCTTGTCCTCATCAACATGGGGACAAGGTGCTTTGGGGTGGGGGGCTCAGGAGGGGGGGCGCTCGCTCGTCCCCTTTCCTGGCCGGCCGGGTAGCATGCTCGGACAAGGGTCTGATGTGGACCTGGGGGGACCCCCACGCCGATTTTTTTTCGGCGTTGGGGTTCCCCTTTAAGTCCATACCAGGTGGCGGGGCCAGCGACGTCTCCTTCGCGGGCCACGCCTACCTGGAGACGCGCTCAAAATGAGTGGACTTTCCTCCGCGTGTGTGGGCGAGTCCGTTCATTTCAAAAGTAGGGCCGATAGTACGGCCGACTTAGTACGCCGTATTAGTCCACTGAAAAAGTGCCGTGTGTGGGCAAGTAGCCCGTTCGGAAAGTCGGACGGACAGTTTGGCGGGAAGTCCGCCAGACTAAGTCCGCCGGATAGTCGGCTACGTGTGTATGCAGCATTAGAAATCCTGAAGGCAGTTATTGGTTTTCGGGGTCCCGTACGCGGCTAGACTCCCAAAAAGTCCCACATATGTGGTATCCCCGTACTCAGGAGAAGCAGCAGAATATATTTTGGGGTGCAATTCCACATATAACTATGGCATGTGTGAGCAATATATCATTAAGTGACAACTTTTTGTAAACTTTTTTTTTTTGTGTCATTATTCAATCACTTGGGACAAAAAAAAAATATTCAATGGGCTCAACATGCCCCTCAGCAATTTCCTTGGGGTGTCTACTTTCCAAAATGGGGTCATTTGGTGGGGTTTTGTACTGCCCTGCCATTTTAGCACCTCAAGAAATGAGATAGGCAGTCATAAATTAAAAGCTGTGTAAATTCCAGAAAATGTACTCTAGTTTGTAGACGCTATAACTTTTGCGCAAACCAATAAATATACGCTTATTGACATTTTTTTTACTAAAGACATGTGGCTGAATACATTTTGCCCTAAATGTATGACTAAAATTGAGTTTATTCGATTTTTCTTATAACAAAAAGTAGAAAATATCTTTTTTTCTCGAAATGTTTGCTCTTTTTCCATTTATATCGCAAAAAATAAAAATTGCAGAGGCAATCAAATACCATCAAAAGAAAGCTCTATTTGTGGGAAGAAAAGGACGCAAATTTCGTTTGGGTACAACATTGCATGACCGCGCAATTACCAGTAAAAGCAGCGCAGTGTGAAATTGTAAAAAGACCTCTGGTCCTTAGGCTGATAATTGGTCCGGGGCTGAAGTGGTTAATATTCGTAGGCTATTTACCCACATTGACTTAGCTGCTGAGGGAGATACGGGTGTTGTGGCTGCGCTTGATGCCAAAAAGACATTTGACTCTGTCGAATGGCTTTTCCTTTGGGAGGTGCTGGAACATTTTGGATTTGGGTCCAGGTTTATCTCCTGGATCCAACTTCTCTACAGAGATCTGACTGCCCGGACAAGAGTCAATGGCCTGCTGTCCCCCCTTTTAGGCTGCATAGGGGTACCAAGCAGGGTTGTCCTCTGTCCCCAGGACTTTTTGCCCTGGCAATTGAGTCCATGGTGATCCTCCTACGCCAAAATCAACAAGTCAAGGGTATACAGGTTGGAGTGCTCCAAGAAAAAAATCTCATTATACGTGGATGACACCCTGCTGTACTTGGCTGATGCAGGACCCTCCCTGACCTCTGCACTTGAGATAATAGACCAATTTGGGAAATACTGTGGGGTTTGTGTCAATTGGGATAAGTCAGTCCTTTTTTCCTTCAACCATTTGAACCCCAGGGTGGTTACTAACACACCACTCCAATGGGTAGACAAATTTAAATATCTTGGGGTAATTGTCAGGGAATCCCCTCGGGCCTACATGGATGACAATCTGTCCCCCCTCTTGACCCAATTTGGCAAGAAATGCCAGCTTTGGAAGACTCTGCCGCTATCTCCGGTAGGCAGAGTAAATCTACTAAAAATGGTCTACCTTCCCAAGTTCATATATTTTTTCAGGAACACTCCAGTTTTATCCCCAAAACCTTTTTTCAAAAACTGGACTCCATTGTCTCCAATTTTGTCTGGGATGGGAGAACCCCGAGACTGGCAAGGAAGACGCTCCAGCTCCCCCTGTCCCAGGGATGTCTGGCACTGCCCCACTTCCAGCTTTACTTCTGGGCGGCGGTCTTGGTAACTGTCAGGTGGTGGTTTGACCAGCCCAGGCAGAACTCGGCGTCGACCCTTGAGGCAGCCATCCTGAAATCCTATGCAGCGTTAACTAACTTACCCTATAGAGGGCCCAAGGCCCACCCCCAAATAACAACTTTAATGTGCACGACCATAAAGGTATGGCAAAGGGCAAGAGCCATTTATAAGTCAGATTCTGCCATCTCCCTCCATACGCCCCTCTGGGGCAACCCCTCACTACAACACTTTTATGGACTCCCAGACCCTCAGTTGTGGGCAGCCAGGGGGATAGTCACCTTTAAACATATCTATACTGATGGATCCTTTCCCTCCTTTGAGAAACTGAAAGCTAAACAAAATATCCCCGCCTCTTTGAAGTTCAAATACTATCAGCTCAGAAATGTGACACAAGCCCAGTTCCCTGACCCCTTGACCCTTCAGACTGATGAGATCGAACGGCTGCTCATAGCTAAAGTCCTGTCCTCCCTCTACTTCTACCTCTCCATTGCATATATGACATCCCTGACTAAGGTTTTGAATAAATGGAAGACTAACATCCCAGAGCAGACAGAGGAAAGTTGGGAGGACATAGTGTCTGACTACACCACAAAAATTATCTCAGCGAGGGATCGCTTCATCCAAACGAAGTTCTTATACAGGGCATATTATACCCCCGCGAGATTGGCCAACAAATATCATTGCTCTCTGCTCCATATGTGCTGTGTCTCCCGGTACCTTTTTCCATATGGTTTGGTCATGCCCTATACTGGGAGGCAGTGCTGGGTATCCTGGACACGTTTGGGTATTGGTCCCTTGGGTGGGATCCAGTCCTAGCACTATTAGGCAATATAGAAAATACTGAAGTGTCTAGACACGAGAAATTTTTCCTGTTCTATGCTCTATATTATGCCAGACGGGAGATTCTCCTCAGGTGGAAGCAGCCCCCCCCCCCCCCACGCAACATATGTGGACAACCACGATAAACTCTGTCCTACCTTTGTACAAGCCAACATACAAGAGTAGAAACTGCCCTGAAAAACATGGATAGGAGCCCTAGGGCAAACGGGGGACTCCCCGATGCTCTTGTTCCCTCATACAGTGTCTCATGGCTGTAGCTGGTAAAGTTGTTCTAAAGTGGGATCCTTATAGCCCCCCCTTACCCTCCACCCTTCCCCTCCCCCCTCTTTTGTTCCCCCCTCTTTTCTCCCATCTTCATAAAACCCCCTCTTCCCACTGTGATTTCTTACCTGCTACTAGGAATACGATTGCTAATATGCTTAAACTGTTAGACATCATCATATGTTTGGATGAATAACTGCTAGCCGCAGCTATATTGTCAACTCAGTCCTTGTGACTTAATGTATGCACCTGATGTCTATGTACTGTGTCAATGTCACCTTTTATATTTTTTCTAAATAAAAATGTTTACTGTCAAAAAAAGCTCTTAAGAATTACATTGACGAGAATTTTAGAAAAGGGCTTCATCCGCCCTTCCTCTTCACCAGCTGGAGCTGGTATCTTTTTTGTAGAAAAAAAAGATGGATCTCTAAGGCCGTGTGTATAACTATCAAAAAGCGATATACGCCTCCACTTATTCCAGAGCTACTTCAACGGTTCTGATCGGCCCGAATCTTCTCTAAATTGGATCTTCGGGGCGCCTACAACCTCACCAAGATTCCGGCTGGGGATGAGTGGAAAACCGCCTTCAGGTCCAGGTTTGAACATAACGAATACCTGGTGATGCCGTTTGGGCTCTGCATTGCCCCAGTCACTTTTCAACATCTGGTCAATGATATTTTTCGAGAATACCTTAACAACTTCCTAGTTGTCTACCTGGACGACATTCTCATTTTTTCTGCTACCATTGAGCTGCATCGAGTTCATGTCAAAAAAGTCCACACAATATGATGTGATAATAAATCATAAACTGTACCTCAAAGCTGAGAAATGCAAGTTTGAGTAGACTGTTGTGCAGTTCCTGGGATTCATCATCTCTACCAACGGGGTCGCGATGGACCCACAAAAGGTCAAGGTAATCCAAGAATGGCCAGCTCCATCAGACAAAAAGGGGGTACAACGATTCATAGGGTTTGCCAACTTTTATAGGAGATTTATCGTTGGATTTTAATTCATTGTGGCACCCATCGCCCAGCTGACACGCCAACACAACCGCTTCCAATGGTCACAGGAAGCACAGGAAGCTTTTCTCAAGCTAAAAACCTTGTTTACATCCGCACCAATCTTACAGAACCCCGATCCGGGCCCTACCATTCGTATTAGAAGTGGATGCTTCGGAAGCCGCTACAGGGGCCATCCTCTCCCAGAGACATGGGCCCAAGGTCATTCTACATGCCGTAGCCTTCATATCCCGGAAGCTGAGCCCACCAGAACTAAATTATGATGTAGGTGATAGGGAGCTGCTGGCCATAAAGTTTGCCCTGGACGAATGGAGGTATTTACTAGAAGGTGCATCTCATCATGTTATGATCTTCACTGATCATAAGAATCTAAAGTACCTCAGGACAGCGAAACGGTTGACGCCCAGACAAGCCCGTTGGGCTCTCTTCTTCTCTAGATTCAACTTTCATATATCCTATAGACCAGGCTCAAAAAATGGAAAGGCAGATGCGCTGTCCCGGATGTTCTGTGTAACCCCTCAAATGGCTGAACCCAGTACTATCCTATCTCCACAAAACTTCCTTGAGATCACCTAATCTGACTTAATAACCTCCATCAAATCTTCATCCAGTCACTGCTCCGATCCGGAAACACATGCCTTAGAAAGAAATGACGACCTGTTCTGGGCCCGGGAGAAAATTTTCCTCCCACGAGAAGCAAGGCCTTTGGCTCTCAAAACCTTTCATGATCACAAACTGGCAGGCCAAACAAAAACAACTGCTGAACTAATCTTCCTTTCTTTCTGGTGGCCGGGTTGGAGATGGGATTGTAAGGACTATGTCTTTTCTTGCTTGTTTTGCCAGCGCAATAAGGGTCTAAACACCAAATCTTGGGGTCTACTCAAACCCTTGCCCATCTCGGAACGGCCACGGGGAAAAGTTTCCAGGGACTTCATTGTGGACCTACCTGCTTCGGGAGGGTTTACCACCATCCTGGTCATTGTCGACCGCCTCTCCAAGATGGCACATTTCCTGCCCATGGTGGGCATCTCCTCTGCTTCAGATACAGCCATTATTTTCCTTAAGGAAATAATTTGACTCCATGGCGTGCCCAAGGGCATCGTCTCAGGTAGAGGTGTCCAATTTACCTCCAAGTTTTGGAAAGAGCTCTGCAAAACTTTGAAAATAAAGATTTTCCTCTCCTCTCTGTACCATCAGCCAGATGGAGAGGACGAATCAAAGTGGTTCTCAAACTTCTGGTTCTCAGGATGATTGGGCGACTCTCCTGCTGTATGCTGAGTTTGCATACAAGAACTCCATTCACTCCGCCACTACTCAAACACCCTTTTGGGCAAACTTTGGGTTCCATCCTCCCTAACATAATCCCTGAAATGTCTGTCCCTGCCGTACAAGACCGGATAACTTTCAAAGTTTCAAAAAGTTCAGGATACCTTACAGAAAGCTCAGGACAGTTATAAGAGACAGTGGGGTTATTTACGAAAGGCAAATCCACTTTGCACTGCAAGTGCACTTGAAAGTGCAGTCCCTCTAAATCTAAGGGGTAGATCAGAAATGAGTGGAAGCTCTGCTGATTTTATCATCCAATCATGTTCAAGCTAAAATGCTGTTTTTTATTTTCCTTGCATGCCCCCCTTGGATCTACAGCAACTTTAATTCCAAGTGCACTTGCAGTGCCAAGTGGATTTTCCTTTAGTAAATAATCCCCAGTATGACCGAGGAAGGAAGGAGAACCCAGTCTTCAAGGTTGGCGAGGAAGTTTGGTTGTCAACCGCAAATCTTTGATTACCTCTGCCCTCATGGAAACTTGGGCTTTTTAAAATTAAGAGGATGATAAACCCTGTGGCATTTGAGCTGGCACTACCAAACTCTTACAAGATACACCCAGTATTCCACGCAGGCCTGCTGAAGCCTGTTGTGTCCGGCTCTTTCCCTGGGAAAAAGGAACTTCCTCTCCCGCCAGTTAAAGTGGAAGGGGAAAACTAATTTGAAGTGGAGTCTATTTTGAGTTGCAGGAAGAGGGGCAGATAGCTTCAATATCTAATTCAATGGAAGGGTTACCCTCCTGAGGACAACTCCTGGGAGCCTGCTAGGATTCTAGCCTTCCCCTGGGAACATCCAGAATTGATGTCCAGTCTGGGTGTCCAGAGTGCGCCCCTCGGGGGGGGGGGGGGGTACTGTCAGAAAAGTTTTTTTTCTAGCCGCATCTGCCATGTTCCTGCGTGCATGTGCAGAGGATTGGCGCTCCAGCGCACCCACCTGCATGGCCCGATGGATCGGTACACGCGTGTGCGCAATAGCACTTGTGTGCACGCAGTGGCCCGCGTGTGTGCGCAATAATGCATGGATGTGCGCAATGGTGCACGCCTGATGTGACGCTCTGGCATGGCTATTTAAAACAGCTCTGGCATCCAAACGGGTTGCTGGTTTGTCGTCAGCTTCCTGTTTGTACCTGTTTCCTGTTTTCCATATCTGATTACGCACTGTGACCCGGACTGTTCCTGACTACGCTGCTGTTCTCCTAGATCTGACCCTCGGCCTGCCTAACGGACTTTGCCTTGCCTGCTACAAGTGTTTGACCCTTGGCTTGTTTAACGGACTTTGCCTTGTCTACTACAAGTGTTTGACCCTCAGCCTGTTTAACGTACTTTGTCTTGCCTGCTACCAGTGTCTGACCCTCGGCCTGCCTAACAGACTTTGCCTTGCCTGCTACCAGTGTTTGACCCTCGGCCTGCCTCACAGACTTGCTTAACTCCTCTAGTACCTGATCCTTTGTCTGTGACCCGGATTGCCTGATACTACTGGCATCGAATCCTCAGCCAGTTCCTGAACCCCTGCAAGTCTTGGTTCAGCTCTGCAGCCTTCCTTCAGGAACTCCAATACCTGCTGGTGGCCCATGCCTCTGCGTGCCACTCGTTCCCTGTACCACCTCCGGGGGGGTGGTCTGTGCATAGTCACAAAGGCGAACCACTCTCGGCATCTCGGCCTCGGTAAGTACTCGCCTGACAGTCCCCAGTCGTAGCTCCGTGTCTTCTTCCTCCGGTCTTCTCCCTCCAGTTCTTCTCTCTTCACTTCTTCTCCCGGTTCTTCACCCTCTACTACTTCTCCCCGTACTTCTTCCTCTGCTTCTTCTCCCAGGTCTTCTCTGTCCTCTTCTTCTCCCAGTTCTTCTTCCTCCACCGATGACTTCCAATGCTTGTCCTCCTCCGATGCTGGCTCCCACTGTATCAGGTCCATTGTCTACCAGTTCTTATCATAAGAGGGATGGGTATCCGTGTAATGTCACAAGGGGCCGGGTCTCTGGGTGACGTCTCTGGATAGCCCCGCCCCATGGCTATATAAGAACTGGCAGACACCGGACCTGACACAACAGAGGGAGCCAGCATCAGAGGAGAAGTGGGTCGGCGGAGGAAGAAGTTGGCGGAAGAACCCGGGAGAAGAAGCGGACAGAGAAACACCAGGAGAAGAAGTGGAGGGAGAACAGGGTGAAGAAGCGGAGGAAAATGAACCAGGAGAAGAAGTGGAGGGAGAAGGCTGGAGGAAGAAGACATCGAGCTACGACAGGGGACATTCTTCATTTTTAATAAAGGACTTTTCGAAAATCGTCTCTTGTTTTTTGTGACAATACACTTGGTGAATTGGTAGGGGTACAATGTAACCCATACTCAATCACATGGGGGGGGACAGGATCTGGGGGCTCCCTTGTAAAGGGGGCTTCCAGATTCCGATAAGCCCCCTGCCCGCAGACCCTCCCAACTACTGCCCGGGGTTAGCAGGAAGAGGCCCTTGTCCCCATCAAGATGGGGACAGTGAGCTTTGGGGTGAGTGGCGCAGAGTCCCACTCCCCAAAGCACCCACTACCCCATGTTGAGGGCATGTGGCCTGGTAGGGTCCAGGAGGGGGGGGGGGGCGGCGCTTGCTTGTCCCCCACTCTCCTGACCTGCAGGGCTGCATGCTCAAATAAGGATCTGGTGTGGATTTTTGGTGGGCCGTTTTATTTTTTTTGATATTTTGGCGTGGAGTTCTTCCTCAAGATCCATACAAAACTCAAAGGGACTGGTATGGATTCAGGGGGGGGCCCAAACTGTTTTTTTTTATTTTGGCTTGGGGTTCCTGTTTAAGATCCTCAGCGCACAAGTTGCATGCCACAAGTCGGATCAGTTAAGATGATGATCAAGACTTCCACTCAAATCAATGGGCTGAAATCGCGCCCAAGTCGGACCAAAGTAGTGCAGGAAGCATTTTCAAAGTGAGACTTATGCCCCGTACACACGAGCGGACTTTTCGACATCAAAGGTCCGATGGAACAATTCCGGCAGACCATTCGATCGTGTGTGGGCTGCATCAGACTTTAGATTTGTAAAAATCCGACAGACTTTAGAAATGGAACATGTTTCAAATTTTTCCGCCGGAACTCTGCCGGACCCAGTTCCTACCGAGAAATCCGCTCGTGTGTATGCTAGTCCGAAAGGACAAAAACCGACGCTAGGGCAGCTATTGGCTACTGGCTATGAACTTCCTTATTCTAGTCTGGTCGTACGTCATCACGTTCAAATCCGTCGGACTTTGGTGTGATTGTGTGTGGCCAAGTCCGTTCATTCGGAAAGTCCGTCAGAACTCTGTCAGAACTCCATCGAAAGTCTGTCGGACCTAGTCCCTCGAAAAGTCTGGTCGTGTGTACGCGGCATAACACAAGTCGAACCAGTTAAAATGGCTCTCATAGGGAACCATCGACTTTGACATATCATGCAACTTGTGTTCTCAAAGTTGGAGCTCATGTCGGACCAGTGTGAACCAACACTAAATCGTTAACCACTAATATGATCAACTTGGCTAGACTTTGCATCCCTGTGCATGGACTTGATACCTTTTGACCAAGTGTGTGTGAAAGGTTCATTAAAAATAAGATGGAAAATGTATTCATATCTCTCAGGACAGAATGTAATCTTTTACAAAAACCTGGGCGTGCTGGATTCAGTATTAAACTACTAACTCGTATAAACAGATCATGTCATCACAGGAGTGAGGTTAAAACAAGTGCGAAAGGGGGGCCACATCTAGACATGACTGGAGGTTGTATGGAGAGTTAGGCACCTACACTTTTCTAACCCTCAAAGCAATACTTATCAGGCGTATTCATGAGGCATCCTGGTCTCCCTCTGCTCCTCTGTTGCGGTATATCATAAATGAAGGGTGGCTTTCGATTTTCTTCTATGGCTACTTCCTTTTACTCATCCTTTCCTTATCCCCCCCCATTTTTATTTATTTATTTATTTTGATCATTGCGACCACACCAGGTTGATGATTTGGACAGCAGGCCTGGGGAAACCATTTTTCTCCTTATGGTGCGTACACGCAACCGGGCTTTCTGGCAGACTAGGTTCGACTAAATGAATCCATCGGACTATCCGATAATGTGTGGGCTAATCCGATCATTTTTCATCTTAAAAATCAGATGGACCTAGAAATAGAACATGTTTCAAATCCAACGGACTCAGTACCTATCGGGAAAACCGTTTGTCTGTATGCTAGTCCGACGGACCAAATATGACGCAAGGGAAGCTATTCTCTACTGGCTATTGAACTTCCTTTTTTAGTCCTGTCTTACGTCATCACATTCAAAACGAACGGACTTTCGACCGACTTAGTCCGTTCGTGTGTGGCCAAGTCCATTCGCTCAAAAAGCGAATGCACAGAAAGTCACTCTGTAAGACTGTCAGACCTAGTCTGCCAAAACGACCAGTTGTGTGTAAGTGACATGAGTGTTAGGTGAAAGTTTTTAATTAGAGATGTCAATGGGGGAGATCCGTATGGTTGTAGTGGACACCTGCCCTCTGCTATACTACAAGACTTCCTGACAGGGTCTACTAGCCCTATTTTCCTAAGAACCCTTTCACACTGGGGCGCTTTGCATAGTATAGTTTTATATAAAATGGTAGTATAGTTGTATGGTATAGTATAGTTGGATAGTATAGTTGTATATAAAATAGTTGCATATAAAATGCACATTTTATATGCAACTATACATAGTATAGTTGTATATAAAATGCACTTTTTAATCTTTCAAAAAGTGTTTAAGAGTGCTAAACCTTTCATCCAAATTTTATAAATTTAAAAAGCCAATATAAAGGAATAGTAATGGTAAAAAAAAAAACCCTTGTGGATTTACTTGGTTGTAAACCCTAGTTTTATTTTTTTAATTAAAAACATTTCATACTTACCTCCACTGTGCAGTTAATTTTGTACAGAGTGGCCCTACCTCTTCTGGGGTCCCCCGGTGGCACTGGTAGCATCTTCCGACATCGGGTGTCCACATTGGAGAAGCGCTCTCCTTGATGGACACCCATGCAGGCATGCTCCGGAGTCCTGTTTTGCATATATTCACACAGAAAGCAGCACTCGGCCTGCCCCCCCGAGTCATTGGATTTGATTGACAGCAGCGGGAGCCAATGGCTGCGCTGCTATCAATCTATCCAATCAGGACACGAGACAACAGCTAGATCTGGTGTGCTTGTTCCCGGCCGGAGAAAGACAGTGTTTAGGTAAGTAAAACGGGGGGGGGGGGGGTTAATGCATAGAATGCATTAAGGTTAAAAACCATGAGGGTGTACAACCCCTTTAACCTTTTTTTGGTTAATTCTCCTTTTAAGGGGGTGTGGCAGGGGTCGTGTTCTACTCCTACATACGTATGCTAGTAGGTGTCCCTCATTCCCATCTCAAAATGTTGGGAGGTATGCGACCTGGGTGATGATTTGGACAGCAGGCCTGGGGAAACCATTGTTAGGTGAAGGCTTTTGATTAGAGATGTCAATGGGGGAGATCCGTATGGTTGTAGTGGACACCTGCCCCTGTTATACTACAAGACTTCCTGACAGGGTCTACTAGCCCTATTTTCCTAAGACCCCTTTCACACTGGGGCGCTTTACAGGTGCTACAGTGCTAAAAATAGCACCTGCAAAGCGCCCTAAAAGAGCCGCTGCTATCTCTCCAATGTGAAAGCCCCGAGGGCTTTCACACTGTAGAGGTGCGCTGACAGGACGCTAAAAAAAGTCCTCCTAGCAGCATCTTTGGAGCGGTGAAGGAGCGGTGTATACACTGCTCCTGCCCATTGAAATCAATGGGGTAGCCTGGCTATACCACCGGCATAGCGCTGCTGCAGGATCACTTTGCGGTGGTTTTAACCCTTTCGCAGCTGGTTTTTAACCCTTTCTCAGGCACTAGCGGGGGGTAAAAGCATCCCGCTAATGGCCGAATAGCACCACGAAATTGACGGTAAAGCGCCAGTAAAAATAACGGCGCTTTACCGTCGACGCACCCACCGCTTCAGTGTGAAATGGGCCTAAGTGGTGCCTGTGTCATCAATGTGTTTTTTTTTTAGTTCAGTGCACTGGGGTGACCGTGGTTCACTTTATAAATTTTTTTTTGGGGGGGGGTTCTCTTGTTTTTCCTACAACCCCTTATGGGGAGTGTTCAGGAGTTAAACTGTTTCATGTGTATTTTTTTTTTAAATCTCAATAAAATATATATAATATAATATTATTATGGGGAAAATATAGAAAATATAATTGTGCCTAGATATGCCATGAAGATGTATCTTTTGATAATATCAAATGATGGTAAAACAAAGATGGTGGACCCATGTCTTCCAGTTCCTACCTATTTGTCTGACATCACTTTCTCAACATATTTCATCGTGTGACTTTTCAAGAGGAGTTGGGGCAGCACCTGTATCATTGGATAATTTTAAATCCCGAATTTATTGCAGTATAAATTGTACTATTATATACATTATATTCATCATTTAAAGTGTTGGAATGGCCTAACCATTGTTATCTGTTTCTGGTTTCGGATGTTTTATCTTATCAGTGTGATATGTAAGCAACTCTGCACAATCCTTGGCTTCAACCTGCTTTTTCAATAAGTGTATAATGTTATGAATGTTGAAACACATTACTTTTGCTTCTACATAAAATAGCCTCCTAAAAATACAAATTTTTATACGTACAATGGCTGCGAGATTGCTTAGGAACAGAACCAGTTACCCCAATAACATTCTATCAGACAATCAGCACTGAACCTGTATTGTGTTCTTTCAATGAGAACTGTTTTTTTTAAGCCCAAATTTCTCAGCTGGAGACCTCAGCATTTAAAAAGAACAATTAGGCCAAAACCTTGAGTAATGTTCAAATCTTTTCTGTTCCCCTTAGGATAATAGGCTGTGAAAAAAATGTTCAGATGCTGAAGTGGTGATATTTCTCTGTAATTTCTTAAGCTGTTTGCCTGCCAAATTTTTTATTAATAGTATAATGACAAGTCAATGCTATTATTTTTTTTTTTAATGTGAATGTGAGGACTGTGCTGTATATTATAAATACTTTGAAAGTCAACAAATTAAAAATTCAGTAAAGCAGAATAGCTCTACACATTCCGAGCACAATAAGCAAAGGCCTATGAATGGGCCCAATTGCTGCCATTCTGGAGGCCAATAGCAGGCGTTCACAGGATTCTATTGTATTCTTTGCTGAAATGACAATCTCATACACCCCCTGCTGTACATAAAGGAGACATCTGACTATCTTATTATAATTTCGCACAGCATTGATAACATGATATAGCAGCATTATTAAACATTATATTATGACAATAGACTGTAAGTAGGGATTCGATCCTTTATCAGGTTTTCATTGCTTATTGTGTCTTTCCAAGACTTGCCCTCATAATATGTCCCAATGACTATTGTTAGAAAATGATGAACAATCCTAATTTTAAAGTTATCACCTGTAAAGCGGTGAAGGAAAGTCTTCCAGGGAGGACACTTGCTCTACTCATTTCTCAATAAAGATTTAGTATAACTTGTGTCTCTAGGACTTGGCATGAAGGACATAGACAGCAAAAATAAATATCTAACCGAACAAAAATTTTTCTGCTATACATACACTTCCGAAGAAATAATTATTAAAACATTGCACTTTGTGCACTTTGCAAAAGAAAGATATTTGTACTCAGTACAATACCTACAAAACAACAGTAACAAATTAAGATGTACATATGCAATTCAGGATGCCCAATTCTTTTGTACAGTTCTGAATATCCTAAACTGCAATATAAATGACCGTAGATATTCAAGCCTAGGGGGATCTTGCAGGGAACACCAGAAACATTGTACACATGTGTCACTTGTACAATTGCATGTTCCCATCCTGGCTGATATTGGAGTAGATATCTGCACACCTGAAAAATAGATAGGACAATCAATGGCACGTAGGGGGAGATTTACTAAAACTGGTGCTTCACAGTAACCAATCAACTTTTAACTTCAGCTTATTCAATTCAAGTGTTTGTTACCCCAACATTTCATATAGCTTACATGTGTCTGCTGTTCCATGTACTTGTATGAAAAAGTCTCATGTTTCCCACTGCAAGGGCACCCTCCTTCTTGCGGGCGACTCTAATTTAGTTTTAAACCCTAAACTGGACAAACACCCGTCGGAGAAGAATGGCCCGTCAGCAAACACTAGAAAGTTTATTCGTTCCTTACAAACACACGATCTAGTTGACTTATGTCACCCTCAGGGCAGGGATTATGCCCATTATTCCCACCCCCATCATGTACATTCCAGGATAGACCACATGTTTATGCTCAGACGCCACCTTCCTTTAGTGGTCTCTGCCTCAATCTTGGCTGCCCCGTGGTCGGACCATGATCCGATGTTGGTGGTTTGCCACTCCATCCTAGATAGACCCCGGTTTTCCAACTGGGTGATGAAGGACTCGCTCCTTTCTCATGCAGGGGTAACGGAGGAAATCGTTAAAGCTTCAGAAGACTACTTTCGCGACAATCTGGGCTCGGTGACGTCTCCAGTAACCCTCTGGGAGGCCTATAAAGCGGTGCTACGTGGTCGGATTATTCGTCTAGCGTCGGCCCGTAAGAGGGTGAGGGAAACAAAACAGAAAGAGCTTGAGTCCCGACTGGTGACGTTATCTGAGACGTTTAAACAATTTCCCACCCCAGGTAACCATAAATTACTAGAGCAAGTCCGCTCAGAGCTCGATCTGTGCCTCATTGAGGGGGCTGAGCGTGTTTTACGCTGGTCGATCAGAGATGGTATGCGAGGGCAAATAAGCCGACTCGAATGTTAGCCAACAGACTCTGAACCTTTGCCCCTAAACTAAACCCTCTAACCCTGCGAGATCGACATAACGTTCTATCGTGTAATCCAAAACATGTACTAGAGGAGTTTGGGTTTCGCCTTACGAAACTATACACAGCTCCAGAGAGGGATGCTGCTCACAGCACGGCAGACTTCCTTGGTCGCCTTTCGCTCCCATCCTTGACGGGGGCACATGTCACCCTCATGGATCGGGACATCCAACTTTCAGAAGTTTTGCAAGCTATAAAGGAACTTAAGGTGGGAAAGTGGCCTGGGCCTGGCGGTTACACGGCACTTTATTACAGGAAGTTGGCACCAGTGGTAGCGCCCCACTTAGTAGCAATGTACAATTCGGTAAAAAATGGTTATCCCCTCACCCCAGATCTCCTAACAGCAAATGTAGTGATGATTCCTAAGCCGGACCGCGACCACTCTTCTTGGGCCAATTTCAGACCTATCTCGCTCATTAATATCGATATGAAAATCCTGACAAAAATTTTGGTGACCCGCCTAAACTCTTTTCTCCCTGGATTGATAAAAAAAGATCAGGTTGGCTTTGTGTCCCAGAGACATGCAGGAGATGCCATATGACATATAGTGCAACTCCAGCATATAGCCCATACTCGCTCTCTTGAATCTATGTTTCTATCCCTTGATGTAAATAAGGCCTTTGACACCTTATCTTGGCCTTACCTCATGTCTGTTCTTCGGCATTATGGCTTCGGGACCTCATTTATGACATGGATGACAGCCCTATACGATTCCCCCCGGGCAAAAATTAAACAGGGGGACCCGCCAGGGGTGTCCACTTTGGCCCCTTCTTTTTGTATTGGTATTGGAACCCCTGGCATAAGCAATAAGAACCCACCCGGATATGAGAGGCATTGAGGTAGCGGGTTGCCCCCATAAAATTTCCTTATTTGCCGATGACATTCTTCTTACTGTCACCTCTCCTAGAACCTCCCTACCAAACCTGCAAGCACTGTTGCAGACCTTTGCATCTCTCTCGGGACTCTGGATCAATCCATCAAAGTCACTGTTGACTAACCTTTCTCCGGAGTTACTGAGGGACTTGCAATCGGCTTTTCCTTATCAATGGGTTTCTTCATTGCCCTATTTGGGAATCCGTCTCACTTCCATGCATCAGGCTCTATATCAGGCGAACTTTCCACCTTTGCTCAAAAAACGGATGGATATGCTGTTATCGTGGTCCTCTCTGCCTCTTTCGTGGTTCGGGAGAATAGCGGCCATCAGAATGGCGTATCTCCCGAAGCTACTATATTATTTTCGGGTTCTACCTGTCCCCGTTCCTTCACATATCCTCAGTACCCATCAGCATAAGATCTTGCAATTTATCTGGGGATCGTCTCGCCCCCGCATTAACAGACAAGTCATGTTCGCCAAAAGAACTAATGGGGGCTTCTCGGTTCCAAATTTAAGGGCCTATTATGTAGCAGCCAACATGGCTCCGCTTTCCCACCTTCATGAGACGTACCAACACCCACTCTGGGCTACTATCAACCTGCTTGAAGTTGACCCCATCCCTATATCATCATTGACCTGGCTCCCTCCTACGCATCGTCCTGTGATTATGGGGCCTTGCATGACTCACACACTGCGAGTTTGAGACTCGGTAAAATACTCTGCTGGGCTGGTTTCTCCCCATCTCCCGCTTTTACGACTCCTTCGTTGCCCACTATTTCCCCGGGTCTAGATAATCCCGCACAAATTAAATGGTGGACCATGAATGGCTTTGTTGACGTACGTTCATTGATTACTCCCACTAGTATCTTATCATTTGAAGCTTTGCGCTCGTCGAATGACATACCCTTACGTGAGCATTTCAGATATTTACAAATCCGTTATTTTCTCCAAAGCCTCATTAAATTTCAAGACGTTCCACATACGTTGACACCGTTTGAGAGCATATGTAGAACTAGGCCCCACTCTCCTGGCCTGATATCTCTGATATATTCAGCACTGATCTCTATGAAGAGACCTCCAGTGCGGCCCTATCATCTGCAATGGGAGAGGGAGTTGGGGAA
This sequence comes from Lithobates pipiens, assembly GCF_037356315.1. Taxonomy (NCBI): domain Eukaryota; kingdom Metazoa; phylum Chordata; class Amphibia; order Anura; family Ranidae; genus Lithobates; species Lithobates pipiens. The sequence continues at coordinate 235,161,710 of NW_027507718.1, forward strand.
GAAGCTGGACCCGGAGGATTGGCAGACAATGACATTAGCTTTGTCCAAGTGCTCGCGCAACGTAATAATTCTGGAAAACGCTTATGAGGTCCTATACCGTTGGTATTACACCCCGATACGCCTGGCCCGCTTTATACCAGCCTGTTCTCCACTTTAGGGGATGGCAGGGGATGCGCCCAGGAGGGCACCATGGCCCATATTTGGTGGACGTGTCGACGGGTATGCAGACTATGGGTCAGGGTATACGCACTACTCCGTAGTCTACTTCGGGTAAATCTTAAAAAAGATCCATTTGAGGCACTCCTTGGCATACCGATCAATGAATTATTACGCCCAGAATGGCAACTAGCACAACATCTCTTTACGCGACTAAGTTGACAATAGCGAGAGCATGGAGAACCCCAGCCCTGAGCTTTGAGGCCGTCAAAAACCGCCTGAACGATGTTATGGTCAACGAATCTATTCTCTCTGACACCCATACCAAATTTCTCAGGGTTTGGCAACCCTGGATTGCATACCATTACTCTCCTAGATTCAATGTCACCTTATTATCACTGTAGGAGCTCGACTGGGCACACCCCGTGAACCCCTTGTCTTCTGTCTTCTCCCTTTTCCCTCTCCTCTCTTCCCGGACTTCCCTCTCTCCTTTCTTGACTTGCACTGCCCCCCTCTATTTTCCTCTCTAAAACTCTCCTAATCCACCCTTAGTCTTTAGTACATCTCCTTCTTCCCTTTTCCTCTTTCTTCCCTTTTCCTCTTTCTTCCCAACTAGTTTTCTGAAAATGATTACTATGGGCTTTCTGTATGTTGACACTCTTGTGTTGCAGTTATGTAAAAAACCCGGAGTCCCCCAGGTCCAGGATTTGTGTTTATTGCTTGGCAACAGCCTGTTCGAATTTGTACTGTACTGTGAAACACCTGCATTGTGATCTGAATGTAAGCCTGTTGTGTTGGAATATAAATTTATAATAAAACTTTTGTTAAAGAAAAAGTCTCATGTTCTCTTTGTATTGCTTCCTTTATGTGGAATCCCTGGTGTTCCTGCCGGTCCCTCTGCTCCTCTATTAAAAATGACCACCAGACAAAGCAGGAGAGCACACCATGGTCGATTCTCTAGCTGTACTGGGAACTCAGCCTGCTCTCCTACAATGATCAGATTTGTTCTCACACTCCCCCCCCCCGCACAGCCTTTTACTGGGTAGTTCAGTGTACTGTTGTATCTCCTCGCCCCAGCTCTTATGCAGATAAGAACAGAGGGAATGTAATCACTTATAAAAAAGGGGAAAACAGGTATTTATAATGTGTTTTTTTAATCTATTCACAAATGTTTGCCTTTCATTTCTAATTTAATCTGATTTGGTGTTTTACTTGTTTTACAAGGTGATCATTTACAATCACTTAAAGCATTTGACAATAAAATCTGGACGCTGATTTAACCTATGCACATTTATACCAGATTCTGTGTGCACCAATTTTAGTAAATCCCCCCATAATGTCTAATGCCCCATATTAACAGTCTGAAATTCCGACGTAAAAAGTTAGATCGGATTATGTTGTCGGAAAATCTGATCTTGTGACGGCTCCATCAGATTTTTTCTGTCGGAATTTCTGACGGAAAGAGTTTGCGAGCTGGATCTAAAATTTTCCAACAACAAAATCCGATTGGACTTTTTCCGATCGTGTGTAGAGAATTCTGACGCACAAAGTGCCACGCATGCTCAGACAAAATTTGGAGATGAAAGCTATTGGCTACTGGCCTCTACATAGTCCAGTCGTGCGTGTATAACGTCCCCTCGTTCCGAACGATGAGATTTTCCATCAACTTTGTGCGACCATGTGTATGCAAGACAAGTTTCAGGCAAAATCCGTCGGAAAAAATCTGATGGATTTTGTGGTCGGAATGTCCGACTTTCTACAAATAGATAATCTATGTATGGGCACCAATAAAATACATTATTTGAAGTCTTCCATTATTTTCCCCATCAGTATGATATTTTTTAAATGCATTATATTGTTTTCTTAGCAATAATCTTACTGGATTGCATCTATGTATCACAGTTATGATTTCTTTCTGTTTCTAAAACTACCCGTATATTGATTCTGATCAATTTGATCTTGATGCAAAGTATGGGGCAAAGATAGCCAAATTTTTGAAAATGTATAAAGACTTTTAAAGTGGTAGTAAACTGCTGGCTTTTTTTTAACCTGCAAGGCAATGCCATAATGTGCTAGTATGCATTGCATACTAGCACATTATGTGAAACTTACCTCAGAACAAAACCTTCCAGCAGCACTCTGTCACCGATGGCACTTTCATCTTCACCTGGTCTTCCTCCAGGGTTCGCGGACTCCGACTGTATGAGTTGCTGGAGCCGCAATGATGCCACTCCCACGCATGCGCTAGGGAGCCGCCATTTACAGCACAAGACTGAAGGAAGCCACGGTATGGTGTTTCTTCAGAGCCCATGCATCTGTGAGGTCACTGGCTGCATCTAAAGTAAATATCTCCTAAACTGCATGTTTAGGAGATATTTACAGTACCTATAGGTAAGCCTTATTATAGGCTCACCTATAGGTAAAAATCATGAATGGGAATGAGTTTACTCCCACTTTAACCACTTCAATACCGGGCACTTTTAACCCCTTCCTGCCCAGGCCAATTTTCACCTTTCAGCACTGTCACATTTTGAATGACAATTGCGCAATCATGCAATGCTGTACACAAACAAAATTGTTATAATTTTTTTGAGACAGATAGAGCTTTCTTTTGGTAGTATTTAATCATCACTGAGTTTTTTTTAGTTTTTTTGCTTTATTTTTTGCTAAACAAATGAAAAAAGCCCAAAAATTTTTATTTTCTTTGTTTCTGTTGTAACATTTTGTAAATAAGTAATTTCCCCTTCACTGATGTGCGCTGATGAGGTGGCACTGATGGGCACAGATGAGGCAGCACTGATAAGGCGGTACTGATTGGCACTGATGAGGAGGCACTGAAAGGCATCACTGATGGGCACTGAAAGGCAGCACTGAGGTGCACTGGTGGGCACTAGTGGGCACCACTGTTGGGCTCTGGTGGGCATCACTGATGGGGCTGTACTGATAATAATATGCACTAATTATCAGCACAAACTCCCTATGTTTGGAAAGCCACATATAGGCTCTCCTCTACTCATGAGCTGTCAGCGTAAGTAGAGGAATGATGATGACCCGCACTTCCTTTTTACCCTGTGATTGGACACAGCTGATCACATGGTAAAGAGCTTACATGATACGTGTGCCTGAGCGTATACACCGCACCACCAATCTCCATGCTGCATGCCCCCAGGGTCGAGCACAAGCAGCATGTTGTGAAGCACGCCATATGATGCCCAGTCCCAACAATTAAACCACCGCCTGGCTGTCATTTTGCTATAGGCCAGCCAGGATGTGGTTAATTTCGGAATGTTGTAAATTAAATGTCATTAAACCTCCAGAGGAACCCTTAACAGGCAATAGAGTGGAACTAAACCCATCAATTTAATAGATTCCAAAAACAGTTACATTTAAAGTAGAACTATAGGCAAAACTTTTTTTTCCTATTTTGGATAGACTGGGGGGGGGGGGGGGAGGATTATAACCCCTGTCAGATTTTTTTTTGCCATCTGTGCCCCTTTGGGGAGATTTCCCTTCACTTCCTGTCCCATAGCCAAAACAGAAAGTGAGAGGAATAACCAGGAGGCGGATGAGACAGATTACATCTCCTAAGGAGAATATGTAATAGATCAATATCTTGTCTAAAGTCTATTGAATCATTATTTTGTTCTGTGAAATTATTTTTTTAGTTGTTAGAATGTAAAACATGGCCATTTAGAAATAGTGATAGTTAGAAAAGAGACATTAACCAGTTCCCGACCGGTGCACGCCGATGTATGTCGGCAGAATGGCACAGGCAGGCATATTGGCGTACAGGTACGTCCAATCTTCAATGCCGCCCTGCCATCGTGAGCACGCTGCTGCCGGCGTGCTCGCTTGCCAGTCGGGACCCCCGTGAGTCTGGTCGCGGCTCCCGCGGCCTCGATCGCCAGGGCATACCAGCGATCGTCTCACAGGACGGTTGAATGGAAGAAATGCCGTGTAAACAGCATTTCCCCATTCTGTCTAGCAACTAGTGACAGTGATCTCTGCTCCATGTGATTGGAGCAGAGATCAGTGTTCACTAAATGAAAGCCCAGCCCCCACACAGTTAGTAACACACCCCTAGGAACGCTTAACCCCTACGCTGCCACCCACTGGTTAACCCCTTCACTGCCAGTGTCATTTACACAGGAATCACTGCATTTATATAGCAGTGATTACTGTATAAATGACAATGGTCCCAAAAATGTGTCAAAAATGTCCGATGTGTCTGCCGCAATGTCGCGGTCACAATAAAAATCGCTGATCGCCGCCATTACTAGTAAAAAAATAATAATAAAAAATTATTAATAAAAATGCCATAAAACTATCCCTATTTTGTAAACGTTATAACTTTTGCGCAAACCAATCAATAATTGCTTATTGCGATTTTTTTTCCTAAAATATGTAGAAGAATATGTATCGGCCTAAACTGAGGGAAAAAAATGTTTTTTTATATATTTTTGGGGGATATTTATTATGACAAAAATGAAAAAATAATGCGTTTTTTTCTAAATTGTCGCTCTATTTTTGTTTATAGCGCAAAAAATACAAACCGCAGGGGTGATCAAATACCACCAAAAGAAAGCTCTATTTGTGGGAAAAAAAGGACGTCAATTTTTTTTTGGTAGCCACGTGGCACGACCGCGCAATTGTCAGTTAAAGCGATGCAGTGCCGAATCGCAAAAAGTGGTCTGGTCTTTGACCAGCAAAATGGTCCGGTCTGTAAGTGGTTAAAGGAGTGTCTGCTGAAGTGAAATCAATCACTTCAGCATTTCTTCATCCGCTCCTCAGCTTTTGTGATTGGGTGGAAGCTGACTCAGCGACACCCTTGTGGGTCCACAAAAATCTATTGCAATTATAATATCTTCTGATATGTATGAAATATACAGAGTAGAGGCAACAATAATTATTAATGCGTATCTCCAATCCCAGTTGACGCCTCCTCAGGGAAAACGCATTGGAAGGAGCTAGTTGTAATGTCGGAGAGCAGGGTCGCACTGCAGGCGGCCGTGCCACAAGTTTTTGCTGTAACATTTTTTAAGTACCTTTAAAAATAAATCGATTTTTTATCCAAAGATAATGCACTATTAGTCTTTTTTATCATCCATCATGCTCCATCATGAACTGTTAACCAAATGAGCCCTTTGAGGAAGGTATAGAGGAATCCATTTAATTCATATAAGCCACAGATGAGCGTCCATGCTTACTCATCCATCCGGGTCTGCTGGGAGCTGTTGTTCATTCTGAATCTCTGAGATTTGGCAGACAGAGCAATGCATACCTAAGTTGTCGATCAGCACACATGCTTGTGACCTATGTGGGTCTGATAAGCAGCCAATTGTATTATGCCACGTACACACGACCGGACTTTCCGGCAGACTAGGTCTGATGGTCTTCCTGGCGGACTTTCGGCAGAGTTCCGATGGACTTTCCGAATGAACGGACTTGGCCACACACGAATGGACTAAGGCTGCGTACACACGGGCGGACTGTCTGCCCAACTAAGTCCGTCAGACAATCCGACAGACAGTCCGTCCTACTTTCGAATGAACGGACTTGACCACACACGATGAACAGACAGTCCGCCGAAAGCTTGCGCGATGACGTGTACAGCACGTACGACGGGACTAGAAATACGACGTCAAATACACTGCAATGCAACCTTTCGCCGTGTAAATCCTTTCTGAGCATGTGCCATACTTAGTCCGTCGAACTAGCCTACTCACGATCGGACTGTCCGCTGAAACCAAGTTTGGACGGACAATATTACGGAAATTCCGAAAGACTTAGTCCGCCAGACTGTCCGCCGAAAAAGTCAGCTGAAGCCCACACACGAGCGGATTGTCCGCTGAAACGTGTTTCAGCGGACCAAGTCCGTCAGACAGTCCGCCCGTGTGTACGCGGCCTAAGTCCGTTCGAAAGTCCGTTCGTTTTGAACGTGATGACGTAAATGGGACTAAACCAGGAAGTTCAATACACAATAGCTGCCCTTGCGTCATATTTGGTCCGTCAGACTAGTACACAGACAAACGTTTTTCCCAATTTTTAGTCCATCAGAATTGAGTCCGTCGGATAGATTTGAAACATGTTTTATTTCTAGGTCCGTTGGATTTTTATTTATTTTTTTAAACGATTGGACTAGCCCACACACGATGGGATTGACCTAGTCTCCCGGAAAATCCGGTCCTGTGTACGCGGCATTACTTTTGAGCATGGTGGTGTCTTCATACTAAAGAGTCCACACACCTTGGGATCGGCATCTGTTCGATTTGGGATCCATTCACTCTGCTTCATTTGATTTGCTTTTACATAGACTATTTGGAACCTGATGAGAGAGACTGCTGATATATATTTACTCTCTTGTCATTTATTTATTTTTTTTCCTTTTTAGATTATTTACATGTTGTTTATGAATTGCATTGTTTATATTTTTTGATTATACACATAAAGTTAGGAAACTGTATTAAAAGGGTTCTGGAAAGTGTGGGTAAATGACAAGATTCCTTCATTGTATAAAAGCTGCAGCTCTCATAGCTGCAGCGCTAGAAATGTAGTGCTGGCTATATTATCCAGCTGGTACAAATTGATGAATTATCCAATAAACAGGACTGAACTGAGCATTTAGCACACCTTATAAAAGGTAACTTATTTTTCTCTTAAGAATTTGTCTAGATGTTCAACTGTAAGGAGATGTAAATTGATTACACACAGTGGACTCATCCGTATTGGTATCTGTTCTGCCTAGCTATATGTGAGTGCTTAAGTAAGGAGGATATGAAATTCTGCGACAAAACTCAGTCAAAATCAGACTGCACGCTGTCACACTAGAACACAGCCAACTCTAATGCCCCGTACACATGATCGGAATTTTGGTCGGAAAAAGCTCTGATGGTTTTCCCAACAGAATTCCGACGGGATTTCGCTGAAGCTGTCTTGCACACACGGTCACACCAAATTCCGACGGTCAAGAACGTGGTGACGTACAACACGTACGACGGGACTAGAAAAGGAAGTTCAATAGCCAGTAGCCAATAGCTTCCGTCTCGTAGTTGAATCTGAGCATGCATGAGTTTTTGCACATCAGAATTGCATACACACAATCGGAATTTTTCGGTAAAATTGAGAAACTGCTCTTAATCTTTTGCTGGTGGAAATTTGGCCAGCAAAATTACGATGGAGCATACACACGGTCGCATTTTCCGACGAAAAGCTCTCATCGGTCTTTTCCTGGCCGAAATTCCAACCATGTGTATGCGGCATAAGGGTCCTTTCACACAGCGTTCAGTTTTTTAGTTCAGTTCAGTCACTTTTTTTTGTTAAAAAAAGGATGAAAAATTGATGTCAGCGGACATTAAAACGAATGTAAAAATTGACATCTGTATATACAGGTGTACATTTTTTACATCCATTTTCATGTCCACTGACATCCATTTTACATCTTCTTTTTTTTTTTTTTTTTTTTACAAAAAAGAAGTGACTGGACTGAACACCCATGTTTTTGGAAAAACGGACACACAGAACGTTGTGTAAAAAGACCCTAAGGCCCCTTTCACACAATCGTTTTTTACAGACAAATCCGATCGGGCCACCCATTGACTTCTATGGGCAGGTGGATGTCAGCGGATATGTATTCGCTGACACCCGCCTGGCATCCGATCCAACAAAATCCATTGAAACAGATGAACAGCGATACATTTGCCATCTGTCCACCAGAAACCAGCGTTACATCAGAGGGGGGCGGGGTCACCCATACATCATTGGGGAAGCCCGGTTTCTCCATTCGCGTCAGAGGGGGGTGGGGTCAGGTGACGGGTGGCCCCGCCCTCCGCATATAAGAAACGTCAGGCCGCCGGGATCCCGCAGTGTCTCCTCCGTGGAAACAGAAGATGGATGGATTCGCTGCACTGGATCAGATCATCCATCGCTGGACCCCGGAGAGATGATCATCTGTCGCTGGATAGCAAGAGTGAATTACCACCGCTGTAATCTTTTTTTTTTTATTAATAAAGGAATTTTTCAAAAGTGTGTTTGTCTTATTTAACTATTTTTTACACTTTCTTTGTGAAATGGTAGGAAGTACCCCCTTACCATTTCAAACGGGGGGAAGGATCTGGGGGTCCCCTTGTTAAAGGGGGCTTCCAGATTCTGATAAGCCCCCCGCACGCAGACCCCCACAACCACCGGCCAGGGTTGTGGGGATGAGGCTCTTGTCCCCATCAACATGGGGACATGGTGCTTTGGGGGGGACCCCAAAGCATCCTCCCAATGTTGAGGGCATGTGGCCTGGTAAGGTTCAGGAGGGGGGGGCTGCTCTCTTGTCCCCCCTCTTTTCCTGCGGCCTGCCAGGTTGCGTGCTCGGATACAGGGTCTGGTATGGATTTTTAGGGGGACCAACAGAGCAATTTTTTTTTATTTGACGCAGGGTTCCCCTTAATATCCATACCAGACCTTGATACATGTCCCCTGGGGCAGGACCCAGGTCCCCAGACACTTTTTAGGACAGTAACTTGCATATTAGCCTTTAAAATTAGCACTTTAGAATCTTTTCTCTCTGTCAAATCTTTTCTCTCTATGTCGAATATTTTCTCTCTGTCGAATATTTTCTCTATATAATCTTGGACTAATAGAGGTAAGGTTAGGCACATTCGACCACAGGTTCAATAGACACAGATTGTTATTGTCAGAGTCACGTCAAATCTCCTATTCTATATCGAACTGTTGTAATAAGGAAAACGAAAATAAAGCATTTATTTATGTTGGATCTTTAGTTTTTCAGATTCTGCACTTTCGTTATCGTTTGTCAAAACGAAAACAAAAATACCTGAAATTCAGACGAAAATGCATTCGGATGAAAACGAATGCACATGTCTAGTATCTAATACAGTGTGTACAGTTTCTACTACACCTCTGGTGGTGTACACAATACAGTGCAGCCGTAGTACAGTTTCTAATACAGTACAGGCGGTGTACACAGTATCTAATACAGTGTGTACAGTTTCTACTACACTTCTGGTGGTGTACACAGTACACAATACAGTGCAACTGCAGTACAGTTTATAATACACTGCAAGCGGTCTACACAGTATCTAATACAGTGTGTACAGTTTCTACTACACTTCTGGTGGTGTACACAGTACCCAATACAGTGCACCTGTAGTACAGTTGCTAAAACAGTGAAGGCCGTGTACACAGTAACTAATACAGTGTGTACAGTTTCTACTACACTTCTGGTGGTGTACACAGTATACAATACAGTGCAGCCATTGTACAGTTGCTAATACAGTGCAAGTGGTGTACACAGTATCTAATACAGTGTGTACAGTTTCTACTACACTTTCGGTGGTGTACACAATACACAATACTGTGCAGCCGTAGAACAGTTTCTACTACTTTTCTGGTGGTGTACACAGTATCTAATATAGTCCATGCAGTTTCTACTACTTTTCTGGTGGTGTACACACTATTGAATACAGTGTGTACAATTTCTACTACACTTATGGTGGTGTACACAGTAGACAATACAGTGCAGCCGTAGTACAGTTTCTAATACAACCTTTCTTAACCTTTTCAACCCAGAGGAACCCTTGAAATAGTTCTCCAGGCTCGGGGAACCCCTGCTAACAATTAGAAATCTACAAATCACGATACATTAGTGTGATAGTCAGTGTGAAGAATGGTCCTTATACCTGTGGTCATTGGGAAGAATTACCTCCTTACAGATAGCTAAAAAGATCAATGGTGTCGGTGGGAGCTTATTTGAGAGGCAGAAATGGCCCAATGCTGAAGGAACCCCTAGCAAACTCTGGAGGAATCCTAGTTGACAATCACTGTTCTAATACAATGCAGGCGGTGTACACAGTATCTAATACAGCGTGTACAGTTTCTACTACACTTCTGGTGGTGTACACAATACACAATACTGTGCAGCCATAGTACAGTTTCTACTACTTTTCTGGTGGTGTACACAGTATCTAATACAGTGTGTACAGTTTCTACTACACTTCTGGTGGTGTAGACAGTATACAATTAGGGATGAGCCGAACACCCCCCGGTTCGGTTCGCTCCAGAACATACTAAACAGGTAAAAAATTCGGAAGAACGCGCGAAAACCATTAAAGTCTATGGGGCACAAACATGGAAAATCAAAAATGATCATTTTAAAGGCTTATATGCAAGTTATTGTCATAAAAAGTGCTGGGGACCTGGGTCCTGCCCCAGTGGACATGTATTAATGCAAAAAAAAGTTTTAAAAACTGAATTTTTTTTGGCAGCAGTGATTTTTTTTAATGCTTAACCACTTAACGACCAGCTGATGTAGATATAAGTCGGCAGTTTGAAGGTGCATATCTCGGTAACGGCAGCAGCTGCTGCCATAACCGAGGTATCCATCTTTAGAGCCGGTGGTCCTGTGTACGATAATGGTGGTCTCTGTGGCGGATTCGCCGAGAGATCACCGTTATCGATGGTGGGAGAGGTGCCACCCCCCTCCCGCCGCTCTCCCGCACCCTCTGCTGCTTACCGGAGCCGTCGGTAGTGGTGGAGGTGATCGGGACCTTTCCGTGTCTGTATATGGAGATGTCAAAACTTCACGTCCATACGTCTTAAAGGTACATTTTTTCAATGTAATTTTTTCAAATGACATTTTTTTTTTTTTTTTTTGCATTTTAGTCCAAATATGAGATTTGAGGACTTTTTGACCCCAGATCTCATATTTAAGAGGACCTGTCATGCTTTTTTTCTATTAATGATAAAGAATGGTGTTGCGCTCCACACAAAAACTAAATTAAATCCAATAATAGTGAATAAATAATCGCATACAAAATCTAAAATGCACACCTATGCGATTATCACAAACAATTAATTTAAACTGTATCAATACCCTATCTACATAAAATCATTATAAAGTGACTAATAAGATATTCAGGTAGTACACATATTCCTAGTATCATTTATAAAGTGACCAGTATAGAAATTCAAGTAGTATACGTATTCCTAATAAAGTGCAAGTGCAACAATAAGTAGCGGAATCGCAGGTAATAATAATAATAATCCAAAAGAGTGTGCAATCCAAAATGTGTCTCAATCCATAAAAGTGCATCCAAGTGAAAAAAGATATATACGTTAAAAAATTGTATAAAAGTAAGATCCAACAAATAAATAAACAAAAAAGTAAAACTAGATATAAAACACAATCCAAAAAAATTCTTAAAGTGTCTCTATTTGTCGAAAAAATAGCAATCCGTATCAGGTCATGCAAATAAGTGAGTCCACACTGTGCTATGTAATAGACTAATTCTATGAACAAACACGGGATAGTTCCACCGGTGATCTTACAACTCCTCAAAGCAGGTGCTCGCACAATGAGTGCAGGGGGTACCTTACCTCACTGCTGTCAGTTAGACAGCAATACGCTCCAATGGTTAAGGTGTATGTCCTCAGCTGATATAGACACCCCAGGCAATTCCCTCCAGGTACTCAGCCATTGACCACAGATCAAACCCGGAAAAAAGAAGAGGGGCTCCAATAGTGAAGTAATGTCAAACAGGTTTTATTGTAAAAAGGACATAGTCCTGGGTACTCACATTTAGTAGCACAATTAAGAGCTAAAGTTACAGCTAAAAAACAAACGGACTCCTCGTTCGTACCCCGGACGTCGCTTCCGGTATCCTCCTAGGACAATCGCAACACCATTCTTTATCATTACTATAATTTGAGGGGAGGGTTTGCACCTCTGTCGGTGTTTTGCTGCAACCATATTAGCTCTTTTGTTTAACCATTGTAGCGCGAGGATAACCAACAATTACCATTTCCTTTTTTTCTATTACAAGGGATGTTTACATCCCTTGTAATCGGAATAACAGTGACCCTTTTTTTTTTTTTTTTAACAGTGAAAAAAAAAAAAATTAAGTAAAATAAATAAGAAAAACATTTTTAACGCGCCCGTCCCGACGAGCTCACACGCAGAAGCGAACGCATATGTGAGTAGCACCCGCATATGAAAACGGTGGCCAAACCACACATGTGAGGTATCGCCGCGAACGATAAAGCGAGAGTAATAATTCTTGCCCTAGAGATCCTCTGTAATGCAAAACATGCAATCTGTAGAATTTTTAAAACGTCGCCTATGGAGATTTTTGTGGGGTACAAGCTCCATGAGCGGACACAATTTTGAAGTGTGACATATTGGGTATCAATTTACTCGGCATAACATTATCTTTCACAATATATAGAAAAAATTGGACTAACTTTACTGTTGTATTATTTTTTTATTCAAAAAAAGTGATTTTTTTCCAAAAAAAGTGCACTTGTAAGACCGCTCTGCAAATATGGTGTGAAAAAAAAGTATTGCAATGACCACCATTTTATTCCCTAGGGTGTTAGAAAAAAAAACATTACATAATGTTTGGGGGTTCTAAGTCATTTTCTAGCAAAAAAAAACCTGTTTCAGGCTAGGTTCACACTGCTGCGATGCAGGAACTCTGCGAATCCACTGTGGGTTCCCGCATTGCATGTCTCTCCCAGTGGCAGTTCACACTGCCCTATGCGAACTGCTGGGAGTGTCAATTAAAAGTTAATGACACCTCCAAATCAGTTTGCATATCGCAGTGCGATCTGCAAACTCAGACAGGAATCGGATCGCATGGTGTGAGCACCCATGTGATCCGATTCTGCTGCAGACCAAAAAAAGGGTCCTGTATGAGTTTGGGTCGAATGCGATGGGAATTCAGCCATACTGTCTGTATGGCTGAACTGGCATCGCACAGAGATCGCATGTGATTTGCACTGCAGTGCGGTGTGAATCACATCCGATCTCGGACATCGCAGCAGTGTGAACCGAACCTCAAACATGTAAACACCTAAATTCCAAAACGAGGCTAGTCCTTAAGTGGTAGTGAAGCAATAAAAATGACATTTTCCTTTAAATGCCGTGCCTGGGGGATGTCTATAGTATGCCTGCAAAGTGGCGCATTTTTACCGTGTTTAGAACAGTACTACAGCAAAATGACATTTCTAAAGGAAAAATTGTCATTTAAAACTGATCGCGGCTGTAATGATTTGTCGGGTCTCGAAAATATAGATAAAACTCATCGAAAAAAAGAGCATGGGGCATGCTGCTGTTATCGAGCCAGAACATGCAGAAGAGTTGGTGGAGTGGATAACAAAGCCGTCCTCGTCCTCCTCATACTCTGTCACCCAGGCTCAGAGTAGTTTGCATTCCAATGCAGCTGAAAAAAAAGTGGCCTATTCCACCGGCTCCTTGTTCACTGTCACTCCTTCCATAGCCCCACCATCATGCACAGAAGAGTCCCCAGAATTATTCAACCACAGTGTCAGGTACGTGCTGCTGTAGGATGCACAGCAATTTGAAGGCTCCGATGTTGGTTCTCAGGCTGAGGAAGGGAGTAACGTGAGCCTAGAGAGAGGGGGTGCCCAAGAAGGACAAGAAACTGGCCGTCATGTTCCCCCAGCTGCAGCATACTGCCAAGTTTGTTCCAGTGATGAGGAGGGAGGGGATGATGAGGTCACTGACTGTACTTGGGTGCCTGAGAAAAGAGAGGAGGAGGAGGCATACAGTTTAACAGGGGCATGTAATTAAAATTTTTGATATAATATTTCACAGCAGGGCCTATTCATGCGCCCATCAAGAGTAACTGTGAGGGGTTACAGTGTTGTGGCACCACTACCCCCCAAGCCCAATTTTTCTGCCCCTGTTAAACAAGGGCATGTAATTACAATTCTTGATATAATATTTCACAGTAGGGCCTGTTCCTGCACCTAACAAGAGTAACTGTGAGGGCTTACAGTGTTCTGGTACCACCAACACCTAAGGCACAATTTTCTGCAGAGTATATAGGGCAGGCCGTATAGTATATATACTGCTGTTCAGAGTATATAGTGTCTTGGGGCAGAGAAAAGGACGGTGGGGTGAACAAACCCTGGGACTTTGTCTCCCTCTCTCTGTCTATCTGTCTGTCTGTCTCTCTCTCTCTCTCTCTCTGCCTGTTTCTCTGCCTCTGTCTCTCTCTCTCTCTCTCTGTTTCTCTGTCTCTGTCTCTCTCTCTCTGTCTGTCTCTCTCTCTTTGTACGTCTATTTCTCTGGCTCTCTCTCTGTCTCTCTCTGTCTGTCTGTCTCTTTCCCTCTGTCTGTCTTTGTCTGTCTGTTTCTCTCTCTCTCACTCACTCTTAGCCTCTCTCTGTCTGTCTCTTTCTGGCTGTCTATCTCTAACTCTCTCTCTCTCTCTGTTTGTCTTTCTCTCTATCTCTGTGTCTCTCTCTGTCTGTGTCTGTCCCTCTCTGTCTGTCTCTCTTTGTCTGTCTGTCTCTCTGTATGTCTGTTTCTCTGTCTCTCTCTCTGTCTCTCTCTCTTTTTGTCTCTGTCTCTCTCTCTCTTGCTCTCTCTGTCTGTCTCTCTGTCTCACGCTCTCTCTGTCTCTGTCTGTCTGTCTCTCTCTCTCTGTCTTTCTCTATCTCTCTCTTTGTCTATGTCTCTCTTTCTCTCTGTCGGTGTCTGTTTGTCTCTCTGTCTATCTGTCTCTCTGACTCTCTCTGTCTCAATTCAATTCAATTCAAATAAGCTTTATTGGCAGGAGCACATACATGTTAGCATTGCCAAAGCAGTTGAGTTTCTATAGGAAAAAGAAGGGGGGGGGGGGGGGTTAGGGGGTTATATAGAGGGGAATGGGCATAAGTCAGTGTAAAGGATTTTTAAGTCCTCAGTCTTCCATGTCCCTCTCAGTCTGTGCCACATATTGAGCAGCTATTTTTACCGTTGGCTCCTCTTCTCCCAGTAGATATTGGAGTTTTTTCTTCTCTTCTATAGAATTGAAGTCCGGGATGAGAGTGGAGAGTCTCTGGAAGTGAGTGTCCCTCACTGATGAGTACTTTGGGTAATGTAGCAGGAAGTGGTCCTCATCCTCCAGGACCCCCTGGTCACATTGCTGGCACAGTCTACTCTCCCTGGGCTTGTAGGTCTGTCTGTGCCATCCTAATTCGATTTCCAGGCTGTGGGTGCTCAGTCTATACAGGCTCAGGGTCTGTCTGTCTGTCTTTGGGGTCTTGTAGCACCTCCAGGTACGGGGCCAGTTTGTAGTCTCTCTGCAGTGACTGGTAAACAGTTTGTTTTTTGGAGTTTGTTAGCTCATTTCTCCATTCTCCAACATGTTTTTCTTTGGAGTCATTCATTATGTTTTTTATTTGAGATTTTGTTAGGCTGTATTGTTGAGAGTTTGGGATAGACAAGGTGTTGATAAGTTGTTGCTGGCCACATGGCTTGGGCTGATCCTTACTGTTCAGTAAGGCTTTATGGTGGTATGAGTTGGGACTGCTGTTTTGTAGGTGATCCCAGTATAACGCCCTCTTTTGTACAGCGAGAAGTAAGAGAAATCTGCCCAACTCAGACCAGCAAGCACTATTGAATGTGCTCCGATGGACTTGGAGGAGGTGCTTGCATAATTCCATATGGAATATTTCTGTTGGGCTGGGGTCCCATTTGGATTGGTCTGGGTAAATTACAGGACCCCAAACTTCACTGCCATAAAGAAGAATTGGGTTGATGACGCTATCAAATATTCAAAGTTATGCCCCATACACACGATGAGATTATCGGACGAATGATCGTCCGTTTTTTATTGCATGCTAATCTCAGATCGAATCTGATGAGTTTATTAAAGTCACGAAAATTCCCGCACGACAGAAAAAAAATTCGGAAGTGATGTCATGTGTTGTAATGCATTCATATTGCATTTTCGAACGATAGCTGTACTGATTAAACGAAAATCGTATGATCTGGCATCGTACGAAAAAAAATTCTGTGCATGTCCGATAATAATATCGGATGAACTGTCCTAATCGGCTCTCGAAAGCTCTGTACTAACGATCCGATTATCTTACGACCGCTTCGAAAGTGGTATTTTCCGTATGATTTTCGGATCGTGTGTACGGGGCATTAGACTCTCACTGGTGGTTTTAGGTGGTACAGCTGTCTCCTCATGGCATAGAAGGCTCTGCATGCCTTGTCTTTAGTGCCTCTATAGCTGGCTTGAACCTTCCGGATTTGTTCATTTCTAAGCCGAGGTATGTGTAGCTGTTAGTTTCATCAACAGTGCAGTTGTTTAACCACTTGCTTACTGGGCACTTAAACACCATTCTGCCCAGACCAATTTTCAGCTTTCGGTGCTCTCACACTTTGAATGACAATTACTCAGTCATGCAACACTGTACCCAAATGAATTTTGTGTCCTTTTTTTCCCACAAATAGAGCTTTCTTTTGGTGGTATTTGATCACCTCTGGGGTTTTTATTTTTTGCGCTATAAATGAAAAAAGACCGAAAATTTTGAAAAAAAACGCATATTTCTTTGTTTCTGTGACAGAATTATGCAAATTATTAATTTTTCTTCATACATTTTGGCCACAATTTATACTGCTACATATCTTTGGTAAAAATAACCCAAATTAGTGGATATTATTTGGTCTTTGTGAAAGTTAGAGAGTCTACAAGCTGTGGTGCGAATCGCACAAAATTGATCACATCTGATGTACTGGTGGACTATCTCGCTTCTTGTGACCCGAACAAGTCAGGAAAGTACAAATAACCCCCAAATGACCCCTTTTTGGAAAGTAGACATTCCAAGGTATTTAGTAAGAGGCATAGTGAGCTTTTTGATGTTGTCATTTTTTTCCCACAATTCTTTGCAAAATTAAGATTTTTCATTTTTTTCTTTCTCCACAAAATTGTCATTGTAATAGGTTATTTCTCTCACGTGGCATGTGTATACCACAAATGACACCCCCCAAAAAATTCTGCTACTCCTCCTGAGTATTACAATACCACATGTGTGGGACTTTTTCACAGCCTGGCCACATAGAGAGGCCCAACATGCAGGTAGCGCCATCATGTGTTCTAGGAACATAAATTACACATCTAACTTGTTGACTATTTATTACACTTTTGAAGCACCAGGACAATGACACGTGACACTGATGACAGATGGCACTGATACGTGGCAATGATGACACTTATACGTGGCACTGATGACAGGTGGCACTGATGACAGATGGCACTGATGACAGATGGCACTAATATGTGGCACTGATGACACGTGGCACTTATACGTGGCACTGATGACACGTGGCACTTATACATGGCACTGAAGACACGTGGCACTAATACGTGGCACTGATGACAGATGGCACTAATACGTGGCACTAATACGTGCCACCGATGACAGATGCCACTAATACATGGCACCGATGACGCGTGACACTGATGACAGATGGCACTGATAAGTGGCATTGATGACACGTGACACTGACAACAGATGGCACGTGACACTGACAGGTGGCACTGATGACAAATGGCACTGATACGTGGCACTGATGACAGATGGCACTATGTGGCACTGATGACAGGTGGCACTGACGACAGGTGGCACTGACGACAGGTGGCACTGACGGCAGGTGGCACTGGGGGCAGGTGGCACTGGGGGCAGGTGGCACTGGGGGCAGGTAGCACTGGGGGAAGGTAGCACTGGGGTGGATGGCACTGGGCGCAGGTAGCACTGGGGTGGATGGCACTGGGGGCAGGTAGCACTGGGGTGGATGGCACTGGGGGCAGGTAGCACTGGGGTGGATGGAACTGGGGTGGATGGCACTGGGGTGGATGGCACTGGGGCAGATGGCACTGGGGCGGATGGCACTGGGGCGGATGGCACTTTTTATTTTTATTTTTTCCTTTTTTTTTTTTTTTCTTACTACAAACAGAACGGCTGCCGCTGCAGCCGTTCATCTCTCCCCTCTCACACTGTCTGTGCGAGGAGGGAGAGCGGCGCTGCGAGATGATCTCATATGTTTACATATGAGATCATCTCCCATTGGACACGCCGATCACGCTGTAAACGGCCGCTGTGATTGGCCGTTTACAGCGATCTGTGTTTGCCTGTCCCCGGGGGACACGGCGAACACAGAACTTCCGCGATGCGCGCCCGCGGCGGCGCGCATTGCGGAAGTAAACATCAGGCCGTCCAGGGACGACCACCCGGACGAACGCGCCTGCTCTACGGCCGTCATTCGGCTATAGGGCGGGCGCGAGGTGGTTAATGTAAAGGAAGTGCTCTTTGTTTGTTTAGTATTTTTCTTTTGGAACACCATGATTTTTGTTTTACTTGAGTTGATTGGTAATGCCCATGTGGCACTGTATTTCTCCAGCACTTCCAGGCTGTCTTATAGGCCTTTCCCTGTTGGTGACAGAAGTAGGAGGTCATCAGCATACAGCAGGAACTTCACCTCAGTGTCATGTAGTGTCAGTCCTGGTGCTGGGGAGGATTCCAGAGCTGCAGCCAGTTCATTGATGTAGATGTTGAAGAGGGTTGGACTTATGCCGCGTACACACGGGCGGACTGTATGGCGTACTTAGTCCATCGAAACACATTTCAGCGGACAGTCCGCTCGTGTGTGGGCTTCAGCGGACTTTTTCACCGTGCAGTCTGGCGTACTAAGTATTTCGGAATTTCCGTAATTCTGTCCGTCATACTTTGGTTTCAGCGGACAATACGGTCGTCAGTGTGCTAGTTGGACGGACTAAGAATGGTGCATGCCCAGAAAGGATTTACACGGCGGAAGGGTGCTTTGCTGTGTATTGGACTTCCTATTTCTAGTCCCGTCGTACGTGCTGTACACGTCATCGCGCAAGCTTTCGAGGGACTGTTCGTGTATCCGTGTGTGGTCAAGTCCGTTCAGTGGAAAGTATGACGGACTGTCCGTCGGATTGTATGACGGACTAAGTAGGCCATACAGTCCGCTCGTGTGTACGCGGCATTAGGCTGCAGCCCTGTCTGACTCCTCGGGCCTGCCGGTAGTGTTCAGTTCTTTTCCCCTTCACTTTTATGCTGCAGCTGTTCTCAGTGTATGAACTCTTGATAACCGCATATGTTTTCCCTCCTATTCCACGCTCTAATAGTTTGAGGAACAGGCCTGGGTGCCACACGGAGTCAAATGCCTTCTTAAAGTCCACAAAGTAGGCAAAGATCTTTCCATGCTTTGTATTGTGCACATGGTTCTTGATGAGGCTGTGCAGGGTGTAAATGTGGTCTGTAGTGCAATGGTTTGGCATGAACTCTAACTGGCTTTTGCTGAGGACATTGTGTTGTGTCAGGAAGTTGAGGATTCTTTTTTTGAGGATACTGTTGAATAGTTTACCTAGTGTGCTGCTGACACATATCCCCCTGTAGTTGGCTGGATCATACTGATCTCCACTCTTATGGATGGGTGTTATGAAGCCTTGGTTCCATACTATAGGTTAGTAACCAGCACTCAGGACTAGATTGAACACTTTGCATAGTGCAGCATGTACATCTGGGGAGCCATGTTTAATCATCTCTGGCAGGGTTCCATACATTCCACTTTTTTGGTTTGCAGGTTTTGAATGTTCTCCCTAATTTCTTGTGGTGTAAACGGTACATCTAGAGGGTTCTGGAAGTACTTAATTTTTTTCCTCCATATCATTTAGTCTTTTGATAATGTCTTTTTGTTCTACAGTTAGAGCCTCCTCTGGAATATCTTTGTAGAGGTTCTTAAAGTAGTTGAGCCAGATGTTGCCATTTTGGACATGGAGGTTGTTTTTCCTGGGTGCAGAGCCAATATTCTTTTTTTTTAACATAAAGTTTATTTATTTTTTAACAAACAAACAGAATATAAAACAAATTATAATACATTTAGAGTCTATTCACACAGGGGCAACACGACTTCCACCGCAACTTTTTGAGGCAACTTGGACACGACTTGAATATGAATAACAGCGCGACTTGGAGCAACTTCAATACGACTTGGGGCAACTTACAACACAACTTTAAGTCGCCCCAGGCCAGGCGACTTTGGCCGTTGCCAATCAGAGAATAATCAGCTCTCGAGGGGGAACTCTACGCCAAATTTTAAATAAAAACCGGCATAGTTTCCCCCTCCAGGAGCATACCACGCCCTTAGGTCTGGTATGGATTTTAAGGGGAACCCCCCTACGCTAAAAAAATGGCGTGGGGGTCCCCCTAAAATCCATACCAGACCCTTATCCGAGCACGCAGCCCAGCCGGTCAGGAAATGGGTTGGGGACGAGCGAGCACCCCCCCTCCTGAACCGTACCAGGCCGCCTGCCCTCAACATGGGGGATGGGTGCTTTGGGGAAGGGGGGCGCCCTGCGGCCCCCCACCCCAAAGCACCTTGTCCCCATGTTGATGAGGACAAGGGCCTCTTCCCGACCACCCTGGCCGTTGGTTGTCGGAGTCTGCGGGCGGGGGGCTTATCAGAATAATATTAATAAGCGGCCCCCAGATCCCAGCCCCCCACCCTATGTGAATGAGTATGGGGTACATCGTACCCCTACCAATTCACCTGGGGGGAAAACGTGTCAATAAAAAAAAACACTACAGGTTTTTACTGTGTTTAGCCACGTTTAGAGGCATTTCAAGCGCTAAATGCTTCTAAAGTCAGCGTCTGAACTTATTTTTTTGCTTTCCAAAAAAGGCCTCTAAACTCAACTGCCTAGAAAGGACTGTAAACTACCCTGTGTACATGTACTGATAAGATAACTAAGACCCCTTTCACACTGGGGCACTTTGCAGGTGCTGCAGCGCTAAAAATAGCGCCTGCAAAGCGCCCTGAAAGAGCCACTGCTGCGTCTCCGAGGGCTTTCACACTGGAGTGGTGCGCTGGCAAGACGCTAAAAAAAGTCCCGCTAGTAGCATCTTTGGAGCGGTAACTGAGTGGTGGTCACCACTCCTGCCCATTGAAATGGGCAGGAGCACTTAGCGGTGTTTTTAACCCTTTCTAGTGCAGGGGGAAAAGCACCCCGCTAGCGGCTGAATAGCGATGCGAAATTGCCGGTAAAGTGTCGCTAAAAATAGCAGCGTTTTACTGCTGGCGCACCCACCACCCCAGTGTCGAAGGGGCCTTAGAGGAGAGTTCAGGAGCCGTTAAAAAAAATGCCCAACTGCTCCTAAAAGTCAGTTTACCAGCAGCAGTGCACATGAGGCCTAACACTTAGCCCTGGTTTACATTGCAGCAATTTGGCATGCAATTTGACACCAATTCCCAAAAGTAGTTCCTGTACTCATTTTGGCGACTTTGGGGTGTGATTTCACTAGACATCTGTGCAGAAACCCGCACAGATGTCTCTGAAATTGCCTCCGAAATCGGGACTGACATGCATGAATGAAATCATGTTCAAGTGAACATGCAGGATTTCATTCCCGCTGTCAGTGTGAACCTAGGCTTAAAGTGGAAATGAACTTTCAGTTTAAATGAGCCAACTACGTATAGGGTTCATTAAAATGTAAGGTGTGCAAAGTCTCACAGTTTTTTTTAATTAATATCAGCCCCAGAAATCCTGCATCCTGCCAACATACTGTAGAGTGGGACCCTTGCTCTCTGGGTGAAAGCAATGGTCTTTTTGCAGAGGTCAGACACACCCCCTCCTAAGTCAGAGCTAGAGGAAGCATGAGCTTTGTTGATTGGAGAGCTATTGGTCTGACTCACTCAGGTCAGTCAGATCTCTGCAATGAGACCACTGCTTCCCCAGAGACTAAGGGTCCCACTCTGCAGGTGCTAGCAGAGGGCTACTACAGGCTGTGGCATCTTTAGAAAGAAAACACACTATAAGACACTGAACAGCTTTTGTTTTAACACAGCTGGAATATATTTATCTAATTAAAACTAAAGGTTTAATTGGGCTTTAATGCTATCTTTCTCCCTAAGGCTGGGTTCACACCGCTGTGGCTAGGAGACCCGGATGTGATTCCCACCGCACTGCAGTGCAAATCACATCCGATCTCTGTGCGATGCGAGTTCAGCCATACAGATAGTATAGCTGAATTCGCATCGCACCCGCCCCAAACTCGCACAGGACCCTTTTTTTGGTCTGCAGCAGAATCGGATCGCATGGGTGTTCACACCATGCGATCCGATTCCTGTCCGAGTTTGCAGATCGCACTGCGATATGCGAACTGATCTGGGGGTGTCATTAACGTTTCACTGACACTCCCAGCAGTTCACATAGGGCAGTGTGAACTGCCGCCGGGAGGCATGCGATGCGGGAACCCGCCGCGAATTTGCGGCGTTCCCGCATCGCTGTAGTGTGAACCCAGCCTAGAATACAATCCTAACATTTAAATACAAATGCTCTGTAAACCCTAACACTAATTAACCTTAAGAAATAATTAACACGACTTGCCAAGGTGTGTTTAAAAGATTCCAGATAATTTTTTTTTTTTTTTACAATTAAAAAGGTTAACAGAAGATTTTCACACACAAGGGTTGCATAATCAGCTCAGAATCACTTGTCTGCTTACATAGAGCAAACAGCAGCCTCCAAACTGCAGCTGAGGGCCAGATGTGGCCCTTTTCTTGCCTTTTTCTGCCCTTTGGGGCACTTTTCCTCCCACTGATACAAGACACTGTTCCTCCCACTAACACCAACAATGGGGCACTATTTTTCCCACTGACACCAATGATGGGGCAATATTCCTCCCACTGACACCAATGATGGAGCAATATTCCTGCCACTGACACCATTGATGGCAAACTATTTTTCCCACTGACACCAACGATGGGGGCACTGTTCCTCCCTGCAATGTTTACTCCCACTGATGACAGGACAAATTTGACTCCCAATGACCACAGTCTGGCCCCCCTAAAGTCTGGAGAACAGTAAACTGGCCCTTTGTATTTAAATTTTGGAGACTTCTGACATAGAGGCTACCTTTGTCTCTCCATAGTCTTCCTCTGTCATACATGTCATATTTCGGTCTTGCTTAGGTGCCTATCCATTTTGGCCAAACAGGCCTGGACACAAGCTCCCAGTGTTTTACAACTTGCTCCAGCAGCAATCACGTGTACAGAAAATCCCTGACTGAGTGCAAACTCTTCCAATTTCTGGCAAAAACCTTTACCTGTATCTAATCAGATTCCTCTACCGAGCTACCTGTTCTGATCTTTCATGCACTCTTTCACTACCCAAACCACCTCTCCCCATGTCCACTGGCACTGCCACATTTACATAGTGACAGACAGCTCATCTGTTTTAAAGAGTTCCCTGATTGGATGAACTAGAGTTTGCCTCTCCACCTCATCCATTCAGAGAACACTTTGCATTCACTGAAATAAGAGAAAGATATAGATAAGGAGCCATTTAGGTGTGCTGCAGTACAAGGAGCATTTTGGAAGGAGGGGAAATCGGATGGACAAAAAGGTGAGCCCAGTAGTGCGCTGCTTCTCCTTTGACTGTCCATTCACAAGGTGGGGGTGGTGTGGCAACCTGTAAGTGAAAGGTAAACTGCAGCATATTACAATTAGATCCCCCTCTCTGACAAAGGGCTGTGTTCTTATAAAGTGCTGTGATTTTAGAACATGTGTACATCTCACAACTGGATGGACAGACATAAAAACACCTGGCAGTAAAACAGCTACATTATATGTATTTCATCTGCGTATTTAGCTTTTTGCCTGGGGTTCAGCTTTGAAATAGATTCAGAGTAAAAACCATGGAAGAGCAATCTAGTAAGAACGTGAAAGTTATATTAAAAATGGCTTTAAGGTAAACATTGCACTGAACTAAAATAAACATTCACTGAAAATACATGGCAATTTCCCCTTATTCACAATATTCACATCACAATATGTGCCATTAGCATGTTTGATACCTTTTTATTTCTTTGTTATTCTAAAATCATCATAGTTCATAAACTAAGGAAAGTATTATTATTATGACATATGCATTACATTGACAATGAGACTTCTGTATAGAGAGATTTTCAATGTATTTATTCATTTTTTTCTATTGGATGAACAAGAAGGACTCTTGTGTTTTTTCACATGACTAACTATATAACTATGTTTAATGTAAGCAGCACAGGACTTATGTTAGTATATTACCTTTGAGATGGTCAGAGGTTCTCCATACTCCAACCCTCCTTTTAGAGAGAAACCCCATGGAGCTCCACCTTGAAGAGTTGCCTTTAAGTATAAGGATGCAGCACCCAGCTGGTTGGAAGATATTCTCCAGTCCATGTTGTCCTTTGACCTCACTCATTCAACATTGTCACTCTTTATCAGTCCTTAGCTTGTAAAAGTAAAGACTATGAGCTTCAGGATCCCCTCCATCAGATGTCCTGAAAATGAATGTAGAACACAAACGACCACATGAGCTGATTCTTAGGGGCTGACTTTCATGCCATTAGAAGTTGAAGTAATAAAATTCTTGACTTTTTTTCCATTTACCACTGTCTTTATTCCAAAGGCAGGTCCACGGAAAAAAAAAATTGCTCCACACAAGCAAAAACAACAAACTTTTGAAACTATGCGTGCAGAACGGGTGACATGTAAAGTAGTGTTTGTTTTTGATTGATGATGCTCCTTCTGCTTCTCCCCCAGACTTACCATTACAATAGGCTATCTTTTCAGTTCATTGCATTCAAAGAATGAGATCTCTGCTGTTTTCAAGCTGCATGGGTTTCTAGTGAGTGAGCTATAACTTGCTCCTGCAGTCCACAGCCCTTGGAATTTCCACTTGTTGCTGGGAATGTAAAATCTGATCAGTACAAAAGGAAATCAGGCAGGGCTTATGTACAGATCAAACTGAAACACTGCAGGTGGATTTCCTTAGAGCAGAGGAAGTGAACGTGTTATGCAGATCTGTAAATTCCTCCTCTTTCTCCAGTACTTCAGTAGATCAGACCATAACTACATTGGGAGAAGGAGGGGGAGTGAAAAGTGGAGGGTGTGCGCAAAGGATTAGTACAAGTCATGCTGATTTTACACAGCAAGTACCCAAATGATATGCGGCTAAGAATAGAAAGAGATGCTTCAACACTTCATGTATCAGAAATCTTGGCACTATGGTACATTCTCACTTGCAGTATCCGCTTTTAAATTCAACTTATGATATTAATTAATATAGTAATGCTGTTTTGACAGGGCTATCAAAAAGACATTTGGTCCCAGTGCAGAATGTGAACAAGGCCCCTTGCTGAGTCCTTCAAAAACCTTATTACTCTTAAAATATGTAAGTTCTAGAATTGACCAGAGTGTCAAGGGAGACGTTATCCAGGCCCCGTCCCATATTCTGGAAGAAAACAACAGCAAAAACCACATATTGTAGCATTAAAATAAAATATATGACAATTTATTGAAAAATAGAAATGCACTCCCAAATGTACGCATGTGTACAGCATGGCATAAAGGTCACCTGGGAGCCAGGAAAGACCGAAGGGCAGCCAGAGAACCACCAGCCGTGGTTCTAGGGAGAGACTAGGGATGAGCCGAACACCCCCCGGTTCGGTTTGCACCAGAACTTTAGAACGGACCGAAAATTTGTGCGAACTTCAGAACCCTATTGAATTCTATGGGACTTGAACGTTCAAAATAAAAAGTGCTAATTTTAATGGCTAATATGCAAGATATTGTCCTAAAAAGGCTTTGGGGACCCGGCTCCTGCCCCAGGGGACATGGGTCAATGCCAAATCTTTTTTAAAAATGGCAGTTTTTTAGGAGCACTGATTTTAATGACGATTAAAGTGAAAAAAAGTGAAATATTCCTTAAAAATATCATGCCTGGGGGATGTCTATAGTATGCCTGTGAAGTGCCATGTGTTTCCTGTGTTTAGAACAGTCCCTGCACAAAATGACATTTAACAGAAAAAAATCATTTAAAACTGCTTGTGGTTTTAATATAATATCTGGTTCCGGCAATACGGATGAAAGTCATTGAAAAATGGCATGGGTAGCCCCCCCTGCCCATTACCAGCCCCTTTGGGTCTTGTACGGATATTAAGGGGAACCCCGTACCCAAATTAAAAAAAGGAAATGCGTGTGGCCCCCAAGCCCTATATACTCAGAACAGCAGTATACAGGAAGTGCAAACAAGACAGGGACTGTGTAGGTTTGTTGTGTTAAGTAGAATCTGTTTGTAATTTTGAACTGGTACATTTTTAACCACTTAACAACCGGCCCATAGCCGAATGACGGCTACAGGGCGGTTGTTTAACTCTGGGAGGCTGTCATATGACGTCCTCCCAGAATTCCGCTCTCGCGTGCCCCCTGGGGCACGCACTCGAGAGCATCCGTGACCCGGCGCATCACGGATCACAGTAAACGGCCACTCATCGCAGCCGTTTACCACGTGATCGCTCCGTCAAATGACGGAGTGATCACTTGTAAACAAACCGGCGTCATGTTATGACGCCGGTTCCTCCCTCCCCCTCTCTGTACCGATCGGAACAGCGGAGGGGGAAGAGATCGGTGTCAGCAGCGATGTGGGCTGCATCTGGAGTGCCCACATCGCTGCTCACCGAAAATTAACCCCTCAATTCCCTGCTATTACTCTGCAATACCCTGCAATACCCTGCAATACCCTGCAACACTCTGCAATACCCTGCAAAACTCTGCAATACCCTGCAACACTCTGCAATACCCTGCGACACTCTGCAATACCCCGCAACACTCTGCAATACCCTGCAACACCCTGCAACACCCTGCAACACTCTGCAACACCCTGCAACACTCTGCAATGCTCTGCAACACCCGCCAATACCCTGCAACACCCGCCAATACCCTGCAACACCCACCAATACCCTGCAACACTCTGCAATGCTCTGCAACACCCGCCAATACCCTGCAACACTCTGCAATGCTCTGCAACACCTGCCAATACCTGCAACACTCTGCAATGCTCTGAAACACCCGCCAATACCCTGCAACACTCTGCAATGCTCTGCAACACCTGCCAATACCCTGCAATGCTCTGCAATGCAATACTCTGCAATGCCATACTCTGAGATACCCAGCCATACTCTGAGATACCCAGCCATACTCAGAGATACCCAGCCATACCCAGCCATAGTCGGTGATACCCTGCAATACCCAGCCATAGACACCCCCCCCCCCCCCCCCTCCCGCCGCCCTCCGGTGCTTCTACCGACTCGCCAATACGATCAAAGCCAGAATCTTTTTTTTTTTTTCAGGCTTCCCAGCTTAGAGGTGAGATGCGGGGTCTTATTGACCCCATATCTCACTGTATCTTACTGTAAAGAGGACCTGTCATGCCATATTTCTATTACAAGGGATGTTTACATTCCTTGTAATAGGAATAAAAGTGATCAAAAAATTTATTTTTGGGGAAAAAAATGTCAAACTACCAAGCTCCTTTCTTTTCGTCCATGCTGACTGCCTTATCCTCCCACCTGGAGGGTAAGGTGGTCATGGGTGGTGATTCAAACATCGCGTTTGACCACCTTATGGATAAGAGTTCCAATGGTAGATCCCACTTGAAACGTCCCCCTAAACAGAGTCTAAAAATTGCTAAACTTTTTCATTCTCTGGGGATGATAGACTCCTGGAGAGAGCTCCACCCTGATGCTAGGGACTTCACTCACTTTTCAGCTCCACACAGGACATTCTCCCGCATAGATCACATCTTTGTCCACACGGCGGATATTACCTTTTTATCTCGGGCTTGCATTAAAGAGGTTCCATGGTCTGATCATTCAGTCATTTACATTCAGCTCGTGGGCTTTCTAGCTCCGGCGGGCCCCCCCCAATGGCGCCTCAAGGAGTCCCTCCTTGCCAACCAAATACACTGTACGCAACTGGAGAGAGACCTGAAAGAGTTCTTTCAACTTAATGACACTCCTGAAATTTCCCCGGGCACATTGTGGGGGGCCCATAAAGCGGTCATGAGAGGTAAAATTATTCAGCTGACCTCCCAGCTCAAGAAGGAAAAAGCCCAAAGCGTAGTCAATCTGGAACGGGACTTCCAGGTACTGAGTGCTGCGCACAAGAAAAATCCATCACCCACTTCATTAGCCAAAATGGATACCGCTAGAATTGCTTTGAATTTGGCCCTGACTTCCAGTGCAGAGAGCCACCTTAAATGGACAAGTGGAAGATTCTATCTTCACACTGATAAATTTGGCCCTCAGCTGGCTGCGAGGCTTTCCCCCCGGCACAGGATTCAGGCCCTCCCCAAAGTAAAGTCCCTATCCGGTAAACTGACCCAAAACCCTAAACAGATTCTAGAGGCCTTCAATAAATTCTATTCTAATCTATACTCGGACACCAACCCCGCTGGTATTCCACAGTTGGAGGCCTTCCTGGACAGTATCGCACTCCCCAGAATCTCAGACTCCCATAGGGAGCTTATGGAATCCTCTTTCACGGAGGAGGAGGTTAGAGAAGTCATTAAAGGACTTAAACTTGGCTCGGCCCCTGGCCCTGACGGGTTTTCTACTAAGTACTATAAACAGTTTATAGAAGTCCTGGCTCCTTACCTGGCCCGATTCTTCAACTCCCTCAACAATAAGTCTTCCCTGGATCCGACAGCCAACCTGGCATTTATCTCAGTAATACCTAAACCCGATAAAGACCTAAGCCTAGTGAGCAATTATAGACCTATTTCCCTAATTAATAACGATCTGAAAATAATGACCAAGATTCTTTCAAACAGACTGGGCTCTTTCATAGGTTCATATGTCCATGGGGACCAGGTTGGCTTCATACCAGGCAGGCAGGGGCCGGACCAGGTGAGGAGAGCTATAGACATAATCTCCATCCTCCAGTCGGGCTGGGATGGCGGTCCTCTCCAGGAGGGTTTCCTATTATCCATCGACCTCCAAAAGGCCTTCGATACCGTTACCTGGCCATATTTGTTCCGCACACTAGAGCGATGGGGTTTTGGCCACAAATTTGTCAATACTCTATCCGCCCTTTATTCCCATCCTAGTGCCCGGATCAAACTTCAAGGCCATCTATCAGACCCTTTTCCCATTGCCAAGGGTACTAGGCAGGGTTGCCCGTTATCCCCCCTATTATTCGCTATAGCTATAGAAACGCTAGCAATCTCCTTTAGGTCTCATCCTGATATCCACGGCGTGCGCTGTGGCCCCTCCTCGCACAAATGCGCGTTATTCGCGGACGATGTCCTTCTATTCATTACATCACCACTCATCTCCACTCCCAACGTTTTAAGGGTGCTTCATGAGTTTGGGCAAGCCTCTGGCTTGCAAGTCAACATGACCAAGTCAGTAGCTCTCAACGTCTCCGTTAACTCGGATTCGGTAGCAAAACTCCAATCCCAGTTTCCCTTTTCGTGGAACCCAACGTCCATTCCCTACTTGGGGATCCACCTCACCCCGAGCATTGGTTTACTCTATAAGCACAATTTCCCCCCGATGTATAACAAATTGAAGGCGGATCTGGATCAGTGGTCCCTTTATAAGCTCTCCTGGCTAGGCAGAGTTAATGCCATTAAAATGACCCTACTCCCCCGAATCCTCTATCTTTTCCGCTCGCTCCCTATCTCAGTTCCCAAATCCCAAATCAACAGTTTGCATTCTGCTATACTCCGCTTTGTGTGGGGCGGCTCTTCCCATAGACTACCCAAATCGGTTCTCTTCAGACCAAGACGAAAAGGAGGACTTGGACTACCTAATCTATGGTGGTATTATCAAGCGGCACAGTTGAGCCAGATCTCCTGCATCTACTCTAACGGTAAGAAACCGGATTGGGTGGAAATGGAAAGACAAGCCATTCCCAACTTTACCATAGATTTTCTCATGTGGCGACCCCCCAAGTCCAGGCCTCCGATTATGTCACCCACTCTGTCTCACTCAATGGCCCTCTGCGATTCGGTTCACTCCAGGAACTCCCTGACTTCCCCGTGGCGCCCTCTAGCACACATTTTTAACAATCCTCAGTTTCCACCTGGACTTAACGTCAAAACATTTCAATGGTGGCTCAACAAGGGTCTCATTAGAATTGGGAACTACGTCAACTCTAATGGCCCCCTCACATTAGACCAGTGTATCTCTAAACTAGAGATGCCTCTGACCGAGAGATTTCGCTTCCGCCAAATCTCTCACTTTCTACACTCACTTTCCTCTCGTACATTAGGTCCACTGACAGTCACTCTCTATGAACAATGGTGCACATCAGCTGAGGTTATGAGAGGTGGTATCTCCCTGATTTATGCAGCTCTAGCAGATCCACAGGTTAAGACAGGATACATGCTGAAATGGGAGCGGGATCTGGACTTCGACTGGGACCTGGATACTTGGCATTGCAACTTTATGAGAGGGTTCAAGGGGATCATCAACGTCTCTCTAATGGAGGCCAGCCTCAAGGTGATTTCCAGATGGTATTTAGTCCCGCAACGACTTGCATCTATCTTCCCCCAATCTTCTCCACTTTGCTTTAGGGGCTGTGGCCACCTAGGATCCCTGATCCATACTTTTTGGGAATGCCCCAGAATCAGAAGTTATTGGAATGGTGTTTTTCACCTCATCCGCAAAGTCACGGGGCTTGGAATTCCCCAGGACCCCAAAATCGCTCTCCTCAATCAAGATATCCCTCGTGCGAAGAAATTCTCTCGAATTTTGGCCCAATTCATCCTTATTGGGGCAAAATTGTCCATTGCCAGGGCCTGGAAATCGCCTAGAGTCTCCCTCCACTATACTAAACGAAAGATTACTTGGATCATGCTCCAAGAACAGACTTCCGGTATAATTCTTGACAAAGTTGACCGATTCAAGAGCATATGGGAACCCTGGGCGAGTCATGTGGGGATCTCACTTGGTTATAACCTGTTCTCTTTTCCCCCCACTAGGGGCACTCCCTCAGACAGGTCGGGCCCTTCCTGAGGTCTCCTCTCTACTCCCCTCTTTCTTCATGTTATTCTTCTCCTTCCTCCCTCCTCCCTCTAACTCTTTCCCTAACCCTTCCTCCCCTCTGCCTTTTTTCCCTTATCTGCTTTTGTCCCAACTAACAGAGGCTGAAAATTTGGACCCTGCTCAGAGCGGGCCCCTGCTAACAGTGTTTTGCCTTAGTTTGGGAGGGCTCTGAGTTCCTGACACAGCAAGATCCCGGAAGGGGTGTTGGGGGCTCGGGGCAACTCCTGCCTCAAGTTGACTTTGGAGCCTTGCTCAATGTTGTAATTGAGAAAATTTCACATATGAGCAGGCTGATGGGTTTTGTTCCATTCACTCTGCGCTTCACTTTGCAAACTATAGAACTTTTGCCAGTTATGATTGTACCTCTGTTGTGTAAACTCCTTCTTCACGACTCCCCTGCGTGGGAGACCCTCTGTTACATTTTTTATTATGTTTCAATAAAGCTCTTTTGAAACTCAAAAAAAAAAAAAAAAAAAAAAAAAAATGTCAAACTAAAATAAATAAAGTAAAATGAACAATAATTTTTTTTTTTTTTTAAAGTGCCCCTGTCCCCATGTGCTCGCATGCAGAAGCGAACGCATATGTAAGTCCCGCCCACATTTTTTTTTTTAGCACAAAACCGTTTTTTTTCCAAAAAAAAAGCATTCGAAAAATTGCTGTGCAAATACCGTGCGAGATAAAAAGTTGCAATCACCACCATTGTATTCTCCGGGGTGTTTGCTAAAAAAACATATATAATGTTTTGGGACTCTATGTAATTTTCTAGCAAATAAATTATGATTTTTACATGTAGGAGAGAAATGTCAGAATTGTCCTGGGTGCTCCAGAATGCCTGATGGCGCTCCCTGCATGTTGGGCCTCTGTATGTGGCCACACTGTGTAAAAGTCTCACACATGTGGTATCGCCGTACTCGGGAGTAATAGCAGAATGTGTTTTGGGGTGTAATTTGTGGTATGCATATGCTGTGTGTGAGAAATAAACTGCTAATATGACAATTTTGTGAAAAAAAAAAAGTAAAAAAAATCTTGATTTTGCAAAGAATTGTGGGAAAAAATGACAACTTCAAAAAACTCATCATGCCTCTTACTAAATACCTTGCAATGTCTTCTTTCCAAAAAGGGGACATTTGGGGGGTATTTGTACTTTTCTGGCATGTTAGGGTCTCAAGAATTGAAATAGGCCATCAGTACTTCAGGTGTAATCAATTTTCAGATATTGGCACCATAGCTTGTGGACTCTATAACTTTCACAAAAACCAAATAATATCCACCAATTTGTACTTATTTTTACCAAAGATATGTAGTAGTATAAATTTTGGCCAAAATTTAAGAAGAAGAAATTACTAATCTGCTAAATTTTATAACAGAAACAAAGAAAAATTCATTTTTTTACAGAATTTTCTGTATTTTTTCTTTTATAACACAAAAAATAAAAAACCGAGCGGTGATTAAATACCACCAAAAGAAAGCTCTATTTGTGTGAAAAAAAGGACAAAAATTTCATATAGGTCCAGTGTTGCATGTCTGAGTAATTGTCATTCAAAATGTGAGAGCACCGAAAGCTGAAAATTGGTCTGGTTATTAAGGGTGTTTAAGTGCCCAGTGGTCAAGTGGTTAAAGTGTAGCTCCAGTCCAAAATCTATTTTTAAGCTTTTTGGAAAACAGAGGGAAGGGTTATCAGTCCTGTATAATTTTTTTTGCCGTCCGTCTTTTTTCATCTCACTTCCTGTTGTCCTCTTCCGTTTGCAAGTAGGATACTTTTGTAAGTTGGATGTTTGAAAGTAGGGGCCTGCCCTATATGCTCTGCTGAAATGGGGGCCTAAGATGTTGGTGTTGCCACAACACTGTAAGCCCTCAAAGTGACTCTTGGTGGGCGCTGGAGCGCCCTGCTGTGAAGGATTATATCAAGAATTGTAATTACATGTCATTGTTGAACAGTGGTAGAAAAATTGGGCCTTTGGTGGTTGTGGTGGTGGCGCTGGTGCCACAACACTGTAAGTCCTCACAGTTACTCTCGGTGGGCGCAGGAATGGGCCCAGGTGTGAAATATTATATCAAAAATTGTAATTACATGTCCCTGTTAAACAGGGGCTGAAAAATTGGGCCTTAGGCACTGGTGCTGGTGCCATGACACTGCAACCTCTCCCATATACTCTAGTTGTAGTGCAGGAATGAGCCCTGCTGCAAAGCATTGCATCAAAAATTGTAATTACATGCCCCTGTTAAACAGGGGCTAAGAATTGGGCCTTAGGCACTAAAACCTCTCCCATATACTCTAGTTGTAGTGCAGGAATGAGCCCTGCTGCAAAGAATTGCATCAAAAATTGTAATTACATGTCCCTGTTAAACAGTGGCTGAAAAATTGGGCCTTAGGCACTGGTGCTGGTGCCATGACACTGCAACCTCTCCCATATACTCTAGTTGTAGTGCAGGAATGAGCCCTGCTGCAAAGAATTGCATCAAAAATTGTAATTACATGCCCCTGTTAAACAGGGGCTGAAAAATTGGGCCTTAGGCACTGCAACCTCTCCCATATACTCTAGTTGTAGTGCAGGAGTGAACCCTGCTGCAAAGCATTGCATCAAAAATTGTAATTAAAAGCCCCTGTTAAACAGGGGCTGAAAAATTGGGCTGGTGGCATCACCCAGAACCAAAAATGTTCTTCCAAGATATCAGCAGGGGGAGGAAGAGGATAGACAGTCAACATAACAGGACAGTCACTCAGCATCAGCATAGGCAGTCTTGAAGGGATGTGATATTTCAAAAAAAATTATTCGGTTACATCAGCTTCAGGTGCTTGGTAGCTGTGGGTGATCCAAGACTGATTCATCTTTATGAAGGTCAGTCGATCAACCGAGTCGGTGGAAAGGCGCACCCTGTGATCGGTAACAAAGCCACCAGCAGCACTGAAGGTGCG
The DNA here is from genome assembly GCF_037356315.1 of Lithobates pipiens. Lineage (NCBI taxonomy): Eukaryota > Metazoa > Chordata > Amphibia > Anura > Ranidae > Lithobates > Lithobates pipiens. Next base: position 235,195,488 of record NW_027507718.1, read on the forward strand.
TTCCGAAAGAACGCTGGATGCAGGACAGGCCAGTAGCTCAATTGCATACTGTGCAAGCTCTGGCCAGTGATCCATCCTCAAGACCCAGTAAGCCAGAGGATTTTCGGTGGGAAAGGTGTCCAAGTCTGACCTTGCCCCTAGGTATTCCTGCACCATGTAAATCAGACGCTGGCGATGGTTGCTGGAACCGATCATACCTTGGGGCTGCGGACTAAAAAATTTCTGAACGCATCGGTCAGACGGCCACCTTCTCCACCTTTCCTTCTGACCGATGCCTCAGCAACACTTTGTCCAGGACCAGGAGTTTGTAACCTCCCAGTCTCTGGGAACGCGTTGCACAGACCTTTCTGCAAGGCCTCCCGGAGATGTCTCATCTTCTGCTCCCTCTGCGACGGCAAGATAAGGAAGGCAACCTTACCCTTGTATCGTGGATCAAGGAGAGTGGCCAGCCAGTAATGGTCCCTCTTCTTGATCCATGCAGCGTAGGTTAGCTGAGGCATTCGGTCCGGAGTCCTCTGGGTCACTAAGGACAACATGATCCGCAGCTACCTCCTCCCAGCCACGTACAAGTCCACGGGTTTCTTGGGACTGTAAATCATCCCTACAAGACTGCTGCTGATGCTGAGTGCCAGCCTCCACCTCCATGCTGACACAATCATCCTCCTCCTCATCCTCTTCCTGTGTGATGGGTGGGACAGCAGGAACACTGTCTGGATAAAGGGGGCCTTGAGAGGCAAGGAAGTCCTCCTCTTCCTGCCTCTGTTCTGCCTCAAGTGACCTGTCCATTATTCCACGCAGCGTATGCTCCAACATGTGGACAAGAGGTACGGTGTCACTGATGCATGCACTGTCACTGCTCACCATCCTTGTGGCCTCCTCAAACTGTGACAGGACAGTGCATACATGCCCTGATCATGCCCCACTGGCGTGGTGAGAAAAAAACCGAGCTTCCCTGACCCTGTCCTGGTGACGTAGTCGCACAGGTACTCATTGATGGCCCTTTGCTGCGTGTGCAGCCGCTGCAGCATGGCCAACGTTGAGTTCCACCTGGTGGGCATTTCACATATAGGGTGGTTCTTGGGCAGGTTCAACTCCTTTTGGAGCTCAGCCAGCCGAGCACAGGCATTAAATGATCGGCGGAAATGCACACAGACTTTCCTGGCCTGCTTCAGGACATCCTGTAAGCCCAGGTACCTGCCCAAGAACCGCTGCACCACCAGGTTAAGGACGTGAGCCACACAGGGCACATGGGTCAGTTGCCCCTGTCAGAGGGCGGACAGGAGGTTGGTGCCATTGTCGCAAACCACCAATCCTGGCTTAAGCTGGTGTGGCGTCAACCACCTCTCGGCCTGCCCCTGCAGAGCTGACAAAATATCTGCCCCAGTGTGGCTCCTGTCTCCCAAACAAACCAGCGCAAGCACGGCATGGCATCGTTTTGCCTGCGTACTTGCGTAGCACCTTGAATGCCTATGGAGCACCGCTGGTTCCGAGCAAAGAGCACTGGAAGAGGCCATGAAGGAAGAAGAAGAGGAGGGGGTGGAGGAGAGAGGTGTGTCACAACCAGTTGTAGCATTTTGGAGGCCTGGTGGCGGAACAACCTCCAACACTACTGCACCTTGTCCTGCACCCTTCCCAGCTGCCAGAAGAGTGACCCGATGGGCCGTGAAAGACAGCTAACGTCCCTGTCCATGCCTGTTGGACCATGAGTCAGCGGTAATATGCACCTTACCGCTGACCGCCCTGTCCAGCGAGGCAAGGACATTGCCTTCCACATGCCGGTAGAGAGCCGGAATCGCCTTCCGTGAGAAAAAGTGGCGTTTGGGGACCTGCCACTGAGGAACCGCACAGTGCACAAACTCACGGAAGGGGGTAGAGTCCACCAACTGAAAATGTAGCAGTTGAAGTGCTAGAAATTTAGCTAAGCTAGCATTCAACTGGGCATGTGGATGGCTGGGAGTGAACTTCTTTTTATGGTCCAGCAGCTGGGGCAGGGACATTTGCCTGCTATAATCGGACGTGGGTGTACTGCTAGCAGAGTGCACGGAAGCACTTGGCTGTGACACACCTAATTCTACACCTTCATTCCTCTCAGAGCAGGTTTCAGAGAGGACTGAAGGTCTAGTGGGGTTGGAGATCCCAGCTGATGAGGAGCAAGGAGAGGTCCGCTTTGTTCTTTGGTGTGGGTCTTTGAGGTACGCTTGCCAACGAGCTGCATGGCAGGTCAACATATGTCTGGTCAAGCCCAAGCGGCTGATGTTTTGGCCACGCGAGATACACTTGAGACATATGTTGCAAATAGCAGCGGTGTGATCTGATGCACTCGTCTCAAAAAAGGCCCACACCAAAGAACTTTTAGAATAACGCACAGAGGCAGCGCCCTGCACAGGCGGAGCTCTGCGGTGTGATTCTGTCGGTGTGCTGCTCCTAAGCTGGCCCCCGGAGGGCATCCTGCCTCGTTGGAGATGTGCCTCCTCCTCCTCCTCCTCCTCCTCTCTCCTACCAGGCACCCAGGTGGAGTCAGTGCCCTCATCATACCCTACCTCTTCATCGCTGGAGCAAACCGGGCAATATGCTGCAGCTTGTGGAGCATGACTGCTAGATTGCTGTCCTTCTTGAGCATCCCCTCTCTCTGCGCTCACGCTACTGCCTTCCTCTAGCTGAGTATCATCATCAGAGCCTACAAAACACTGGGCATCCTCCTGGAGCATGTACCCAACACTGTGCTCAAAGAGTTCAGGGGACTCCTCAGGAGGACGTGGTGGGTCTAGGGAAGGAGTCACTGATGATGACATTGAGATGAGGGAAGAGGATGCGTTGGCAGCTGCTTTGCTAGTACCCTGAGCCTGGGTGAGAGAGGATGAGGAGGATGAAGAGGGCTTGGTCATCCACTCTACCAAGTCTTCGGCATGATGCGACTCAACACGTCCAGCTGCCGAAAATAAGGACAAGCGTGTCCCATGGCCACGTACTGATGACGATGCACCTCGTCCACGACCAGCACTGTTGTCTCTAGACACAGAGCCTGCTTGCCCTCTTTTATTGGCTCGTGCCTGTCTGCCTCTCCTTGTTGGCCTTCCAGACATGGTAATGGCCTGAAGGGAGATGGGAAAACCAGCAATTGGGTAGTGTATATTGTGCTGGAGGCACACAACACCCACTAACTCCTGTAGATGCCTTTATTATAGAACAACAGGAATTAAAGGGTAGATACCGGTGTATACTGTGCTGTGATGGAGGCACACAACACCAACTAACTCCTGCAGATGGCAGATGGCTCAATTAGAGAAGAGCAAAATAGGTGGATAAAGGTGTATACTGCACTCAGGGCTCACAGACAACACACAGAAACTCCTGCAATGGCTGATAGCTCAATTACAAAAGAGCAATATAGCTATATAGGTGGATAATGGTGTATACTGCACTCAGGTCACACAGACAACACCCAGAAACTCCTGCAGATGGCTGATAGCTCAATTACAGAAGAGCAATATAGCTATATAGGTGGATAATGGTGTATACTGCACTCAGGGCACACAGACAACACCCAGAAACTCCTGCAGATGGCTGATAGCTCAATTACAGAAGAGCAATATAGCTATATATGTGGATAATGGTGTATACTGCACTCAGGGCACACAGACAACACCCAGAAACTCCTGCAGATGGCTGATAGCTCAATTACAGAAGAGCAATATAGCTATATAGGTGGATAATGGTGTATACGGCAATCGGGTCACACAGACTACACCCAGAAACTCCTGCAGATGGCTGATAGCTCAATTACAGAAGAGCAATATAGCTATATAGGTGGATAATGGTGTATACTGCACTCAGGTACACAGGCAACACCCAGAAACTCCCGCAGATGGCTGATAGCTCAATTACAGAAGAGCAATAACGCTAAATAGGTGGATAACGGACGGTGTATACTGCGTTGAAGGTACACAGAGAACACCCAGTAACTCCTGCAGACGCCAACACACTAGACAAGGCCGCCGCGCTGTCGGCCTTATATAGTGTGGGGCTTGTACTACACAGCTTGAGCTATAATTGGCCACAGGCATCCTGCCTGTGGCCAATCATGGCTCTCCTCACTGCCGGCCCTGTGATTGGTCAAGCATGCGGGGTCACAGTGCATACTTGGCCAATCATGAGTCAGCAATGCACTGCGATGGCACAGTGCATTGTGGGCCGTGAGCGCCACACGAATTTGGCGCGAACGGCCCACAGAGTTCTGGCTTCGCCAAACGGGCAAACAGCCGGTGTTCGAGTCGAACATGCTTTCGACGCTAACACCAAGCTCACCCCTAGTCTCCTGCAAACAGAGCAGTCCAGGCCCTTTCCACTCCAGTGATGACGAGACCAAAGCTGTCTTGGTTGGATCTTCCAAACCTCGGACATTCCAAGAGGTTACACTAAGCGTTTTAGCCTGCATCGAATCTTATAGGAATAAAATTTAAATAACAGTGAAAGGCCATTCCAATAGTGAACGCGTGGTAAGTAAATAGATAGCAACGAGGCCCTAAAGCCACTAGCAAACCGCTCACCCGCCCCATCCTTTGGTAGTTACCCCCATCTGTGCACTTTCCCCTCATCTTACATATATTATATATCATACAGTGTATATTTAACCATGTGAATATAATTGGTGTCTGAGCTTTATCTTCAACCCTACCCACCCTCACTTCCCTATCCCCTAGCCCACCCCGATCCCTCCCTCCCAGATCCCTCCCTTCCTGTCCAACAGGGCTTCCCCATAGGGGTACGCCCATGACCTTTCCATACCCACCCCAACACATACTCTCAAATGTCATTCTTAGCCCTTGTACACACGGTCGGAGAATCCGTCAGAATGTGTCCTATCGGACCGTGTTGTCGGATAATCCGACTGTGTGTGGTATGCATCGGACTGATTCCGTTGGAATATCCGTCGGACCCAATTTTCCAACTTGTTGGAAATATTTTCCGACAAACTGGTCCGATCGGACATACTCCGATCATGTGTAGAGAATTCTGATCAAAGTGCCACGCATGCTCAGATCAAATTCCTACACCAAAGCTATTGGCTACTAGCCTGAACGTAGTCCAGTCGTAACAAAATAACGTCATCACGTTCTGAACGATCGGATTTTCCGACAACTTGGTCCGACCGTGTGTATGCAACAGTTTCGGACACAATCCGTCGGACAAAATCCGTCGGACAAAATGCAACGGATTTGGTTGGCAGAATGTCCGACCGTGTGTACAGGGGCTTAGTGTATTTAATACTAGGTGAAACCGTATTAAGGAGCCTACCTGCTCCCCTACACTCATACCTACACACTTTTGACCCAATCAAGGTGTTTTTGTACCCCCCACTCCTATCATTGCTGGAAATCGCACATATTTATATAGTGTTAGTGCCACAACAAGAAAAAAAAAAGGAAACGGGGGTTGGGAGAAAGAGACGCGACGGAGACTCTTTACCACCCAATCAGCCGTGTTCAATCAGAGCTGATCACAATGTAAACAGGAAGAGCTGTTTATCAGCATTTCCTTACTCACGCCTGACAGACGCAAATAGAGGAGAGCCAATCGGTGGCTCTCTTGACAGGGGGGGTCTGTGCTGATTGTTTATCAGAGCAGCCCCCCCTCGGATGCCCAATCAGGACCACCAGGGATGCCACCAGGAATGGCCACCACTGATGACCACCGGTAAGGCATCCCTGGTGGTCATGGGTGGCAATGTGTGCCCACACATTATGCCAATTAATGCCCACCAGCAATACCTGCCAGTGTCTCCTAATCAGTGATGCCAATCAGTGCCATCTATCAGTGTCCCTCAGTGCCACCTATCAGTGCCCATCAGTGCCACCCATAAGTTTCCTTCAGTGCTGCCTTTTAGTGCCCATCTGTGCCACCTATGAGTGCCCATTTGTGCCACCTATGAGTGCCCATCTGTGCCACCTATGAGTGTCCATCAGTGCTGCATATCAGTGCCACCTATCAGTGCCCATCAGTGTAATGGGTTCTGAGGGTTAATTATGTAGGTTAACTTTGACATCAGTTTGACTGGGCTGTGTTAGAGTTCTGCCTTGTCATGTGTACAGTGAGGTGCACCTGACAGGCCAGAACCAGGCCTGGTTGGACGTTTTGGGTATCAGCTTCCTCAGAGCCAATCGGTGGGTGTGCCAGGCCCCGCTGAGGTGTCTGGGGAGGGGTACTTAAGATGTTGAGGTCACATGTTATGTGTAGTTCATTTGTGAGGCCCTAGCGGTCTGTTCCTGCTTCTAGACTGGGGTAGCCCCACGAGGGGTCCCGGTCACGGGAGCGTTCGTCGCTCTGCAACATGCTTCGGTTGGTTAACCCCAATAGACCCGCCTGGTCTGGGGTAAGGATCTGTTCCCGAGTCTCTGAACCGGCTGGTCTAAAACGTGGTAACTGAAGGAGGATTCAAGGCATCCGGGTGTGCTCTCGGCTTGGAGGGACACCGCAGCTTGTGCAAGTGACCGGGGAGGACTCTTCGGAGGAGGGCCAACAAGCTGGCATCCTGAGAAGTGTCTGGTTACTGAGTTGTGAAGGACACTGATGAATTCATGCTTTTTACAGTACTACCAAGGAAACAGAGAACGTTCCAGGTAATGAAGAAAAAGGTTCCTGTTCACTTTCAGTTACAACTTGTTCAAGGTCAGATTTCACAAGTTCTGAGTCGAAGCGCTGATTGCCATAATCTCTGGCTAGAGATTTGTTCAGCCTTGAAGTGCCCAGCTGCGAGTGGCTACTCTCTGGGTGGTACTAGAGACTTTGTTATATCTGCAGTTCAAGTGCCTGAGTTGTTCACCCTTGCCCTCTGTTCCCATACGAGACTGTGTTGTTGGATGTTACCCCTACCAAATAAAAACCTTTCAAAAGGACTTTATTGGTGTCAGCGTTCAAAGTTGTTGGGTACCAACCCTGGGAACCCCTAGACAAGGAAGAACAAGCGGACGTAACAAGTGGACATAACCGCTAAGCCCAAAAAGTTAAGGCCGTCCTGCAAAGAGTTATGGCCGCTACAGTGACAATACAGTGCATGCATTCTTAATAATCAGCCATTAGCGTGAGTTTCTGTCTCTGTACAGAAACTCTGCTATTGCAAAAAAAAAAAACTTTGCAGTGTTTTCCGCATATGTGGAGGTGTGTGTTAAACAATTTATATATTTTTCTTCTATTGTGTTATTCCAAAAAAATTTTTTAGGGCAAAAACATTTTTTTGGAATAGCATTTTCGCCATTTCTGCAGCTCTAAGATACATGTTTACATACTCTGGGTGTATTCTGCTATTGCAAAAACACCCATTTAGGGCAAGATCCTAAATTTGTAAATATGAGGAGAACGTCAAAGAAGGGACGTGGCCCAATTGACTGGCGGACTCACGACCAGGGTAGTTTTGTAGATCTCATAGAGTGTGGTTTTTACTCTGTGCATCTTTACACTGCGGGATAGTGTGACACATGTCATATGTGTTTCACACAGACATACACTGCTCCACTTTAGGAATGAGCTGCAGGGATCCCGTTTTAGCTGGCTTTGAGCCATCATTTTTGATTTTAGGGGGGTGCTTTGCATTGTGGAGGGAGGGCTTGCCTATTGTGGGGTTTTTGCACTTTTTTGACCCTCGGTCTTACGGGGGTATATTTTTGCTCTACACAGTGTGTCTGGTTTTACTCTTGGGGAGGGTTGGATTATGTGGGGGGTCTTGGGTCATTGTGCTTAACAATTGCTGTACATCGCTTTTTAAAGCAATAAATTGTTTTTGTAGTTTAAGGTGTGTAAAAGTCTTTGTGATTTTTATTTTTTGTTTATTGATCTAGTACCAGTGACCTGATGTCCAGCCACACCATTAAAGTGTCACGTTGTACCACTGCAAGGTAGCACAAGTCTCCTGACAACTGCTAAAACCAGTACCAGTGTAATCCAGCACCACTGTCCCAACTACCTGCAAAACCAGTAACAATGTCACCCAGTACCAGTGTAAGCCAGTACCAGTGTCCTGATCACTGGAAACACCAATACCAATGTCATTTAGGACCAGTGTCACCAGATCGCCGGTTACACCAGTACAGTTTGACTTAGTACCAGTGTAGGCCACCACCAGTCTTCTTATAACAGTCACCACCAGTACCAGTGTCCTCCTGATCACCGGCCACACCCGTACCAGTGAAACCTGGGCACCAGTGTAAACCAGTACCAGTGTCCTAATTGCCAACCACACAGTGCCATCACATGCCATACAAAGTCTTCACGTGCCATACAGTGACATCACATGCTGTACCGAGCCTTCATATGTTGTACAACATGGTCCGATCGGACTTTGCCGGATCGTTTGTAGAGAATTCCGATCGGACAAAGTGCCACGCATGCTCAGATCATATTACGAGACCAAAGCTATTGGCCACTAGCCGCAACGTAGTCCTGTCGCAACGAACAAACGTCATCACGTTCTGAACGATCGGATTTTCCGACAACTTTGTCCTACCGCGTGTTTGCAACACCAGTTTCGGACAAAATCTGTCGGAAAAAATCCAACGGATTTTGTTGTTGGAATGTCCAACCATGTGTACAAGGGCTAACAGAGTGTTCACATGCTACACAGTGCCATCACATGCCGTACAGAGTCATCACGTGCTGTACAGTGCCATCACATGGCGTACAGAGCCATCACATGTCAAGAATTCAGGAAGTTGTGGAAAGAGATGGCCAGCAGACAGGCAGCACTCACAACATGAAAGGAGATGTTTAAGGTAAGCTTAAAATGGATTCTCATATATAACGTTGTATTGTTATTAGAATGCTCTTTGTTTTTACAATGAATGTATATGCTGTGACTATAGATTTGCTTTGGCATTGAGGGAGAATTCATCAAAACTCGTGCACACAGAACCTGGAGCAGCTGCGCATGGCAACCATCCAGCTTCTATCTTCAGCTTGTTCTGTTAAGTCTTGAAAATGAAAGATGGAAGTTGATTGGTTACTATGCAGTTCCCCTCAGTGTGCCTGCTGGATAGGTGATACATGCTCCTTTGTGCAAACCAGTGCCCTCCTCTGGTGGGTAGTACTGTGATGAGCGCAGCTTAGGGCTTCGCTTGCTTGCTCTCACTGCCTACCCACCTCCGACATCTCCTTCCCAGTTTAACAGCTGGGGTGGAGGTTGCGGGTTTGATCTGTCACTCTTTCCTTACCACCGCTGAGTGGACAGGGAACGCCACCTATCAGTGCCACCTCATCAGTGGCCATCAGTTCTGCCTATCTATCAGTACCTGCAGCCTGTCAGTGACATCTCATTAGTGCTCATCAGTGCCACCTATCAGTTCCCATCAGTGTCACCTCATCAGTGCTGCCTATCAGTGTCTAACAGTGCCACCTCATTAGTGCCAAATATCAGTGCCCATCAGTGCCACCTTATTAGTGCAGCCTATCAGTGCCCATCAGTGCAGCCTATCAGTGCCACCTCCTCAGTGCAGCCCATCAGTGCAGCCTCACCAGTGGTGCCCATCGGTGCAGCCCATCAGTGCAGCCTCATCAGCACCCATCAGTGCCACCTCATCAGTGACCATCGGCGCAGCCTCATCAGTGCCGCCTATCAGTGCAGCCTATCAGTGCCCATTAGTGCAGTCTATCAGTACCCATCAGTGCAACCTCTTCAGCGAAAGAGAAAAATTATTTATTTGCAAAATGTTATAACAAAGTTTTGTTTTATTTATTTATTCATTTTCATTCATAAGTCATTCCCTTTTCACTTGGCACTAGGCATAAGTAATTCTTATTGCCCAACGCCCTGGACATGCAGTTCTGGGCGCTGGGCAGCTGATTTAAAAAAAATGGCTTCTAACTATTTTAGCTGGCTCCTAGATTCAAATTGTCAAGCCCTGATTCAATAGAAAAATGTGAGTAGACAGGTAAGTGTATATTATTGCAGAAGAGACTCTCTTGCAATATTGAGCTGCCTGCTCACAGTTTTCGACAACTTGGGGGTGTTTTGTCATCCTTAAAACCATCTTTAAGAATAGCAACACCAGGCAACCTTCCAACTTCCCAATCCAAAGAGTGGTTGAAAAAGCATTCATAAATGCTTTAAAAAAACACGGGGGCATTTTCAAAAGCATTGCAATCAATAAATATGCAACACCAGACAAGCTAGGTAGAAATTTTCTCAAAGTAAAAAGGTAAGCAGCCATTTTTTTATTTATATTTTTTCAGGCAGACCTTCACTCCCAGTCCATGCATTAAGGTGATAAACCTTTTGTGCTGCAGCACCCCCCCCCCCCCCATTTTCTTACCTGAGCCCGATCCTTCCAGCGAAGGGGACGAGCTTGGCAGCCACAGGTGCTGTCTCAGGTCCTCATTGAATAAATTGATAGCAGCAGCAGCCATTGGTTCCAGCTGCTGTCAATCAAATCCAGTGACCCCGGGAGGGTGGGGCCAAGTCCTGCTGTCTGTGTCAATGGACGCAGCAGCAGCAAGACTTGGTAGCAAGTGCCTCCATGGAATCAGGCTCTTCGTCGGGGCACTCGAGAAGAGGAGGAGCCAGGAGCGCCATAGGGTGACCGCAGAAAAGGAGGATCTTTGTCCCTCTGTGCAAAACTCTTGCACAGAAGAGGCAAGTATAACATGTTTGTTATTTTAAAAAAAATTATAAAAAATTAAGCTTTACAATCACTTTAGCTTTAATACATCGGAACCAAGGATGGAAATAATGTACGATAATTCTTGTATGACAAAGGCCTTTTTTTGTTGTTTATTAATTCTGATCACGTGCAGTCTCTCATATCTGATTTTTCTTGTTCGAAAACAGTACACATTAACCGCTTGCCAACCAGCCTCTGCACTTTTACTGTGCGAGAATGGCATGACTTGGTGAAATTACGTTATGTTACGTCACTTTTACTTTTGGTCACTAGGGGCGCGATGACCGCCAGGCTCCGTGATCGCTCGTGACAGAGAGAGAACCGACATCTGTGTGTGTAAGAGAGGAGACAGATCGTGTGTTCGTACTATGTATGAACACCGATCTCTCTCTCCTCCTAAACAGTCCCCTCCCCCCACAGTTAGAACACACACTAGGGAACACAGTTAACCCCTTGATCGCCCCTTAGTGTTAACTCCTTCCCTACCAGTGACATTTTCACAGTAATCAGTGCATTTGTATAGCACCGATAGCTGTATAATTGTCATTGTTTTTTTGAAAAATGTGTCAAAAGTGTCCGATGTGTCTGCCATAATGTCGCAGTCCTGATAAAAATCCCATCCCATTACTAGTAAAAAAATAAAATAATAAAAATGCCATAAATCTATCCCCTATTTTGTAGATGCTACAACTTTTGCGCAAACCAATCAATATAAGCTTATTATTTTTGTTTACCAAAAATATGTAGAAGAACACATATTGTCCTAAACTAAGGATTTTTTCTTCCAATTTTCTCATAGTGTGTTCAGCTCAAGACAGGAAGTGTGTTACTGACTTGACCAGATATCCGGTTGAAAACAAAAGGGAAAAAAACACAAAAATGAAAACTAATGGAGTAACCACATCTAGAGAATGGTAAGCTGCAATATATGAATTTTTATATAAAAGTAGATCCCAATTCGGCTGCACAAATAGAAATACTGTACACTTTTATTTTTATTTTTTTCAGTAGATGAACTTTATATAACAACTAAATTCCAATAAGAGCACATTGTTAGATTTTAGGAAGATTTCCTAACTACCTGAAAAAGTCACCTGTATATAACCTAAAGCAATTCCAGTGATGAATTCTGCCATTCGGAGTAGCGCTGTGTTTTGAAGCTTCCAGCAGTTACTGAGAACTACAGAAGTAAAATTCCTCCTATTCAGAACAAAGTGAAAGGGGATGGGCAGATTGATTTCCACCCTCTAGGCTTGGAGCGTCTCTATGACAACAGAGAAGCGTCTTTACTAAACCGACAGAGCAAGCTGGGGTGGGGGTGGGCACGTCATCTCACCCCCCACTGCCATAGACACAGCAGAGCCCTGGTCCTGTTATCGGAGTGGCATGGTCATAGGTGAGGCTTCATCTTGTATGTGTGTGGGGATGTGGGCGATGAGCATTTGTCTGCATTGTGCCCAAAAGGCGGCAGAAGATTGGCTTGTCTGGGGTATTAAGTTACTGTACTGTGCACCTGTTTAGGGACCTTGTCACTGGGGAAGGGGACTGTGACTCTGCAGTTACTGGCTCTAATCAAAGCAGCCTCAAATCAGCACTACGATACGTTTTTACTTTTTTGCTTTTGTTACTTTTGATGTACTATTTGTACATTAGTGCAGTGATTGCAGCTGCCAACCTGGAGGACAGTGACACATGATCCTACTGCTGCTCCAGCCAGTTTAGTTTTATTTCAGATGCAGCTTTCCCAAGGACTTACCTTGCCTGCTGTTTCTTCTTCTACTTTAAAAGCCCCACCTTTAGCAAAAAAAAAATGTACATTTTATTTTTATTTTATTTTTGCATATGAGCCTGCAAACCATTGTACCCGTGATCAGTGCAATTCCAAGCTCCTGTACACTCCACCTTTATGTACGGAACTGGAGGAAGTATCAAAGGACTATAGATGCAGTAATCACAGTACTTGTGTTCCACTGAGAACGACCCTCTGCCAAGCATGTGAAAGTGCTGAGGTTGTGCAGACAGGGCCACACACTGCCACACTAAGTTTTAAAAGCAACAGGACTGTTTCCAAGTGTAATGTTTTTCGTGGTGTTGTTTATTTTATTTTACTTTTATGCTACTTTTCTACGAGCTTACCATAGTGTTTCTGCTATGGTTCAAATTATTATAAGCAATTGTTATAAGAGATAGACATGTGCGATTAGTTTCGTACGAAACGAAAATTCACATGAATTTCCAGAAATTCGTACGAATCCGAAATACGAATTTTTATGCATACGAATTCTGTACGAAATAGGAAATTTCCTTTACGAATTTCGGAACCAAATTCATAACGAAAATTCGTAATTGTTACGAAAAGTTAACGAACCTAAAAGTTAAAACCCAGGAAGTCAGCACAGCACAGGGATGGTGGGAACCCCTCATAATGATAAATTCATCATAACGAAAATTCGTAATTGTTACGAAAAGTTAACGGACCTAAAAGTTAAAACCCCAGGAAGTCAGCACCGGGATGATGAGAACCGCTTTCGGATTTTTGGATCCAAATTAACAGAAACACGACTGGTGTTTTGTTCACCAATCAGAGGAAGTCAGCACAGCACAGGGATGGTGGGAACCATTCATAATGGGCACAGCAGGTGTACACTCAGACCCGGGAACTCAGCACAGGGATGGTGGGAACCCCTCATAATGGGCACAGCAGGTATACAGACCTAGGAACTCAGCACAGGGATGGTGGGAACCCCTCATAATGGGCACAGCAGGTATACAGACCTAGGAACTCAGCACAGGGATGGTGGGAACCCCTCATAATGGGCACAGCAGGTATACAGACCTAGGAACTCAGCACAGGGATGGTGGGAACCCTATGAGAATTTCTATGCTTACAAATTTTATACGAAATACGAAATTTCGTTAACGAATTTCGTATCCAAATTCCGTTACAACAGAAATGTGACTGGTGTTTTGTTCACCAATCAGAGTAAGTCAGCACAGCACAGGGATGGTGGAAACCCCTCATAATGATAAATGCATCATAGCGAACATTCGTTATTTTTACAAAAAGTTAACGAACTTCAAGGTTAAAAACCCAGGAAGTCAGCAAAGCACAGGGATGGTGGGAGCCCCTCATAATGATAAATTCATCATAACGAACTTTTGTTATTTTACGAAAAGTTTACAAATCTAACGAAATACGAATTCATTTTTGTATGAAATGAAACGGAACAAAAGTAAACAAATTTATTCTTTGTACACAATGCTATGGCAGACTGTGTTAAATAATGATGTGTATTCATTATAAATGCTTTTTTTTTCCATAAAAAACATTTTCCTTGATTAAAAAAAAAAAAACTTCAGGCTTTATTAAATGCTGATATAATTTTGCACTCTCTGGCTGGAAGTTCAGTTGAAGGCTGCGCTAAGCACATCTGATTGAACTCTCAAAGAGACAGTTTTTGTTTTGTTCTTGGGAGGGGAGGGAGGGATGGCAAACCATGACTTTAAAAGTGTTTGTGGCACACGCACAATTAAATTGCAAATCGCAGACAAAAGCAATGCAATGTGATGCAAGCGCGGTGTTTGTACTAGACCATTTCAATTAGTGTGAAAGACCAACATTTGCAAGGCTTTGTTCACACAAAGTGAATGTCTCTTCTTTATGCATGTATAATCTAAATCCGCGTACACACGTAGCCGTCTGTCCGACGTACTTAGTCTGGCGGACGTCCGCCAGACTGTCCGTCGGAATTTCCAAACGGGCTACTTGCCCACACACGGCACTTTTTCAGCGGACTAATACGGCGTACTAAGTCCGCCGTACTAAGTCCGCCGTACTTTCGAAATGAACGGACTCGCCCACACACGCGGAGGAAAGTCCGCTCATTTCGAGCGCGTCTCCAGGTAGGCGGGGCCCACGAAGGAGACGTCGCTGGCCCCGCCGCCTGGTATGGACTTAAAGGGGAACCCCCGACGCCGAAAAAAATCGGCGTGGGGGTCCCCCCCAAGTCCACAACAGACCCTTGTCCGAGCACGCTACCCGGCCGGCCAGGAAAGGGGGGCGAGCGAGCGCCCCCCCCTCCTGAGCCGTACCAGGCTGCGTGCCCTCAACATGGGGGGTGCCTTGGGGAAGGGGGGGCCGCGTGGCCCCCCCACCCCAAAGCACCTTGTCCCCCTGTTGATGAGGACAAGGGCCTCTTCCCGACAACCCTGGCCGTTGGTTGTCGGGGTCTGCGGGCAGGGGGCTTATCGGAATCCGGGAGCCCCCTTTAATAAGGGGGCCCCCGGATACCGGCCCCCCACCCTATGTGAATGAGTATGGGGTACAATGTACCCCTACCCATTCACCTGTAAAATAAAAGTACAAAAAAAACCACAACACACAAGATAAAATACTTTATTGCACAGCTCCGGGGGTCTTCCGTCTTCGGGGGTCTTCTCGCCGGACTCCTCCGCTATCTTCTTGTAGCTCTTTTGCTAGCGGAGGAGTCCGGCTTTCTTCCTCGCCGCCGGCCTCTTCTCCCGACTTCGGGGGTCTTGTCCACCTCTTCGGTTCTTCTGCCGGGCCACCGCGCCTTCTTATAGCTCTTTTACAGGCGGTGGCCCGGTCTTCTGTCGCCGCCGCCGCCGCCTTCCGTTCTTCTTCTTCTTCTCCAGGAGATGTTGACTCGACGATCTCTCCGGCCGCAATGCCAGGGACGCCCTGCGCTGCCACTTATATAGGGACAAGGGGCGGTGTCACATGGCTTTATGTCACATGGGTTGGTCACATGGGTTGATGTCACATGGGGACTGTGACATCGTAAGGGGGCGGGGTCACCATGTGACACCAACCCATGTGACATAAAGCCATGTGACACCGCCCCTTGTCCCTATATAAGTGGTCGCGCAGCGCGTCCCTGGCATTGTGGCCGGAGAGAGCGTCGAGTCAACATCTCCAGGAGAAGAAGGAGAAGAAGAAGAAGAAGAACGGAAGGCGGCGGCGACAGAAGACCGGGCCACCGCCTGTAAAAGAGCTATAAGAAGGCGCGGTGGCCCGGCAGAAGAACCGAAGAGGGGGACAAGACCCCCGAAGTCGGGAGAAGAGGCCGGCGGCGAGGAAGAAAGCCGGACTCCTCCGCTAGCAAAAGAGCTACAAGAAGATAGCGGAGGAGTCCGGCGAGAAGACCCCCGAAGACGGAAGACCCCCGGAGCTGTGCAATAAAGTATTTTATCTCGTGTGTTGTGTTTTTTTTGTAATTTATTTTACAGGTGAATGGGTAGGGGTACATTGTACCCCATACTCATTCACATAGGGTGGGGCTTATTAAAGGGGGCTCCCGGATTCCGATAAGCCCCCCGCCCGCAGACCCCGACAACCAACGGCCAGGGTTGTCGGGAAGAGGCCCTTGTCCTCATCAACATGGGGACAAGGTGCTTTGAGGTGGGGGGGCCGCGCGGCGCCCCTTCCCCAAGGCACCCCCCTATGTTGAGGGCACGCGGCCTGGTATGGCTCAGGAGGGGGGGGGGCGCTCGCTCGCCCCCCTTTCCTGGCCGGCCGGGTAGCGTGCTCGGACAAGGGTCTGTTGTGGACTTTGGGGGACCCCCACGCCGTTTTTTTTTCGGTGTTGGGGTTCCCCTTTAAGTCCATACCAGTCGGCGGGGCCAGCGACGTCTCCTTCGCGGGCCCCGCCTACCTGGAGACCCGCTCGAAATGAGTGGACTTTTCTCCGGGCGGGAAAAGTCCGCTCATTTCAAAAGTACGGCGGACTGGCACACACACGGCTGGATTGTCCGCCGAAATGCGAGTACGGCGGGCA
Organism: Lithobates pipiens; assembly: GCF_037356315.1. Classification (NCBI taxonomy): domain Eukaryota; kingdom Metazoa; phylum Chordata; class Amphibia; order Anura; family Ranidae; genus Lithobates; species Lithobates pipiens. The sequence continues at coordinate 235,211,932 of NW_027507718.1, forward strand.
GATTGGTGTGCAACACGGCATTCTAAGTCCGCCGTACTTTCGGGTCAAAAAAGTATGCCGGAGGCTACACACGGGGGGATTGTTTGGCGGACTTGAGTTTGCCGGACTTTTCCACCGGATTGTTTGATCGTGTGTACGCGGCATAAGCCTAAAAGTTCAAATAACCAGACTTAAGCTCACTAAACACATCACAATCTAATTGTACAATCTTCTTTAGATCTACCAGCAAGTAAAGCCTGGTACACACTAACAGTTTTTTTGGGTTGCACGAAAAAAACAGCTCCGGTCAGAGCCGCTGTACTAACCATGCAAGGTTAGTTCAGCTATCCCCCCGCTGAGCCTTTGATTTCTGACAGGGGGACGCCGCCCCCGCGCTTCATTCAGTGCCCTCAGCCATTGGCCATTGCCAGCCTTATTCATAATTTTTTATTTTTTCATATGGATGCCGGTGGTCATCCATTGGCTGGCACCCGCTGATCCGCTTGTGCTGTGTATGCGCCTGATGCGTGAGTACTGAATCACTTATTAGGTATGTGATGCTACACAGGAGCTCCACTTAAAGTGGTCAAAGTAAGCTGATACTTTTTTGTTTTCTTGTTTTGTACAAAGAAACAACAAAGAAGTGTTAGAGCAAAACTCAACTCTCTAAATCAACATGAACAATTTTTAATCCTTATGCCGTTAGCCTTAGTAAATATATAGGATCTCATATTATATTTATTTGTTTTAACGTTTTCTTTCTACATTTCTTCAGTTACTTGTTCAATTACCTAGTTTCTAGTCAAGGGCAAAATTATGTCATACATCTCATGAATCTTCAGGAGGAGAGGAGGGGTTTCTCAGCTAAGTACACCCTGCTTGCCTGACTTAGGGGCATGTGAGCGAGGCCATGCTCACTGCACATGGGGGTATCTTTTGAGTGGAGTGAACTCATCAATGCCCGGGACTAGGCAGGGACTGTGAGCATGTGAGATTCAAACACCTTGGTGGTACCACAGCTTAGAGATGAGCCTTGTACAGTGTGCAGTAAATAAACCTACAGAGTTCGTCAGTGAAGTGTCTTTGTCTAGTGTCACTATACACTTTAGCTTGATGTCTGTTGCATTTAGAAGGGACACTACTGAGCCTGTGCCCTCTCCACTAGTTTAGTGTACCTCTGCCACCTCACTCCCAGTGACAGAATGGGGTCCCATCGTGCATCTAGTGGGGACCTAATGCGTGCACTTAATTAACCCTTTCCACTCTTCTGTACCATTCGGCTAAGCTATGGTTCTCCGTAACAAAGGTTTGGTCCCAATACCTTCAGGGTACCGACTGATGGGGACGGAGAAAGATCACTGACCCCTTTGCCACGGGAGGGCTTTCCACCATGTCAGGTACTATGCTTTATGACCAGCTGCAATACCTTGCACTAGTTCTTGGTTACCCATAGCAAATGCAATCCTTCTCATTGCCTTGTCAAGTAGACCTTCCATAGTGGCTTTGTTTCTTAGTCCACAGGTGCTTTACTGACCATGTTCTTTCATAAGCCAGAAACCATCATGCACTTTCTTTGAATGACTTCAGACCAGGCTTACTTGAGTAAGTCTGTGAGTAAGTCCAACAAGTACATTTCGAGCGCAACATATCCCTCTCTAACTGAACTAGGCTGCCCAGGCATACCTCAACATCGTGGTTATCCATGAATGGCATTTCCCTTTAGCTTGGCAGTTCTCTGGACTTCCAGCATCTTCTAATGGACAGCTGGGTGCAGCAGTCCCACTCAGTGCTTTATGACGGTTACGGCATCTCCAGGAACAGGGCTAAAAGACTCTCAGAACCTTCACCCTCTATATATATCACAGGGCGAACAGTAGGGTTGCCACCTTTTCTTTAAGTCAAACCCGAACATTTTAGCCACGCAAAGAAATTTTTTTCTATAGTATAAACTATACATATATTTTGCAATTAAATAACATTTCTAATCATATGAAGTTTATCACAAGAGTTCCCCTTTTTACATCTGAATCCGCGGAGTTCCCCTTTTAGCTCTGAATCCGCAGAGTTCCCCTTTTACCTCTGAATCCGCAGAGTTCCCCTTTTACCTCTGAATCCGCAGAGTTCCCCTTTTAGCTCTGAATCTGCAGAGTTCCCCTTTTAGCTCTGAATCCGCAGAGTTCCCCTTTTACCACTGAATCCGCAGAGTTCCCCTTTTACCACTGAATCCGCAGAGTTCCCCTTTTACCACTGAATCTGCAGAGTTCCCCTTTTACCATTGAATCTGCAGAGTTCCCCTTTTACCACTGAATCCGCAGAGTACCCCTTTTACCTCTGAATCCGCAGAGTTCCCCTTTTACCTCTGAATCCGCAGAGTTCCCCTTTTACATCTGAACTTGCAGAGTTCCCTTACACTGTAAGGGAACTCTAACATTAGGGATGCTCTGGCAACCCTGATTTAAGGGAGAGCACTGTGAACTCTGATGTATGGAGAAGACTCTGATGTAAGGGGGAACACTGTGGCCTTTGGTGTAAAGATAAACTCTGATGTAAGGTGTGCTCTGAGGACGCTGATTTACCTTAGTGTACTCACTACTCACCCAGAGGTAGAAGAGAGAAGAGGGGAGACTTCAATCACAGACAAGGATGGATGACCGGTGAGCTCATTCACCCCTTGGCAGTCAGAACCTCTCATCTAGATGTATCTGAAGCTGCTGGACTTCAAATGCCTGGCCTGCACTTTCCTTTTCTTAGGAGTGTGGGCAGACACAGAGGGGTAGGGGCAAGAGGAAGAGGAGCAGATTGAGCCCTCTCTCCTCTCCCGTCTGTCTGTGTGTGTGGGGGGGGGGATTGTTAGTGCTAGCTTTGGGCAGTGTGAAAGAGAGTGTAACAGACTGGCTCAGTTTAGACACCTGCAGCCAGCAACCCTGTTGGGAAGCCATAGTCCGGTCTGATTAATGTCTCCGGGTTTCAGACAGTCTGAAACCCAGATGCATGATTCCAAACCCGAAATGTCCGGATGAATCCCAGACAGGTGGGAACCTTAGCGAACAGGCAGGGTCCAAAAAGCCCTGGAAAAGAGGCGCAGAACATTAACCTAATCCCCAGCATGGGCCAGCCAACTACCATATTGTAGGCAACCTGCCTACAGGCAGATGGATTCCAGTAAAACCTTGATTGGCCTAGCTGGGGTGATGTTAACTCATGCTCACAGGAGTCTATTCATTCCAGCACCCAGCGGTTGCACACTGAGCTATGTATGCACACCTCAATGTACAGAATAGGAAGCTTGTGAGGATGAAGTTAAGAATCCTTTTTTTGCAAAAGAAACACAGTGGGGGTTATTTACTAAAGGCAAATATACTTTGTACTACAAGTGCACTTGGAAGTGCAGTCACTGTAGATCCGAGAGGGACATGCAAGGAAAACAAAAAACAACATTTTAGCTTGCACATGATTGGATGATAAAATAATCAGAGCTTCTCCTCATTTCAGATCTAACCCTCAGATTTATAGCAACTGCACTTCCAAGTGCACTTGTAGTGCAAAGTGAATTTGCCATTCATAAATAACCCCCAGTATGTCTCTTCTGAAATGAACAAATCTTCTTTGTTAGACAATTCAAAGCAGAATGCACTACTCCAGAAGCTAATACCCCTTATCTGTCACAGACACATCAGGTGCTGGCCAGGAAGCCTGTCCCTGCTCCAGGTTCTGTAACTGTAACAAACTGAAGGCTGCACACTGATTATATGGCTTCTTGATAAAACGTTGTTCAGCCACAAGCAACTTGCAGCGTGACCGCATTCAGGAATCACCTCTCCTGATAAGTTTCAACCCAATGGGCTTAATTAATGCTTAAGCCTGTAATGGTGAGGTGGTCATCACATCCTCCATGTTTTCCCTCCTCGTTGGGCGCCAAGCAAGGGTCACATGCGAGGTCTACCCCCGGGTTGGGTTGATTGGGCTATGCCAGATTTTAAATGGGGTCACTAACCCTTGCATGTGGAGTAAAACTTTGTCTGAAGACATGCTCACAAATACTCAGGACCAGGTGGGAGCCGTGATCATGTGAAGAGTCAAACAGTTATCCCAACTCAGAGATAAGCTACATGTGTGCAGTACCCAAAATACGGAGCTCCTTAAGCTGCTTCGTCCCATGTCTTACACATAGCATACCTCTGTTATCTCTCTGCCAGTAACAGAATAAGGTTCTGCGGACCTCATGCGTGCTCTTACTCAACGCTTCCCTTCCCGTACCTAGTGATCAGGCTTTACATTTCCTGTAAGTCTAGTCCACTACTGATGACCAGCAGAAACAGACGGCTAGTAAGGGAGTCAAAGCAACCAACTCTCTCTCTAACCAGGTACCATCCCAAAGACTGGTTGCTGTTCTCTTCTGGTCTTGTTGAATGAATCTCTGTCATAGTTATGTTACATATACCCTATTTTTTGGGCACACTGCTCTGCAAGGACACGACCAGACATTCCCCTAGTCATTGTTCTTTTTGAATATACACTTGTGTTTTTTTATTGGTTGAGTTTTGTATAAACACCTACTGTTTGAAGGAATACATGGGCTTGATTGGCCGAACTGAATAGTCACCAAGTCCCCTTTTTTTACCCCTGTTCAAAGTCCTATAAATAAAACGGAGCTCCCATTGTTACCCAGGACTGTCTGCGGAAAATCCAATGTGATAACAGCTACTGTGTCTGTTTTACTTGGTAATCACGAGCGTGCTCAATTACATTATTTAAAAGGGCTGAAAAGTGTGCTTATTAACGTAAGTGAAGTTGATTGCGCATAGCGTACATTCATTTCCACAACAAAGATGTGCTGCATTAAAATCCATAAAACAAAACACAAAATCCAAAAATCTGCATCTGAGGACATACAACTTACATGCTTACAGATGTAGATGTGTGTAAAACTCATGTATAAAACTGATCTGAAAGCAAATATTTACTGATCCTTTTAGGCAGAATGTTTTCTACCAGAAAAACCTTGCCTATATGATCAGTAAACTTTTTATGGCCATGTGAATGTAGCTTTAAGCTTTATGAATTGAGTATAACTTAAAGTGGAGGGCCACCCAAAAATAAAATAGAAAATGCATTAATAATATTTAAAAAAAAGATTTTTTTTTTTAACTTACCTGCAACCGCTGTTGCTAGGCAGTCTTCCTAATCTGCCTCTTCCTTTTCCGCGGTGCTTCCTCCTCTGCGGTGAGTGATCCCGTTGCCTTCTGGGACATGTGTGTGTCCCAGAAAACAAAGGGGACCATTCACAAAGCGCTGCGCGACTTGCGCATGAGCAGTAAGAAACGGGCAGCGAAGCTGCAGATGATGTTTTTTTTTGTTTTTTTTTTAAGCAAACAACAAATAGGACAAAATAACAGAAAACGTCAAGGTGCATAACTATTCACCCCCCTACAGTCAATACTTTGTAGAGCCACCTTTTGCGACTATGACAGCTCCAAGTTGCTTTGGATAAGTCTCTATGAGCTTGCCACATCTTACCACTGGGATTTTTGCCCATTCCTTCTGGCAAAACTGCTCCAGCTCCTTCAAGTTGGATGGTTTGCACTTGTGAACAGCAATCTTTAAGTCTGACCACAGATTTTCTATTGGATTGCGGTCTGGGCTTTGACTAGGCCATTCCAACACATTTACGTTTTCTTTTAAACCACTCAAGTGTTGCTTTAGCAGTGTGTTTGGGGTCATTGTCCTGCTGTAAGGTGAACCTCCGTCCTAGCCTCAAATCACACACAAATCACAAAAAAAACTGTTGCTGAAATTACTTGTGTACCTGCAGTGTGAGCTGGAGTTTGGCATCAGTTGATGTATCTAAATCTGCTAGAACATCTTACACTCACATCCCCCCAGATTAACAATGCTGCTGTCCAAAGGTGCCCCCTGTGCTTCTTCATCCAGAGTGGGGGCACTCTTATGCCCCATACACACAGTCAGAAATTCCGACGGAAAAGATCTGATCGGATTATTTTGTCAGAAAATCCGATCATGTGTGGGCTCTATTGGACTTTTTTCGACAGAAAAAATTTGAGTGCAGGATCTAAAATTTTCAGACAAAAAAATCAGATTTGACTTTTTCCGATGGACAAAGGGTCACGCATGATCAGATCAAATTACAAGATCAAAGCTGTTGGCTACTAGCCTCTACGTACTCCCGTTGTACGCAACGAATATCACCACGATCCGAACGATTGGATTTTCCTACAACTTTGTCCGACCGTGTGTATGCAACACCAGTTTCAGACAAAATCCATCTGAAAAAATCCGACGGATTTTGTGGTCGGAATGTCCGACCGTGTGTACAGGGCATAATACAGAAGATGTGTTACTGGCCAGATCACCAGATGAAAAAAGAGGGGAAGAAAGCCTAAAAAAAGAAAACGAATGCAGCCAACCCATCTAATGATTGGTAAGCTGCAATATATTTCATTATTGGTTTTTGGGCCAGTATTTTTTTTTGGAAAAGGTAGCAACCTTAAGATGGACATACACCATTAGATTTTTGAATGACCTTATGTGAAAGATTGTTTGTCAGAGCATTTGATGTATACATCTTTGATTTAAAGAATTTTCTCTAAACAAACCAATGGATAGAATTTTAATGTTTGACTTTTGATCATTTACAATAGTATACAAATACAACACACACAATTTTTCCCTACTGAGGACCACAGTAGCAGTAAGAATTACTTCAGATAAGAAAATCCAAACATTTTCCATCCTGAGCCTTCATATTTTCTCCTATATACAATTGAAAATTAACATTGATTTCATGTCCCCGTTAACCATTGGAAAGGTGAATGAACCTTTTAAAACAATTTTTTAACAAAATTCTTCCAATGTATGGCCAGCTTTACTCCCAGTGCTGAATGGAGTCGCAGGGAAGCGAAAAAAGATACGTATAAGTTGATTGGAAGGGCTACATTAAAGTGAACTTTGGGGGTTATTTACTAAAGGAAACTCCACTTTGCACTGCAAGTGCGCTTGGAAGTAAAGTCGCTGTAGATCCGAGGGGGACATGCAAGGAAAATAAAAAAACAGCATTTTAGCTTGCACGTGATTGGATGATAAAATCAACAGGCTTCCACTCATTTCAAAGCTACCCCTTAGATTTAGAGCGACTGCACTTCCAAGTGCACTTAAAGTGCAAAGTGGCTTTGCCTTTCGTAAATAACCCCCTTTGTGTCATTGGCCATTGTCTCTGAGACAGGAAGTGCAAAGAAATCCTCAACAGAGGTAAATGTTTTGTTGACAACTGTCAGAAGGAAGGATCCTCCTCATATTTGGAAGATTTACATTAACTTCCTTTTATGACCTCAGGAGAAAAGTGTAAAGAAATCTCCCCAGTTGGAGGTTATTTATTAACCTCCCTGGCGGTACGATTATTTCGGATTTTAGGTGCTAAAAGCGGTACCATTATTTTGCATGAAAATTTGGCGTTTTATATTGTAGTCCTGCAATTCTTAGGAATAACTCTCTTAAATCTGTCCAAACCAGAGTCTAGCAGACATCCCGGGTATGATAAAGTTTGAAAAATTAAATCATAAATTATAATATAATAAATAATTATAAATAATTGTACCAAATAATAATATAACAATAATAAAAATTATTCAATAATGTAATCAAATCAAAAACACTGAAATTTGCTCAGTTGCAGAATTGTCACTGTCATTACTTTTCAGTATTTGATGACGGATCTCCCCACAAATCGCTATCGCTCAATTCTGCGAGTGATTCTAATTTATTATCGCTGTTTTCTAGCTGGTCTAAAATCATTTTTGATGTAAAATGACAGTTTTGGTTGCTATGGGCAATCTCCAGTTTCCAGCCATAAAGAACAGTTTTTATTATATAAAACTGCATGCAGGACACTGGGCAGACCACTAGGGACAACGGGGATGTGAAATATTTACATACAGCAATGTAATCTGTAAGATTACATTATACTGTATGTTTACTGTTTGTTTCACTTTTTGAATTTGGCGCCGATCTCCGTCCCCGTGCGTCGCAACGCTCGCAGGGCACGGAGATCGGCGATGTAATGCATCGAGCGAGACACGGCTCGCTCGTACAGCGGGGAGACAACGCTGGATCCGAGGGAGAAGGTAAGTAATCCTCCTCCTGGATCCAGCGATGCAGTCCCGAGTCTGACTCGGGGATACCGCTCTTGGTATAAAAAATCCACCCCGAGTCAGACTCGGGAATACCGTCAGGGGGGTTAAAGGAAAATCCACTTTGCACTACAATTGCAAACTACAAGTGCAATTGTACGGTTAAGGAGATATTTTACAAAAAAAGGGCACCGTAGACAACTGCACAGGCAAACTGGGCGCGCCGCAAGTGAAGGTGAACGTGCCGGACAGCTCCCACATGCATGTGCCGGAGTGACATCATCGCGGCTCCGGCCAATTACAACGCTGGAGCCACGAGACCCGGAAGTCACTCCGGGATACATGGCAGCCGAGGAGATGAAGAACGAGGACCGCTTCGGGGGCTTCGATCTCAGGTAAGTTATTCATAATGAGCTAGTATGCTAGCTCATTATAGCTCATTATACCTTTGCCTTGCAGGGTTTATTTTTATGGGTTTTTTTTTCCCAGGTTAACTTCCTCTTTAAAGCCTAGACCATCTTTATGTAGAGTAACAATTCTTTTTTTTTCTTTGCCATTAGGCCCCTTTCACACTGGGGCGGTGTGGGCATCAGCTGTAAAGCACCGATATTTTTAGCGGCCCTTTACCGTAGTTTTAGCAGCAGTATGCGCTCGCTTGCGGGGCGGTTTTAACCCCCGTTGGTGGCCGAAAAGGGTTAAAACCGCTGGCAAAGTGCCGCTGCAGTGGTGCTTTGCCGGCGGTATAGCCACGCTGCCCCATTTATTTGAATGGGTAGGAGCGGTTTAGGAGCTGTAAATACACCGCTCCTTCACCGCTGCAAATATGCGGCTGGCAGGACTGTTTTCACCGTCCTGCCAGCGCACTGCTCCAGTGTGAAAGCCCTCTGGCTTTCACACTGGAGTGAAAGGGGGCAGTTTTTTCAGGCGCTACACAGGCGCTATTTTTAGCGCTGTAGCACCTGAAAACCGCCCCAGTGTGAAAGGGGTCTTAGGTGCCATGTTGTACTTCCAGTGACCAGTATGAGAGAATGAGAGCGATAACACCTAATTTAACATGCCTGCTCCCCATTCACACCTGAGACCTTGTAACACAAACGAGTCACATGACAATGGGGAGGGAAAATGGCTAATTGGGCCCAATTTGGACACTTTCACTTAGGGGTGTACTCACTTTTGTTGCCAACGGTTTAGACATTAATGGCTGTGTGTTGAGTTACTGTATTTTGAGGGGACAGCAAATTTACACTGTTATACAAGCTGTACACTCACTACTTTACATTGTAGCAAAGTGTCATTTCTTCACTGTTGTCACATGAAAAGATATAGTAAAACATTTACAAAAATGTGATGGGTGTACTCACTTTTGTGAGATACTGTATCAAACACATAACAGTGCAGTCCAAGTGTAAAATGAACTTTGGGAAATAATAAAATAGACTTACAGACATTTGTGTATATAGAGGCAAATTTGAAGAATTTCACTTATCTGCATCAGAACTAAAATGGTTTCTGCAACTGAGGTAAAAACATTATGTTGTTCAATAAGAAACTTTATTAACAAAGGCAAGACTTCCTGTCTCTTTACTGAGGAATTGAACTGCAATGGCAACAAGCAACCACCAAGTGTTCTCAAAATGACAATCCAATACAGTATAGACAATCATATAATAAACAGCACAGCTGTTATTCAGTTGATGTAGTTGCAGTGTGCATTAAAGCCGTTGTTTTTTTAACCACTTAACCACTGGGCACTTAAACCCCCTTCTTAACCAGACCAATTTTCAGCTTTCGGAGCTCTCGCACTTTGAATGACAATTACTCAGTCATGCAACACTGTACCCATATGAAATGTTTCTCCTTTTTTTCACACAAATAGAGCGTTCTTTTGGTGGTATTTAATCTACGTTGGGTTTTAAATTTTTAGCGCAATAAATAAAAAAAGACTGAAAATTTGGTAAAAAAATCCTTGTTTCTGTTAAAATGTTTTGGAGAGTATTGCCAGAATATTGGCAGAGTATTGCAAAGTATTTCCGAGTATTGGCAGAGCATTGCAGAGTATTGGCAGAGTATTGCCAGACTATTGCCAGAATATTGGCAGAGTATTGCAGAATATTGCCAGAATATTGGCAGGGTTTTGCAAAGTATTTCCGTGTATTGGCAGAGTATTGCAGATTATTGGAAGAGTATTGCAGATTATTGGCAGAGTATTGGCAGAGTATTGCAGAGTATTGCCAGAATATTGGCAGAGTATTGCAGTGTATTGCAAAGTATTGGCAGAGCATTGCAGATTATTGGGAGAGTATTGCAGATTATTGGCAGAGCATTGCAGAGTATGGGCAGAGTATTGGCACTAAGCAGCACTGTAGGCAATATAGATCCAGCCCATGATGCTGGTTTGTTTACAAGTGATTGCTCCGTCATTTACCGTGATCTATGATGTGCCAGGTCTTCTGGACCGGGTGGTCATGTTTTTTTTTCATATATTGCGGAATATGCAGCCTCGTGCTACATAACTAAGCTCCATTTCATGCTGAATAAACTAAATTATTAATGTATCTTAAATGGAAAACTATTTTCCATTACTGTTTTCCATTTAAGATACATTAATAATTTAGTTTAAAATAAATTTGATCAACAAAAATCCATTTAACCACTTGCTGACCAGCTGCCACAGTTGTACTGCAGCAATATGGCTCGCAGTTATCTTACGTCACTACCCTCTGGTGGTCGCTAGGGGCGTGTGCGCGCCTGCAGCTCGCCCCCGGAGCTGTTGCGAGTGCCCGGCGGTCTCCCGCAATCGCTCGTAACACGGCGAGAACCGGGATCTCTCCTGATTCTCTGCAGCGAGAAGTGACAGATCATCTGTTCATACTCAGGTGTCCTTTTATGAAGCAGTGAAATCTATTCACTGCTTCATTCTCCGGCATTCACAGAGGAGATCTTTCTCCTCTGTATGCCAGTTTATAAAGCGGAGTAGATCTCTTCACCATTGGAGAAGTGAAGCGATCTACAAACGCTTCTAACACTGGAGAACGGCCCCTGATACTGGAATCTAGTGAGACTTTACGAGATTACAGTACTAGAAATTCACCGATACACAGAGATGTCAATTTATTAAGCAGTGATAAATTATCACAGCTCAATACACTGACACACGGTGTGATTAATGTTAGTAAAATAAAGCGTCCCCCTACCCTACATAATATATACATGTATATACACACACATTATATATATATACATATACACATTATATATATATATATATATATATATATATATATATATATATATATATATATATATATATATATATATGTATATACATGTATACACATAAATATGACAGGGGGACATGGTTACAGTGTTGGGGGGGTCTGAACGAGGCATAAGGAAGTTAATTATCTTCCTCTTTCCTCCTCAGATCCCCCCACATTCTCTCTTCACTCCCCGATTCTCCACCTCTGAGCTGATAAATCGGGGAGTGTGAATTCTGACACAGATTGCCAGTGAAGCGCTGAGATCCCAGCTTCATAAACTGGCCGTTACTGTGTCATTCAATGAGTATTCTCAGTGTGTGGATATATTCGGCTGGAGAACATGTTCAAACACTTCTCCCCCTGATTATCTCTGGTTTATAAACTGTTTATGGGCTGTGATCTGCGGCGATCCTCTGGATCTCCACTGATCACTGCTTCATAAACGGACACCAAAGTATGAACAGCGATCTGTCATCTCCCCTGCACAGTCCCCTCCCCCTTCAGTTAAAACACACACTAAGCAACACAATTAACCCCTTGATCGCCCCCTTCACTGCCAGTGACATTTTTACAGTAATCAATGCATTTTTGTAGCACTGATCATTGTATTAATGCCAATGGTCCCAAAAATGTATCAAAATTGTCCGATGTGTCCACCATAATGTCGCAGTCATGATAAAAATCACAGATCACCGCCATTACTAGTAAAAAAAAGAAAGAAATAGTAATAAAATGCTATAAATCTATCCCCTATTTTGTAGACGCTATAACTTTTGCGTAAGCCAATCAATATACGCTTATTGCGATTTTTATTACCAAAAATATGTAGAAGAATACATATGGGCCTAAACTGAGAAAAAATTTGCTTTTTGAAAAAAATAAACGGGGCTATTTATTATAGCAAAAAGTACAAAATTGACGCTATTTTTTTGTTTATATCGCAAATAATAAAAACCACAGTGATGATCAAATACCACCAAAAGAAAGCTCTATTTGTTGGGGGGGGGGGAGATGTCAATTTTGTTTGGGTACAACGTCGCACGACCGCGCAATTGTCAGTTAAAGCGATGCGTGGCAAATCGCAAAAAGTGCTCTGGTCAGGAAGGGGGTGAAATCTTCTGCAGCTGAAGCGGTTAAATAAACTAAATCTGATATTTTTGTTTTGTTTTTTAAATCATTGATTTATATACACCCTGTTTTGGCACACCACTAGTTTTAACAAATTATATCCTATACAATACTATCCACTGTTGGATCCATCTTCAATCAGAAGGGTAATTAATTTGATTACTATTAAAGCGGTTGTATACCCGCATAAAAATAAATAAATAAAATTAAAAACCTGTAAGGCAAAAGCATAACGAGCTAGTATGCACCGCATACTAGCTCATTATGAAAAACTTACCTTCGATCGAGGAGTCGCCATCGGATCCCAGGCACCGGCGAGGGAGCTAACATTTTCCCCTCGGCACTGTGAGTGGCCAGAGCCGCGATGACATCACTCCCACGCATGCGCGCGGGAGTCTTCTTTCTGACAAGGTCCAGCAGCATCTGCTGGACCTTCAGAGCGCATGCGCCACTGACGTCATCGCGACTGCATGCAAGGTTTACCTGTAGGTAAAAATGTAAAAATAGGGTATACAATCACTTTAATGTTAAAAAAAAAAAAGGTTTCAAACGTCATAAGCAATTACTGCAGAATTTTTAGCTTGTTTCATATATTAATTGCATAATCAGCTTGGAAATGGCCAACATTTTCCAGTCTACCAGATCACTTTCATCTTCAATTCATTCCTGAAAAATCTGTAAAAATGGCAGTGAAAAATAATCGAAGATTGTTAGGTTTGATTGGTGAACAATGTGGTTGGATTGATGCATGTCCTGCATTAGGGAGCACAGCTTACATAAGAAATCTGAACCATTAGGTAACCTAGCTATTTTGCATGTTGGACACTAATGGAACCAATGGCTACCTACACAATTCCACTAAAGATAGGTAGGCAGTGGATATTTATATTTAGAGCATATTTTCCTATGTTATGTGGGTGCCACTTGAATAAAAACAATTTCTGCCCTGGTCTAGGGGCATAATAGAAGGTGACAGAACAAGGATGCCAAACAGATGGTAGATTACAGGCTTCGGTTTTACTTCTTTCCCACGTCATCTATACTTGGAACCAGCGATCAGCATGTAACAAGATGTCTTTTCTTTTTCAGATGTTGCCAGGGCAATGGCGAGCAGAAACCTTCTTACGTTAAGGTACTAACAATAAAACTATGACTAATGCATGTAAATACGCCTTCGAAAAAGAGTGTTAGCATTCTGTAAATTGCTTGAGTGGTGGCTTAGTAAAAAAACACATTGTGCAAACTTGGAGAACAAAGCTAGCTATCTAATTTTATATAGGAATGAATGACTTTGTTTTGACTCGGTTGTGTGCTGTGCCATACCATTCCTGTAAAATAGAAACATGACGTTTTTAAGGATACATGTTGCGAGCTAAAGTAGTGTATCATGGAAGTCATTTTGAGGTTGTTGCCCAAGGCTGGCACTACTGATTGCAATAATATCAATCCAAAAAGTCCAGCACTATATGACCTAAAGTGGAACTTCACTCCCCCAATCTACATTGATTATTGTTAATCCTCAGGCTGCTAGCATTAGTAAATAGGTAAGAAAGTATATCATATTTACTTGTTTTAAAGTTTTTATTTTTATTTTTTCAGTTACTTCCTTGTTTCTTGCCTAGGCAAATGATGTCATACTTCCCAGGAGTCTTCAGGAGGGGAGGAGAGGAGGAGGGGTTTTCTCAACTAAGCACCCTTTTGTGTATGCATGCTTGATCTAAGGGCAGATGGATTCCAGGAACTAAATGCTACTAAAATCATTCGCCCTTTCTCAAGATGACTACAGCCAAAAATGCTAGGGGTGTTTTTCAAAGTAATTTCTCAACAAAATAAAGCATGAAGACATGGATGGACGGGGGAGTTTTCTTTGATTAATAAAAAATAAATAGATAGTGTTTTTGGTTTGTGGCACTTAAATGCAGTAAAGATTTGGTTTAATACACACAACCATCAGCCATATAATCACAGATTTTAGGAGCTGATACCTAAGTGAACAAAACACTATATATCATATGTGCTTATACTTAATATAGCCCAAATTAGTAAAAGTAATAAAAAAAAACTAAGTGATGTCCTTTACGCATTATAATTTGTGACCCAAAACATACTAACGTAAAGTCCAACAAAAACATGTGTTGTCTTGTAGATTACAGACTATATTGCACCTTCAAAAACTCCACCAGTGAGGTCACAAAATGGAGAATACACAGTGCTTACCATAGGTCTATTGCCCTCTAAATTGATGAGTGTCGCTTTTGGGAATATCCTAATACTCCAAAGGAGATGTACTTGATTTCTTAAAAGACTCCAGTCATAGGGCAAAAGGAGATAAATAGAGACCAAACCTAGTTTTATAGTCTAGTAAGGTTAATAAAGCACTTTATTAAAAGATAAGTAATACACTCACATTAAAAGGTAAAGATACCGGCGTGTCAGATTACTACAATCAAAATCCCAGTCCTGCAGCCAATGTGCGCAATGATGGCAGATCCGGCTCCCCCTGATGCGTTTCGTCATGCGTTGACGTCGTCAGGGGCGTGACTCATGGCACTACTGATTGTTCTATAAGGCCCCATTCAAAATAGCAAATAGGTTTGTTAACAGTTACGCGCAGGAGACCCAGTCCACTTGCATGCAATCGCTTATGGAGCAATTAGCTGTAATGATTGGCCCTGGACGCAGACAGTCTATGATCGGTCTCCCATTGCTTTCAGTGCAGCTGCTGCCCGTAGCTAATCGCCAGAAACCCCCCGCTAGGTCTCCCACATGTAATTGGTAACAACTGCATTTGCAAGTATGAATGGGGCCTAAAGATAGTTTTCTTATTTTACAATGCAACACCTGGTGCTTTAGCAACCTATCATCAGACTTTTGGCAGGGGTGGACATAGTTAATATCCCCCCTCCGCCCCAACATAGAATCCTTTAGATTGTAAGCTCCTATTTCTTCTGTATTGTAATTTTACTGTCTCCCTTTATATTGTAAAGTTCTGCGCAAACTGTTGGCACTGTATAAGTCCTGTATAATAATAATGCCTTAGTACAAATTTAGAGTAGGTAAGGATATGGAATTCAAAACGTCTTTACCCTTTAAAAGTGATGCAGTCTTAATGTGTTTGCCAACCAATGGTCCACTTGTTCAGGAGAATGGGAGGAGGCAAGTAAATGTGGAGTATTGTATTGATCTATTTTTTTAAAGAAAAAAATAATAATGCTGCCTGTGCATACAACTCATTTCAATCATCTGGGTGGGGGGACCCCAGGAGATCATCAAAAGAGTATGTGCACAGCGTTGTATAACAAAATGGGGATGTTATATCACCTAACTTGCTATTAGGAGACCATTGTATATAACAAAACTCCCTGCCCCGAGCAAGCTGTTAAAGCTGAAAAGGTTGGGCCAACTCAATATTAAACACTACGGACTAAAGCCAGGTACACATGGGCTGAATTTTGGGAGACATTGTGCGGTTGAAAAAAAACATCCGACATTCGGCCCATATGTATTCCCTTTTGTCCGTCAGAAGCCGACCAGACAGCTAGTTTCTGTTAGACAGAAGGGAATGCACATAGACCGAACATCTGATTTTTTTTTCAACTGGACAATGTCTCTGGACATTCGGCCCATGTGTACCCGGCTTTAGTCCATAGGGTTTAATAATATTGAGTTGGCCCAACCTTTGCAGCTATAACAGCTTCAAGGCTCTCCACATTGTTTATGTTTGTGTATGTGGGAATGTTTGACCATTCTTCCAGTTCTCCTGGCCGTTTGGTCAGCTTCTGTCAAACGGGCATGCTGGAAAACCAGCATCCGACCAACTCCTGATCAGCTCTCTCAGCCAAGGGCAGAGAGCACTGATCGGAGTGTTCTGGTGGGGGCCACCCCCCTGTCTGAACACAACAGCTTAGCAGGGGAGAGCGCTGCACTAACCTTGCATGGTTAGTACAGCAGCTGACTGTTTTTTTGGTTCAACCCAGGGGGCTGAACCAAAAAAAAATCGAATTGTGTGTACCCGGCTTAAGACTGGGATGCCATTAAAGTTCATGTACATGAAAAGACAGGTGTCCCAATACTTTTGGCAATATAGTGTATATGCATATTAATGTGTTATATGTTGTGCGTTATCCTGTGGTGTGTTAAGGCCGCCTAATGCTCAACAACTGACTACTGCACCTACTGAATTTCTTGTTTCGCAGTGCACCCAAGCAGATGGTAGTGCATTATCACATCCTGCAGTGTGCTGCAATGCACGTGCATTGCGGATGTACCGTATACTGCCATTTTAAATAGATGTGTATCCAACGCCTCGCAATTCCATGTTCTGGAACCTTCCCAGCCCACTAATCATGTCATCTGCTGTATGTACAAGCACTCTGTGTCAGATTGTCAGGACCATGCAATGCATTGGAACCTCCCATTCCCAGTCCTGAGGCCCAAAGTGCAAGGGTTTACTGTTGGCTAATTGAAGTCTCTCTTGACCCTGTCATGGGAGAAGTATGGGGGTTGCTACTGTTGGCCGCCTTCTGAAAATGCTTACTGCCTGGCTGTGGTTTGCTTCAATATGTGCTGTTACATAGTTACATAGTTGGTGATGTTGAAAAAAGGCACAAGTCCATCAAGTCCAACCTGTTAAATGAGTGTCAGTATAGTGTCAGAATTCCTTATCTCTATGCCTGTTTCAGGTCAGTGGCTTAGGACACATTAAAGCCAATGCATCAGCATGACAGCCAGGCAACCAGCATTTTCCGAAAGAAATAAAAGCCTTGGTGATTCTCTACAAAAAATGACATGATTTGTAACTGAATACATAACTGGATTAAATGTGAGCCTTGTAATTCCCATTAGTTCTACTATAAAACAATTTCCCTTTAGAAATGACCATATTCCCGATCATGTATACATCATACGTTACTTGATGGAAGAAATGTAATCCTTGCTTTTTTGTTTCCTAGGGCAGAGCTGGATGAACAAACCAAAGGAATCCAGAAGTTGCAAAAAGAAGTGGAACAGGCTACACAGCATACAATAAACCAGTTGTCCTTCTCTATTCATGAAAAATGCCACAAGAATACCGCTAATGATAGTCATACCATCTCCAGGAGTAGGTTCTTTTCTTTTGCCGCACTGCTTTTTTCCTTGTGCGTATTGGTAGTTTTTGCTTTTAAATTCAAATGTTGCTTCATGCATGAGTGTGAATATCTCAGTGATCTTATAATGTATTATTTGTTTTATCCATTTCTCTGCCACTATAGCATTTTAAAGAATACATTAAAGCATTTGCATCAGCCCCTGAAATCAAAGGAATGTAAAGTCTAATGTGCCTACAGCAGTCATACAGACACACAGACTTCACTGGGGCCAATTTTAGATTTATTATTTTAATGACTATGGGCATGGTCACCTAAAAGACTGACGCATTTCTGCAAAAAGCCAAAAATCTACTACCTGACTCCCAGGATCCCCAGTGCTGAGATTAGACTACTGCTAACAGTCCTGTAGATAGTTATTGTTTAGTAGAGTTAGGAATAAGGTTAGGGAAGGGTTAGGTTAAAGTAACTTAAAAACCCTAGCTGAATGACATTTAAAGTGGTTGTAGCCCTGAAAAAAAGAAATAATGCCCCTGTTCCTTTAAAGCATGATCTATACCATAGTGCTTGTGCCATGTAATTTATCCCTTTCTATGTTGTAAAATACCTGATTGATCCTGCCTGCCCCTGTGTTCCCCTATGTGTACTGACCATGCTTATCATGGCTGCTGATCCATGATACCGGGGTCAGTTTACGTTCCTCCAGCATCACGCCATGTAGTCAGTCTCTCCCTCTCCCCCTCCCTCCCTGCCTGTTAGCTCAGTAGTCTGTGTAGTGAGAAATGATCTCCTCCCCGCCCATCCTGCTGCTATTCCTGTAAAGTAATGTATATAAAACACTTGCATCCCCCCTGTTTTATGAAGATATAAAGTACAGTGTGTCCATTTTTTAAAGAATTATAATCCTAAATACCTTCTTGCACAGCGCCACTGTTTGATCATGTGACCTCCCCTTTGCTGGCTGGCATACGTCAGAGGAGAATCTCAGCTTCTCCCGCTGCTCTCCTTAGAAGGAGAGCGGAGGGGGATCACGTGACCGCACAGCAGAGCCATGCAAGAAGATATTTAGGGGGACGCGTATCCGAGGAGCTCCGCCGAGGCCTCCTGATAATCGTTGGCCATCCGAGCCCGACGAGCTTCTCCGCGGTTCCCCACCGTCCATCGGGGTTGCCGCTGGTGTGGGACACAATCCGATACCCGTATTGACCTTTGAAGCCACCGCAAACGCCGTCCTCCGGGCCGTGGCAGGCCGCCACCCGAGGACGCGGCGCCGCCATCTTGGGGCCTGCTAAGTCCGGACGACGAACGCCAGCCATCCATCGCCATCCACCCCTGGAAACCACTCACAGAGTGTCTGGGGTCTGCAGAGTTGTCTCCCGGAGGCTGCCGGCGGAAAAATACCCACCCTAAGCGGTGTACTCACACCCGGCCGCATCGCGGAGCTCCGGGCGCCATATTGCGGCCTACAAGAACGCAGGACCACGCCAGCCTTTGCCACAACACCGCCGGAGTGAAGAGCCTGCCCAGCGGACACACATCGCTGCTCAACCGGACACAGCACGGCCTGACCAACAGAGTACAGTGCCCAGCAGTCTCCCGGAGCGTCCATCCAGGCCCTGGATCCGGCCTCTACCTCCACCAGGCCGCAGTGAGTACCAGAACGGCATCCCCCCCCCTCCACAGCGGACTAATTCCACCATTCTTAGTGGGAACCTGTACCACAAACAGATCTGGGGGGCAGACCCTGGGGGCACAGGAAGCTAAGTCCATCAGAGCAGGGAAAACCTGAGGTTCAGGCCTATTTACTGCAGACGGCGGCCATCTTGCTACTCCAAGTACACCCTGTACCTCCATAACTAACTAGCTCAGCTTGGACTGAAATCACCTAACCCTTCCCCAGCACATCCCCAGCACAGGTGCACACCCCACTAGCAATACAGTTCTCCTACCCAAGAACTGCCAAACTCTACCACAGGGGCGGTGGCCTGGTGAACAACACACATGACTGTAATGTAGAGAAACCCTGGTGACCAGAAGGGCCTGTGCACTGAAAACGGACCTGACACGAATATGTCCACACAATCAAAGAGAAGCACACACAGCCATATTCTCCGCTCTGTGGGGACACCCCAGAAGAAGAAAAAGAATTCGCCAGCAAACCTTAGCAAATTTAAATACTGTGGAGAGAACAAAAGCTCTAAAATGGCAATGTCACAAAGAAACAGTATTGTGGAAGATATGGAAGATGATGAAGTCTCCCTATCGGCGTCTGAAGACTCAACCGCAGGCCATGGCAAAACCGACCAGCTCCTTACTTACGCAGCTATGACAGACATTGCCGCTGATATCAAAAGCTCCTTTGCTGCAGCAATCACAGATATTAAAACCGAGCTAATGAGACTATCTGAGCAAATGGCAATCACGGACAGAGCTGGGAAAAGGAGGGACAGGGCACTGATCAGGCTGGACGACATCACTAACTCGCATTCCCAACATTTGATCGCTATGAACAGGCAGATTGAAGACCTGGACAATCGAGGCAGGCGAAACAATATCAGAGTCAGAGGAGTGCCCGAATCGGTACCCCCAGATCAGATCAGACCAGCCCTAACTGCCATCTTTAACACTCTCATCGAACGGCCGGAGCAATCGCCCATTGAATTTGACAGGGCGCATAGGGCTCTCAGACCCAGAGCGCAGGATGGAATCCCCCCAAGGGACATCATCTGTTGCCTATCGAACTTTAGCCTGAAGGAAGACATCCTCCACAAAGCACGGATGAAGGAAAGGATAGTGCACGAAGAAGCTGAGATCCAACTTTTTCAAGACCTGTCGCCCATTACACTTAAAAATAGAAGAGCGTTGCGTCCGCTTCTAGAAGTACTGAAGCAAAAAGGAATCAACTACAGATGGAAGTTCCCGTTTGCACTACAAGCAAACTTCCTGGGGAAACAGCATATGCTAAAAGTCCCTGAAGACCTCCAAAAATTCTGTGAGGAACTACAGATTACACCGGTGGAACTCCCGGAGTGGTATGCAGAATTCTTCACACCGCCGGCGATCAACAACCCACAATTCTCAGCGGGTCCCCCCCAGGCACAATCGCCTTATCAGCTAGGCAAGCACCGCAGAAGCGCTGACGGACACAATTTAGAGTCCCCAGCCTCCTCCAAAAGTGCTAGGAGCCCGAGAGGGAGAGAATCAAGAGGCTACTGAAATGACCAAACCTTCTACAACATAAATCCTGTCCTGATGCAAGTTATCTCCCAGTTCTCTAGTACGGCACCTTGAAATGGAACAACCCACCTTGTTTTGTTTTGTTTATGAAAAACTCACCCACTATTCCACCTTGGCGGCTGTCACTATCCTGTTGCAATAGGGGGGCACACAACTCTAAAAGCTGAAGGTTCCCCCTTTCACCTCCCCCCCCCCCCTAACATGGTTAGACTTCAGTTCTCTGCGGAGAGACTATAACAATCTGCAGCAACAACATTGACTTTTATTCTGTTATGCTTTAACTTTTGTCTTTTATCTAGGCTCTGAGAATGGCAAAGTGTTAAGCGCCTAAATGTCGCTATTGGTGCATGAGATGCTCCCCTACATCTCCAGAGATGGTGTATCTCTCATGACTGCAGAACAGTGAGTTACATTGCATGAGCCAACGCTGTATATTCCCCCCCCAACATAACATGGGGGAAAGTATACCCTTGCGGCTAGTAGCAGAAAGCAATAACAGGTTAACCCTAAGGACACTATTTAATCCATCTGGACTAGGCCTCCTCCCGCATAGTCGGGGCAAACATCCGCGAAGATCCCCCTACTTCACTCGCTATGACATATCATGCTCGGGGATTATAAGGGAGGGCTAGATCTATATGACACAGAAACCTTGTTCCTCTCTTGCTTGTTGTGGGAAACTTATCGTTCTTGCACAGGGACTAGGCTACCCCTAGTATACACGGGGATGCCTGGACCTAGTAATGCAATGCGGAAGAGTTGAAAGTTAAGCACTTACTCACTTAGGCTTTGGGTTAAAATTTGACGGGGTCTTGTTTTTGCTTTGATTTTTTTTTGTGTGGTGTTTTTTTTTTTTTTTTTTTTTTCTCTTTACCAGTACTAGTTCTACAGCTTGGTGCCTAGGCCTTAGCTTCTTTTGAATGGTTTATAAAGTGTTTATATTGTTAACTTCTCTTGCAAACCGGTTAATGGTAACTTGTACATCTCCCTCCCCCCCATTACTCAAATCCACTATAGCCTACAATAGATGCTACTGACTGGTCTCAGATACCTTACTTACAGATATCCTCTTGATGGGGATTAGACACAATGCACTGAGCCGGGCCCTACCTCTGGTCACCTACATTGCTGCCACAGAGCAGTCCAAAGAAAACAGTCACCGTTAGACTGCTTGTTGATCACCTCCCACTATCCCCCAAAGGGAAAATACCAACACATACGCATATTGGTTGAATCCCAAACAGACCCACCACCGACTAGTGGCTGGTGGGTACTTTTCTTCTTATACCTTACATACTTAAGTCTTTCATCCCCTTTTCTCCCCTTACCTTACCCCCCCCCACCCCCTACTCCCATTCCCCCTCCGTACCCCACGCACATACGCATTCTCCTCTTCTAACCCACAGAACCCTACCCTACCACGCTGTGCCACCTACAACTCCTGTGAAAATCATTCACGGAAGTAGCTTTTTCAGAACCCATCCATCCTAGATCAAAGGTCAAGATGGCATATGCTTTCCTAGGGAAAAAGCCAACCCTTGTCTCACATAATGTAAATGGCCTGAATATTCCTGAAAAACGGTCTAGATTGTTAAGAGAACTTAAAAAAGTGCGTCCCTCCGTGGTATTTCTACAAGAAACCCACTTCAAAGACAAAAATATTCCTAAACTCACTGACAATATATACACCAAAGCTTACCACTCTACTAATCCCCTTGCCAAAACGAAAGGAGTGTCCATCCTACTGAACAAAGACGCACCCTTTGAACTGAAGCACCAACTTATTGACCCTGAGGGAAGATATTTGTTCCTGAAGGGCACCTGGGAGGGATCCCCTATAACACTTGCTAATGTGTACTTCCCGAACACCTCCCATGTGCCATTCTGTGGCAAAATAATCGAAGAACTTAAATGGTTTGCGGAGGGATGTGTTCTCCTGGGCGGGGATTTCAACATACCTCTTTCACCCCTGAAGGACACCTCTTCTGGACACACCCATGTCAGTTACAGGCTTCTTAAACGAATGAAAACACTACTGCAGTCATTGACTCTGGTGGATGCGTGGAGATCCATGCATCCATCGGAGAAGGACTTCACCTTTTACTCCGCACCTCACAAACGATACTCAAGAATTGACATGATCTTTGTCTCACAAAGAGACTTGGGTAACTTACTTGCAGCTGAGATTGGCATTATTGCCCTTTCTGACCACGCACCCACGGCTATCTCAGTAGAACTGGGTGCACACCGCAAACCTGCATTTAATTGGAGACTTAACCCTACACTCCTTACTGACCAAATAGTGAGAGATGACATTCAAAACACAATTAATACATACTTTCGCAATAACACTGACGCTGATACAAACCCACTAAACAATTGGGAAGCCCACAAGTCAGTGGTGAGGGGTGAACTGATAAAATGGGGCGCCAGGAAGAAAAGGGAGAGAGAGGGTGAAATTACAAAACTATCCCAACAAATTTCTAACTTGGAACTACAACATAAACAATCCCAATCTCGCCGGGTAGAAGAGCAACTGACTGAACGCAGAAAGGCACTACGCCTCCTGCTGGATCTCAAAATCAAAAGATCCCTCTTTTTCAGGAAAAATATTTTTTATGAACAAGGGGACAAAAGTGGGAAACAACTAGCTAAGGCCCTGAAGGAAGCAACATTATCTAGTCATATCCATGCCATAAAGGACAAAAAGGGGACACTGCAATACAAATCTAAAGAAATGGCAGACCTGTTCCACGATTACTATGCCAAATTATACAACCTGCCGGCCCAACACAAACCGTCCCACATAACTCAGACAAAACAAGAAGCAATTAAAGACTTCTTGGAAAACAGTAACTTGCCTTCTCTGGCAAGTGGCGAGGCAAACAAATTGGATGACCCTATAGCTATATCAGAGATCTCAGACGCAATATTTGATTTAAAAACAGGTAAAAGCCCTGGACCTGATGGTTTCACGTCACAATATTATAAGACTTACACAATTTCTCTCCTAAAACCTCTCCAGGCGGCCTTTAACTTTCTAGCAAAACACAGAAACGACTCCAACTCATTCTTAATGGCACACATAGCTGTTATCCCGAAACCTAACAAGGACCACTCCGATTGCGCAAACTTTAGGCCCATATCACTCCTAAATGTTGATCTCAAGATCCTGGCCAAAATACTTGCCAATAGATTGAAACCCCTTTTGGCAAAGATCATAGGCCCTGAGCAGGTGGGATTCATGCCAGGTAGGGAAGCCCGTGACAATACCACTAAGGCACTGAATCTTATCCACTTTGCTCAAACCTCCAAAACAGCCGGCATTCTGCTCTCCACTGACGCAGAGAAGGCTTTCGATAGAGTCTCCTGGGACTACATGATGGACACCTGTGCCCATATTGGATTAAAAGAGAACATGCTATCATGGATCTCAGCCCTCTATCGAAATCCCCAGGCCCAAATTAAAGTAAATAACATACTCTCAGACCCCATCTCGATCCACAATGGAACACGCCAAGGATGCCCTCTATCACCACTTCTCTTTATTATCACTTTAGAACCCCTAATAAGAACAATCAACCTACACAGAGATATCCAGGGCTTCGTAGTAAACCATAGATCATATGCGGATGACCTTTTACTCTTCATCACCAACCCACATATATCTTTACCAAATCTTCAAAAAGTGTTTCAAACCTTTGGGTTCATTTCCAATTTTAAAGTGAATCAGTCGAAATCTGAAGCACTCAACCTTACACTACCACCTGACCAATTTAAGAGGCTGAAAGACAACTACCCTTATAAATGGGAACAGACCACACTTAAATACCTGGGAATAAACTTAACTAACAACCTTGACACTCTATACCACTACAACTTTAAACCTTTATTATCCACAATAACTAAAGACCTGCTGAGATGGAAACCAAAGAAATTCTCATGGTTTGGCAGGGCGTCCATCTTGAAGATGACGATACTGCCTAGACTATTGTACCTATTTAATGCTCTACCCATAAAAATTCCGGAAACCTTTTTTAGCACTCTCCTTAAAGCACAGAGAGACTTCCTCTGGGCAGATAGAAAACCCAGAATCAGTTTCACTCTACTAACGCTTCCCAAAAGTGAAGGAGGCATGGGTCTTCCTGACTTCAAAAAATATTTTCAGGCTGCACACATCACCAGACTCATAGACTGGCACTGCCATGGCCCAAACAAAGACTGGGTCCAATTAGAAAGCAATCTAACCCTACATAAAACACTTTACTATCCATGGTCTATACACTCCAAAAAAGATAAACAGATAGGACACCCACTGATTGAAAACACAATCAATATCTGGCACAAAATAGCGAGTCTTTACAAGATCGCATCCGTCCCGGGCCCGCTGACACCGCTCACCAATAATCCTGCTTTCCCACCGGGTATGCACCATAAACTACCACATGACCTCCTCATTCACCACTGTATAGCAAACTCGAAAATCAAAACATTTGACGCACTTAGCTCCGAGGTGGGTGAGGCATTTCCTGGCCTGTGGTTCTACATGCAATTACGGGACTTTGTGGTGAACAGTAAGCATAAATCTAAATTTAGCCTCCCGTTGACGCAGCTGGAATCTATATGCTTAAAAAGATCACCGGTAGCGCACACCACGTCCCTTGCATACTCATGGCTAATGCGTACGCCACACGTGGATAATAATAAACACAAGAAGAAGTGGGAACATGACCTTAAACTGAAAATTTCTGAAAAGCAATGGGAAAAGGTGTGTATTCTGACACACAAATGCTCATTAAGCTCCAAATACCAAGAGATTTCCTATAAGGTCCTCACCCAGTGGTATCTGACACCGCAAAAGACCGGGAGATGGTCTCATCCCACCTCGGATGATTGCTGGAGATGTAAAACTTGTGTAGGCTCCTTTATACATATCTGGTGGGAATGCCCTCTCATCCGCACCTACTGGGACGAAATTAGGACCTGGATAAAACATATAACGGAAACTAATCTCGAGCTAGACGCAGCAGCGTGTCTGATTAATCTTGTCCCAATTACCTTGAGTCGCTACAAAAAATCACTCTCTCGACATCTACTCGTGGCTGCTAAAACACTCATACCCATCTATTGGAAAACCCCCAGAGTCCCAGGAGTTAGGGACTGGTTAAATAGAGTGCAATATATTTATAAAATGGAGGAAATAGTGGCAATGAAAAAAGAGAATAGCACTTCCTTTAACAAAACTTGGCAACCTTGGCTGGCTTTTTCCCTCTCTTCAGATTACCAATTACTTATGGGCTGAACTACCCTTCCCCAATATTCTCAGTAGAAAAGGAAATAGAAAGGAGAAACAGAATGATTGAGCTATATATGCCTCTATTAGATATACACTTAACTTAAGGAATCGAATCCCAGTGCGATGGTACCCCTCCCCCCCCCCTTGACTTCCATCCCCCTTTACCTTGTACCCTCTTTCACCCTCCTTCTAATACACGATCTATCCAGTGGTATCTTTAGTTTTCACTTTAGCTATTGGATCTTACTTTATCTTTTGTTCTAATTGAGATACTTGGTTACAACACAAATGCTACCTATCTGTATCAATGTGTGTATACATACCACTGTTGACGACATTTATAATCTTATGTTAATTGTAAACCCGACTATACTCTCAATAAAACCTTTGATTGTGAAAAAAAAAAAAGATATTTAGGATTACAATTTGAAAAAAACTGACATACTGTACTTTATATCTTCATAAAACATAAGGGATGACAGTGTTTTATATATGTGACTTAACATATAATACTTAACACTTTAAATTGCTAAATTATTTGACATCATAAGCACTTTACATGTTTATTTACAAAATACTATTTTTTCATCCTTATTTTGTTTGCTTTTCATCCACTCGAGGCTGCTGATCTCTTCTAGTCTTGTTCAGCCACTTCATGTCCACATGCATGTACTCCAGTGCAGCCGCATGTTACTGCTTAGGAGAGACTTACTGGGGGTAAGAATAGCGGAAAATGCCTGTGCATTGGCACAGCCACTAAAGGCCCATACACACTATCAGATTTTCTGCAGATTTTTTCCTTCATATTTACCAAAACCATATAATATGAGGTCAAACCTTAGGAGTTTCAATTTGTATGCAATCAGGCAGGCCCTTACACTATATCAGGCATGTCCAAAGTCCGGCCCGCGGGCCAATCGCGGCCCGCAGTCCGGTTTTGAACGGCCCGCCTGGTGTGCTGCGGGATCAGGGCTGTCAAATGAGCCGATCCCCGGCACTGTGTGAAGCTCCGTCGGCTTCAAACGTGAAAGTAAAGTGCAGAGGAGTGTGCTGTGCTCTCTGCTTCCCCCTACAGTGCAGTACCCGGCTGAATGAGGAAATGGAATGGAAAGGTACTGTACTACAAGCTAGATTCGTTTTAAAAAGGCTTTATTTATGTGTATGTGTGTGTGTGTGTGCATGTGTGTCTGTATGTATGTATGTGTGTACATGTGTGTCTGTATGTGTGCATGTGTGTCTGTATGTATATGTGTGCATGTCTGTCTGTATGTATGTGCATGCGTGTCTGTATGTGTGTGTGCATGTCTGTCTGTATGTGTGTGTGTGTGCATGTCTGTATGTATGTATGTGTGTGCATGTCTGTATGTATGTATGTGTGTGCATGTCTGTCTGTATGCATGTGTGTGCATGTGTGTCTGTATGTATGTATGTATGTATGTATGTGTGTGTGTGCATGTGTGTCTGTATGTATGTGTGTCTGTATGTATGTGTGTCTGTATGTATGTGTGTCTGTGCATGTGTGTGCATGTCTGTATGTATGTGTGTGCATGTGTGTCTATATGTGTGTGTGTGTGCATGTCTGTCTGTATGTATGTATGTATGTGTGTGTGTGTGTGTATGTGTGTCTGTATGTGCATGTGTGTGTGTGTCTGTGCATGTATGATTGCATGTGTGTGTGTGTCCATGTATGTCTGTATGTATGCGTATGTGCATGTGTGTCTGTATGTATGTGCGTGTATGTCTGTCTGTATGTGTGTGCATGTATGTGTGTTTGTATGTGTGTCTGTATGTATCTGTGTGCATGTATGTGTGTGTGTGTGTATATGTATGTCTGTATGTGCGTGTATGTGCGTGTATGTATGTATGTATGTGTGTGCATGTGTCTGTATGTGTGTGTGTGCATGTGTCTGTATGTGTATGCATGTGTCTGTATGTGTGTATGTCTGTGTGTATGTGTATGCATGTGTGTTACTTTTAATCCAGACCCCCCCCCCCCATTCTTGTACCATCAGAACTGCTTTTGTGGTGCTTGTGTGTGTGATAGCAGCCAGGATTGCTGCTCCTCTGAAAAGCAATCCATATACAGATCGCTTTTCAGAGGCATTTGAAAGGTGGTAAAGAGGCATTATGTTGCCTCCTCACCACCTGTTTTAAGCCCGTAAATGTAGCATCACTATACCGCAACTGTGCAGTCTACACAGTTGCGGGGTAGTTGCAGTGCAGGCCCATTCACCCTGAGCATACCTCCAGCTGCAGCCACAGCATGTGTACACCCCCAGCTGCTCCCTCTGCAGCTAAAGGGGGAGAAGTTGGGGGTGGTAAAAACAGCTTAACCATGTAGTTTTACTGCCCCTCCAATAAGCCCTTGGTTCACATCTGCATGGCTGCATGCTGTGTGTAGGGCAGCC
The DNA here is from genome assembly GCF_037356315.1 of Lithobates pipiens. Classification (NCBI taxonomy): domain Eukaryota; kingdom Metazoa; phylum Chordata; class Amphibia; order Anura; family Ranidae; genus Lithobates; species Lithobates pipiens. The sequence continues at coordinate 235,240,471 of NW_027507718.1, forward strand.
CATGCATTTCAATGGGCTTCCATACCCACAAAAATGCAGGGAAAGAAGTCCCAGAGCTTTTTTTTTTTTTTTTAATTGTGCTGCACCAAAAGCACCCCATGTTTCCAATGTGTGGGGTACCATTAAGACTTAACGGTACCCCCAAAGAACAGAGCATTCGTCTGTGTGTCAGGCAAACGAGCGCGACAAAGGCACGAGAATTTTTGTTGGGCCAGGTATGAGTGCTCGAATGACCGAATTTTAATGGTTCAAAGAATGTCAGGCAAAATGGTCGGCCCTCACACATGTTCACTTCATCGAATCTGGCCCTCTTTGAAAAAAGTTTGGACACCCCTGCACTATATGGTTTTAGTGCATTTGAAGGAAAAAATCTGCAGAAAATCTGATAGTGTGTATAGGGCTTTAGTCTGCATTGGAAGTGCATGTGACAACACACGGGGGGCAGTTCAGACAGGGACAAACCGTTGTCACTCTATAACAGGAAATGCCTTAACAAGGACCTTCATGGCAGGATCACAAGATATTATTTTCATGGAAATTGAAAATGAAAAAAAACATTAAAAAGTACTTTTGAGATTACAGTAACATGTTAAAGAATATATAAAATGTTAATGATTGCCGTAGTTTCAATTTGAAAATGCTCCCTTGCAGTAGGGCTACACCCGCACTGCAAGGGTTAACTGTTCGCGTTGGTCTAGGGTTTTTCTTACCCAATCATCCTACCATGGGGAGATCATGCCAACTGTCCATGACTTGCTAGCAATTTTATTTAAGCCTCCAAAACTGAAAGGACTAACTAACATGTCAGTCAGGTATATTTTCAGAAGGGATATTTAGCAATTGAGTAGACAATGCAGTGGGCCTTACTAAAAGAAAGACAGTTCAGGTTACTATAGCTAGTGAATAATAGACACGAATGAGGTAATGGGGAAGTATATATCTTACCACATTCTTAAGAGGTTATGCAGTGCGGGTAGAATTGAGACTATGGGGGTTATTTACGAAAGGTAAATTTTATTTTCACTACAAGTGCAAAGTGCACTTGAAATTGCACTGAAAGTGCATTTGGAAGTGCAGTCGCTGTAAATCTAAGGGGAAGATCTGAAATGAGGGGAAGCTCTGCTGATTTTATCATCCAAACATGTGCAAGCTAAAATTCTGTTTTTTATTTTCCTTGCATGTCCCCCTCGAATCTACAGTGACTTTACTTCCAAGTGCACTTTGCAATTGTAGCTTGCACTTGTAGTGCAAAGTGGATTTGCCTTTCGTAAATAACCCACCATGTGCATATCTGCAGTATGTACATAGATATCATACACCCCCAAGCCCACAGGTGCATTGGTGGGTTTTTGTTAAAATTGAACGTTAGTCTTTCAATCACTATTAACTCTTTTTAATCCTTATGCTGTTAGCCTAAGTACATAGATAGGAAAGTAAATCATATTTACTTGTTTTATATATTTTTTTACAAATCTTCAGTAGCTTCCTGGTTTCTGGCCTAGACCAAAATTATGTCATACATCCCAGGAGTCTTCATGGGCATTTTTTTTTCTTTCATCTGGAGGAGGTGCTTGACATTAGTCAAGCACATCTTCATGTTTGCGTGCCTGAGCTAAGGGCAGACTGATTCCAGGTAGTAAATTCTACATGGATCATCTGCCCTGACTCAAGATGGCTGCGGCCAAAAATGCTGGGGGGGTTAAGTAATTTCCCAACAATATAAAACATGGAGACATAGATGGATGGGAGAGTTTGCTTTGAATATTAAAAATTAAATAAAGGAGTGAGGGTTACTAAAACTGAAGCACTCAGAATCTGTTGCAGCTGTTCATGGTAGCCAATCAGCTTCTAACTTCAGCTTTTTCAATTAAGCTTTGGCAATAAAACCTGGGAGCTGATTGGTTTCTATGCCATGCTGCACCAGATTTTGCACTCTCCAGATTTAGTACATCTCCCTCCTAGTATTTTCGGCTTGCTGTGCTCAGATATAGTTTGATTGCATTTTAAAAAGCCACCTCATGCCTTCCCATAAGAAAATGAATATATGCAAAGGAGTAGGGGGGCGAGAGAGAGATGCCAAGAAGCTGTATTATGTTAGTGCCAAGGGATTGCTTATTTTAAGTGTTTCCACACTAGTGTGGTTTCAGCACCCGTCTATGAGCGCATTGTTTTGTGGTCTATGGCTTTAAGAAAGGGCTTTAAATAGCTTGACACTATATTCAGCTTTTTATCTATTGTATTGCATGGGAGAGGAAGATTGTGTAAATGGGAGAACCACAGGAGGCGAAACTGTTTAAATAAGCACTGCAGACCACAGTCAATATTCTCTGATTAGTGAGAACACTGGTTGTAGGTCTCCACTTTTGAAAAGGATTATACACAACAGTGATCAGGGAGATAACAAGTAGGATTCGTTCAAACGGGCAGTAAAAATGAGCGGTTCAGCCCTATTTTTCTGCCCACCAAAAGCCTAACAGGGCATCCTGAGGGAGTTGTACACATGCTCTGCTTTGGAGGCACGGCAAAAGTAACTTGGGGGTTGATTTACTAAAGGCAAATCCACTCTGCACTACAAGTGCATTTGGAAGTGCAGTCGCTGTAAATCCGAGGGGTAGATCTGAAATGAGGGGAAGCCCTGCTGATTTTATCATCCAATGATGTACAAGCAAAAATGCTGTTTTTTTTATTTTCCTTGCATGTTGCCCTTAGATCTACAGCGGCTTTACTTCCAAGTGCACTTGTAGTGAAAAGTGGATTTACCTTTAGTAAATAACCCCTCAGTTTGCAGACACGGCCTGTTAAGCTCAGCAATTGAAATCAAAGTGACCGTGCCACAATTGCGAACCATACGCTTGGCTTGCAGTTGCAGAAGAAAGGCATTTAAGAAAGAGGTGGCAGGATTTCCACCTGAACACCTGGAAGCTGCTACGCTACCATCCAATGAAAAGCGATCCGCCGTGGATCATTTTTCAGAGGGCGGTGGAATTTGGAAGTAGACATGCACTTTTTTTGTTAGCATAGTGAGTTTTATTTGTTTGGACATTTATTGGAAAATTGCAACACTCACAGCTAAAAAAATTTGACAAATTAGACAAAACACAGAGTGATGCTTAGTGATTTGCATTTTGATTTACACACAGTTTACAGTAAATTGGACCGTCACGCAAAAACAAAAATTGCCTTGATTTTTTTCTTCCCCAGTCTCTATCTAAATTTCTGTTTACGGTAGTCCCTATCTAATTTTTTTATTTTTTTTGGTGGGGAACAAGTACCTTTTTTGATGGTACCCACCCCCACTTCCTGCCTTCTTACCTAGGGGAAGATGACATTGCCTCAGCTTGCCCCCTCCCCACCCGCCTGCCGCCTCAGGGGATTACATCAAACATCTCAGGAGGCTACACGGCCAATTTTCCTGCGCCCTCGATATCACACATGCGCAGTGGGGAGCAAGCTGTGAGTAATCAGGAAGTGGCAGTTGGTTTTAAAAGATCCAAAGCCCTGTTATAGAGAGTATCCCCTTTTTTTTCTGTGGTCTCTAAGATAGGAAGTGAGGAAAATTTCCCCAGCAGGGGACACAGAAGATTAAAAACTAACAATGCTCTTCCACTCTATTCAAGAATTTAATATTATCATTACTGGTCAGTTATTGTGGATGATACTGTATGTGAGTAAATGTATTCTAATGCTTTTAATTGTATTTTCTAGTATCACATGCTTCCAGTTCAGCAACAGGTAATCACAATGCGTTATCGTCTGTGTCTCTTCAATCCTTAAAAGGACATCTGCATGCTGGTCAGACAATTCATGAGGATGGTGGCTTAACAACACAATGCAGTGCGATGCAAAATGGCCTGGATGGAACCACCTGCCTGATTGATAGGAACCCTGCAAAGACATTGCTGAATGATTATTCCTCCTTCTTCATAAATGCACATAGAAGGCCTGAAGCAGTAAGTAAATACCATTCCTATAGCGTTTGGTGATAAATCGAATCACCTGCCCCGGGCTGAGTGGATGCCAGTATTTAAAGATGTTGTGTTTGAATTCATCCCAAAGGCAACATCCTACCATTGTAATATTGGAGGGAGTTTTGGGGAGTTTTCCATGGATAGGTGAGATAACATATAAGTTCATCCTCTGTTGTTGACCCTGATTTACTAATGGAGTACAGCAGTTTCACTTTGCAAATGGAATTTTAATTTGTCTCAGTGAATGAGGTACAAGGATTAAGGCCCCTTTCAGACCTATGGATCAGTTTTTGCTCCTCCGCTTGCTCAGCGGAGATCGCTCCATTGATCCCCGCTGAGTCGGCGGATGACAAGTCCGCCTCTGCAGTCTGTGCAGAGATGGACCTTTCAGAGTTTCGCTCTCCCCTATGGGGGATTGGATGATTATGGACCGCCTGTCCGTTTTGATCTGATCCAATCCACCAGACGGATGAAAAATAGGGTTTACACTCATCTGGATTTTGCGGAGCGGTCGGATCGGGGCAGATCAGATGTCAGCGGACATGTCTCCGCTGACATCCAATGCTCCATAGACCTGCATGGAGCATCCGTTCAGATCCGCCTAAAAACTGACAAGCGGATCTGAATGTTCCACACATGTGAAAGGGGCCTAAAGCAGTATTAAACCCAAAAGCAAACATTTATTATAGCTTACCAATTCTTAGATGTGATGGCTGTATTGGTTTTCTTTTTTAGGCTTTCTTTCTTTCTTCTATTTTCATCTAGTGATCCAGCCAGCAAGTCTGTTTTTCAACAGAAAAGCTCTCTTGCCATTACAGGGAGGAGACAGACCATTTAAAACTGACGGGGGTGCTTAAAATGATCAGCTCTTATTTATGTAAAACCTTTATTCCAAAAGTTTGTTGTGATTATAAAGTATGAACTGGAGTTTGGCTTAAATTTTTTAGTGTATTTAAATCTGCTAGCCCGTCTAACACTCCCCTCCCCTTAGACTGACAATGCTGCTGTCACAAAGGTGCACGGTGTGCTCCCTCATCCAGAGTAGGGGCACTCTATTACAGGAGGTGTGTTACCAGATGTAAACAGGGGAAAAAGCTTAAAAAAAGAAAACGAATGCAGCCACCACATTTGATTGATAAGCTGCAATATATTAAGTTTTTTGGTTTTAATACCGTGTTAATATCAAAATACACAATAAAAACAGAAATGGAAGGTGAGCACACCCAGTGCATTACCAAAAATTATTTAACAGTAAAAATGTTTTACACAAAAGTGGGCACTCACAAAATGCAACTGACAAAAGGCCACAAAAACAATGCATGGACATGCACAGAACACAAGGCACAGTGAACGCGCCTCAGGGGCCCCCGTGGCGCATTGGCTGTGCCCCATGTTCTGTGCATGTCCATGCATTGTTTTTGTGGCCTTTTGTCAGTTGCATTTTGTGAGTGCCCACTTTTGTGTAAAACATTTTTATTTTTTTTATTGTTAAATTATCTTTGGTAATGCACTGGGTGTGCGCGCCTTCCATTTCTGTTTTGCTTGTAGTTCCTTTCGGATTACCCCATCTGAGGAAGGCAGCATCCACCCACTTTTGGATACCATTATATACCTTTCACACCACCATTTTATTTGATATTTGTTGCTCCACACCTTAGAAGATCTATTAGCACTGGAAGAGACTGTGTTTATTGTATCAAAATACACAATGGAGATAATTCACTAAAGGAGTAGAGTGTTTTCTCATTTTTTTTGTGAACTTGGTGAATAGTGTTTTATGTCATGGAGAATTTAAAAAAAATGGATTTTGCTTGCACATGATTGGATTAGATTAGGTTAACATAATTTCATCCCATTGACCTCATTAAACTAAGTAAAAGTTCCCTCTTCTTGAGGTGTCTTAGTGATGGAGTATTTACACTCAGTGCCACCAGCCCAAGATATATCAGTTGTATTGGTCCAGGGGCAAATTCCTGCCAGTCCTCTCCTGACTGACACTAAATTATAATATATGTATGCAAGAATTTTGAATTTTATTTGTCAATTTATAATCAATTTGCAGGCGTTATCTAATAAAGATTTGCATTTCCCCTTAATTTACCTTTACTTCCACTGAGAGTGGGGACTGAGATGCTGACATATGTTCCAGTCTCCTGGATCCTGAGTGTGCAAAACAGCCTCAGGTAACAGAGACCTGAGGTTTATTACATTCATCTATGAACATGGGATTCTGCTTTTTAATTTTGCATAGTTATATTGGTCCAGCTTGGATCAATGTAAGTATGTGTGCTAAACCTGGATGATCCCAGTGGAAGTAGGAAATCACTGTAGTAGGCACCACTACTACAGTGAGCTCTGCTGTCTTCCAGGTTCCTGCCAAGCGGCTGCCCTGCTGCTTAGTAAACACAGGAGGTCACTCACTTGGCACAGGTGTCCTCAGAAAAGCTTTCTCTTATTGGATGAGGGGGAGATATTGACGTCATCACCTCTCCACCTCATCCAATTAGAGAATGCTTTGCATTAATTTAGAAAAATTAAAAGTTTTCTCAGAATGTTGCCCATGTGCCTTTGCATTGGGGAAATATGTGAAATTGCATTGAGTTTATAGTGATAATGTTTGGTTACTTAACCAGATGTAGTAATACTGAGCTGTCTTTTGCTCTTAGATTAGTAGTACACAAGGGCACCATCGATACTCCCTCAACCAACCAATCAATGATCTGAATCTGAAGGAACTTATTAAAAAGAATGCTGAGATGGATATTAGGTAAGTAGTTTCTTCCTTCTGGGCTTGTAGGGACAGATGCTGAATACAAAAGATCATCTATTAGTAATGTTTTTTGTGGTGGCAACCTGCCCACATTTGAAATGGTCTGCCGATGTTTGGTGCAATGCACCACTGCACCATGCTCGCCAACCACATACATGTGAAAAGCTCTGTATAGTCTATGAGATCCAGGGGGGATGCATGGTAGGGGGAGCCAGTGAAAAATGTCTTACATCTTGTTAATGGCAGCCAGGGGAAATAAATGGTATGTGTATTCTCACAGATATACTCAAGAATGTTTCACCTAAACAATGGAAACTTGACGTGAAAAAGTGAAAATAAACACAAACATTCTGTAACACTATTGCAATCAATTATCATTTGTAATTTCTCCAAATAAGAAATGGAAGCAAGCATTACAATTGGTTGTTTTGAGCACAGAAAAAAAAATTCCCGCTAGTACACCTTCCATGTATCAGCCCCTATGTCTAGTTAGGCATGTACTGCTAGGTTTGGAGAAGGTGGTGCCCTGCACTATTTCATACTGGGTTTAAAGTGGCAGTAAAGGCAAAATCGAACTACAGTGTAACTCTAAACCACATTCTAAGCCTAATCTATCTAACCCTGTAAAGAAAAAATTGCTATACTTACCTATCCTGCAGCGTCTCCAGTCTGGTCCCAGACTGAGCTGTCAGCAGCAGCTTCAGTGTGTAAGAGAAGCAGCTGAGAATGGAAGCCCCATAGTAAGTCTATGGGTGACATCACTTCCCAGCCATATTACAACCTTTGTCAGCTTTCTCCTGCATATAGAAGATGCTGCTGGGGACCGGACCGGAGCGGCTTTACAATTGGTAAGTATAGTAGTCTATTCTTTACAGGGTTAGATAGATTAGTCTTAGGTATCTTTCACATGGGCAATCCAATCAGGTTTTCAGGAGGACCAGATCCAACTCTCCAGTCTCTTCTATGAAGCGGTGGATGTCACCAGACACATGTCTGCTGAAACCTACTGCCATCCGATCTGATCCTGTTGCAAAATATTTCAATTTTGCTTTTGGACCTAAATTAACCTAATATGTAACACTAAATGAACCCATAAACAATAATACTATACCCCCTAAAAGACAAAGAAGATAAACTTTACCAGTCCTGCATCAAGATTCTGGCACTGTAAATGATTGTTCCTTTAGGATGCATTTGTTTCATGCTAAATCCAGCACAAAGCAGTACAGCCATCTAAAGATATTTGGAAAACACTTTTGTGTTTTGTGTGTGCACAGATTAGGCCTTAGGACCCATGGCAGCCTGTGTGACATTTTACATTAGGCCTGTCTCAGTGATAACAAAAAACCTTGTTCACTTTTCTTGTAATCGATTTGCATTTCTGATTTGTGATGGATGGGGGACCTATTCCCCATTCGTCTAGAGGAGTAGAGCAGATTGGATGGTATTGGATGGAAAAGGACAGGCGCTGGCTGTGTCTCCGTGTCTGTTCTGCATAACCTGTCATCTGCCTGCTCAGCGAGGATCAGCGGAGAGATGCCCTGCTGAGCAAGCGGATCCCGCTGCACAGAGGTGCCTGTGTGAAAGAGGCCTTAGAATGTGGGTGGGAGCAGGTTTCACGTGAATAGGCTGCCCTATGCTGTCGCGCAGGAAAATCGCAGAATAAACGTGTGTGCGCGCAATGTTCGGGGCCTTAGAGTTAATTGGCTTGGAGCAAGTAGATGGCTCTTCTGCTCATCTTCATGACCCACAGTTGTGCCACTTAACTATAGCAGAGCCACTCGGTTCCATTACCTTAGTGCCTATGCAGCATGGCTGTAGAACCTAAGACCCCATTCACACTGGTGTGGCTTTGAAATCATGCTAGTCCAGCTAGACTTCAAAGCTGCACATCAGTGCGATTTGCACTGCTGATTTCATTGAGGCTTGCGACTTCATTTAACAGAAGTCTCCGCAAGATGCAATGAAATCATTAAAAAGTAGTGCAGGAACCTTTTTCATAATCGCTGCAACATGAGCCATGGTGATATGAACAGTGTAATGTAATGGGGTGTGACTTGTCATGTGATTTGGAACTGTCAAATCGCATGACAAGTCACATCGGTGTGAAGGGGGGCTTAGAGTGTCTTCCAAGAATTACAAGTCTTCTCACTGGTAGGGCAGTACCTATTTATTCCATCTGCATATTTTTCTGTCTGCTTGGAGCGCCCAGGTTTTCTTTTTGCATGCTATTGTTTTCATATGTATAACTTTTTATAAATGTATAAATTTTATGCAGATGTAATCAAGCAAAAAGCCAAGATGAGGTGAACAGAAAACTTCAAGATAAAATACAGGAACTAGAAACTGCCAATGGAGTGCAAGAGGAGATGTTGAAGCAGGCTCATGCCTACATTGACATTCTGAAAGAGATGTTGCAGAAGCGAGATTACATACACCAGGATCTTCAGGGAACCATTTTAACATACATCAAAGCTTCTGGAAAGGAAATAATTCCGGCCTGTGATCTCAGTAACCTTGGAACATTTGTCGTAAAGATCTTACAGGAGCAGGCAGATGAGGCTTCTTCTCTCAAAACAAAACTTCACACTGTAAGTCAACTAATTGATACCGGTAGTAAACTTTAATAGTGATAATTTACTAAATATTATATTTGAAATATTTTTATAAGCAGATCGCTGATTATGCACACACAGCATTAGGGAGACTTCATGAAGAAGTGTTCCTCTTGTGTGTGTGAATGTTATTTATTTATATGTATTAATATGTATCTGCTGTATACAGTATCTCACAAAAGTGAGTGCACCCCTCATATTTTTGTAAATATTTTATTATATCTTTTCATGTGACAACACTGAAGAAATTACACTTTGCTACAATGTAAAGTAGTGAATGTACAGCTTGTATAACAGTGCAAATTTGCTGTCCCCTCAAAATAACTCAACACACAGCCATTAAAGTGGATGTAAACCCACTCTCACCCTTTTTAAACTACTGCAATATTGGTTATCTAGAAGGATATACATGCCTCCTGCATGTATACTTATCTGTCAAATCTGTCTCCCCACTGTCTGCTATGAGACCTGAAAAACTGCAAATTTTGTGGGTGGGTCTGTTTTTCAGGGCTCAGTGGGTGGAGTCGGGATGTCAGTAGACTCCCAGCCCACCTCTACACTACTCTTATCAACATGCATTTTCTCCTGTGGATTTCTTACACTGAACTTCTGCTATGATCACTAACATCCAGTCAAAACCCAGAAAAAGTCCTCACATGACTTCAGCATGCCAAATCATACTGAGGTGTGGAACAGCCAATCCTTGCAGAGCAGCAGAAGAAAGGAGTGGGAGGAAATTAAAAAATAATGCATGTCTCTTAGGCTAGTGCATGAGATATGTAAATCACCTGTCACTCACAGCAAGGGGGAGGATCTGACAAAGTTTTTCTCTGTTTGTCAAGATTTATCTCAGGAACAATAAAAGGATTGCTCAGAGCTGGATTAACTCTTTGTGGCAATAGAGGGCTCAAATGATAGGAAATCTTATACTCTACATTATGACATAAAAAAAAAATTCGGGTTTACATCCACTTTAATGTCTAAACCACTGGCGACAAAAGTGAGCGCACCCCTAAGTGAAAATGTCCAAACTGGGCCCAAAGTATCAATATTTTTTGTGGCCACCATTATTTTCCAGCACTGCCTTAACCCTCTTGGGCATGGAGTTCACCAGAGCTTCACAGGTTGCCACTGGAGTCCTCTTCCACTCCTCCATGACGACATCACGGAGTTGGTGGATGTTAGAGACCTTGCGCTCCTCCTCCTTTCCTTTGAAGATTCTCCACAGGTGCTCAATAGGGTTAAGGTTTGGAGACTTGCTTGGCCAGTCCATCACCTTTACCTTCAGCTTCTTTAGCAAGGCAAAGTGTTATTTCTTCAGTGTTGTCACATGAAAATATATAATAAAATATTTTCAAAAAATGTGGGAGGTGTACTCACTTTTGTGAGATACTGTATATACAGTATGCTGTACAGGGGTGGGTCGTCCATTGAGGGCGCACGGGTGCTGCCCCCGTCTAGTGCTGCCCCCCCCCATCCAATGCGTCTGGCCCCTTGCAGAAAGCCGGGTGCATGGATTCATATGATGGGGGTGTTTTTTTGAAGCACTTATTAGAGCCAGAGGCTCTAATAGGCTTCAAAATAGGGTGGGCTTAGGACGCAGAGAGTGCGCTCACAGCCCACCCAGGTGTGTTGCAACAGCGAATGAATATTCGCTATTGTAATACTGAGACCCATCATCTGATTGGCTGAAAGAACAAACGATCCTATTGGATGCCTAGGAGGAGGAGGAGGCACACAGTGAAAGCGAGGAGGAGAGGACACAGGAGCCACTGCCTGGGTGCCCACTGTCTGGATGCCCGCTGCACGCTGCCCGGATCCCCACCACCTAGATGGGATAATTGCCAGACGGGCAGACAGAGAGCGGACGGGGGGGGGGGGGTTGAGGTACCGCTGGGGGGGGGTGGGGGTGGTTAATAAAATATAAACACCAGGTGCCACTGATGCTGTATTTAAAATAAGTGGTCAGCACCTCTGCCTAGCAGCACTAAGGTTGCTGGTCAAATCCCAACCATGAAACTACCTGCCTGGAATTTGCATGTTCTCCCTGTGCCTGCGTGGGTTTCCTCTGGGTACTCTGCTTTTCTCCCACACTCCAAAGACATGATAGTAGGTTAATTGGATCCTGTCTAAATTGGCCCTAGTATGTGTATGTATGAATGTGAGGTAGGGGCATATATATAAGAAGGCCAGTATGGTAGCCTGAATTTATGGGAGGAGTCCGGGGGGTATTTAAGCAGCCCACTCATCTGTGGTCTTTGTCGGTTCCTGTCTTGCTCAACTGTCACAGATAGGATTAGTGTATAATTTCTTCATTTTGCGCATTGTCTTTTGCCAGATACCCTGTGTCTCCGAAAACGCAACTCTCTGAAAACCCTGCTATGGAACTTATGAGTCATTCATTAAAGTCTTCGTATGCAGCCTTGTTTTAGCCTCGTGCAAACCACAAACTTGTCGCTCAATTTGTGAGCACAAACACTGAGCCGTTTCATTCATACATTCCCATACCTTGTTGTTTCACGCCACGTAGTAGGCCCATTTAACTTAAGAAACACACTGTCTATCACTTCAGTTATTTTAGTTTGCATTTCCCTCCGGTCCAAAACTAGTCATATCAGTCACTCACAAGTTCCTCCTGGCTGGTTTTGGCATCTCATTTTCATGCCAAGCTTCACAGCCGGTTCGTTGTAGGTTGTAAATTGCGGCACACTGATCCATGCCTCTGTCATGGCAAATCATTTCATTTGTTACATTTTGCATACCCTTCTCTCCATCTGCGATGCACCGATTTGTTACGGCTCGTTCTAGTAATTTCATCTCATTTCATTCCATGCTCCACAGTCCGGGTTCGTTGTCAGTTGCAATGGCGGCACACCGATTTATGCCTCTGTCATGGCAAATCATTTAATTTGTTACATTTCACATCTCGGCTAGTTTTTGTCATCTCATTTTCATGCCAAGCTCCACAGTCCGGTTCGTTTTAGGTTGTAAATTGTGGTACACTGATCTGTGCCTCTGTCATGGCAAGTCATTTAACTTGTTACATTTCGCATACCATTTACTCCAATTCGAATTCAGTCGCATATGCAATGCATCGATTAGTACCGGCTCGTTATAGTCATTTCATTTCATGCTCCACAGTCCGGTTTGTTGTCAGTCGCAATCGCAGCACACCAATTCGTGGCACTGTCATGGCAAACATTTAATTTGTTAATTTCACATACCCTTCACTACGATTCAAATTCTGCGACACACCTATCCACGTTAACTTGTGTTAGCCATTATTTCCTGTTCCATAGACAGGTTTGCAATCATTTTGCTCATTTCATTTCATATACCCCACATACCGATCCGAGTCCACTCGCTTTAGCAGCACTCTGACTCCTGTCGGCCTAATTTCGCTTATTTGATTTCTGCCACATTTCATCCCATATTACACAGTTTGCTTCACTGTCAGTCACAGTTACGGCCTCCCGATTCGTGGCACCATCATGTCAATCAATTAGAGGTTATTATTTTGTATGTTGTCTGTCATGTTCTCTTTAGGTTCGGCAGTTGCTTAGTGTCGGGTCATTCGAGCATTTTGTTTCTTTTATCCAGTCATACGCTCTACTGTTGTTTGATGTCGGTCGCCTCAGCAACGTAACAGTTCACTTTAAATTCAGATCACTGTTTGATCTGCCACATCATTAACGGACACCCCTCAGTTTGGCTCACCCTATGGCCCAGTTCGAATCCAGTCGCAACAAAACACATTGGCCCACATAGCTCCAGACCAACTGTTCTCAAAGTTGTTTTCCTTCGAAGTCCATTCATGGTTTCAATTTGTTCATTTCGTTCATCATCGATAAGGTTCCCCTCGCAGTCGCATAAATGCATTTCAAAGTCACACGACCCGGCCACTCAGTCACCTCCTAATCACATGTAATTAAGCCACTCACCATTACCTGTCTGTCATTCCTCCTCTAGGTCAGTCGAGTTCAGGTAGTTCCATCCTGCACCAGGTTTGACGTTAATCCCCCAGGTAAAAAATAAATAAATATATATATGTAGTGCCGGCTCCTGAAGAGCACGCGCTATATGTTTTGAAAGTTAATGTTACGCCTGAACTGTAGTTTGGTTTGGGTACAATTGTTCTAAATTTGGACCTCAGCATCAGTCTGACTGGACTACAGGATGTTCAGCCTGACCACAAGGGACACTGTCTCTTCTGGCAGGCATGGAACCACAGTCTAGTTGGGTGCTTTAAGTTTACTCTCTCTCTGAGCCCACCCAATGGGAGTGTCACTCTTGCTGTGCTTTCTGGGAGATGGTACTTAAGATGTGGATGGTCACGTGGTTCGGGGTTCCGGTCCAGAAGTACATCCTGACTCCATGATCCTGGTCCTCCTGACCAGCCCCCAGGGTGCGGATCCATCCAACTTGTTGTCTCGGGGCTGGCTAGCCCGAGGCAAGGAAACTAAAGAAGGATTCCGAGGTGGTCCAGTGCCATCTCCGGTAGTTGGAGAGGTGCAGTAACTTCGTAGCTATCCAGGGGAGGACTCTTCAGAAGAAGGCCACGTACAGGTTGGCTTCTTAGCAAGAGCCTGGAGGGGCTGAAGTACCTAAGTGAATCCTGTCTCGTGGGTATCGCCAAGCTGGCAGAAAGATCCAGGTATCACACAAGTGTTCCACAAGTTTTAGTTTCCTGAAGTTCTACAACACCGTCTGTGGCAGAGACGTATTCCTGCAAGTTCTACGACAACGTCTGTGGCAGAGACTTGTTCCTCAGTAAAGCACCTTGTTGGCTGCTAGGCCATGTGAGAGACGGACTATCCAACCTGAGTGAACATCCAGTTGTGAATGGTTATTCTCTGGATCTAGTCAAAGTAAGCAAGTCCTTCATTATTGACTTTGACACTAAGAGTACCTGAACTTCCTTCCTAACCCTCTGATCCTATTTTAAAGAGATTGTTCGTTGTCTAAGTTTTTGCAATAAAAATCCCTTCATGCGGATCTGTCGTCAGTCTATAGAGTTACTGGGTATCTACCACGGGAAGCCCCTAGACACAAATCGAGGAGAAGAAGGTAACGTTAAGCCCGATCAAACCAGCAGCTCCTTCAGGGGGTTAGTGCTACATATATATATATATATATATATATATATATATATATAGATAAGACAAAAAAAATGGACTTTCATGTCACCCCCAATACAGGTTCTGGTAAACTGAGCTTTCGACCTCAAAGACCGGGACTTCGCAACTAGGGCACAAGTCAGTCAGAGCCATGTCACAGGCCGGCAGTGAAGACCTCACATCTGTCCCTCTGTCACCCCCTCTGGTTTCAGAGAGCAGCAGCGTGCAGTCCCTCAGGGGATGGACCATCTCCAAGTTAACAGTGAGATAAGGCGCAGGGGCATGCCCTTCCACGCTACAGCCAGGAAAGCCAAGCTCTTTGGGCTCCCCTTCCAACCGTCAGCGACAGATGCGCCCAGCGCCCAGCAGGCGTCTCTTCAATCCATATCCTTGGCCATTTCTCAGCTTCACACCATGGTGTCATCATTGACAACCGCAGTCACTGACGTTCAAGCCAGAGTGACAGTCTTGGAGGGATGTCTGGCTGTGGCCATCCCTGGCTCGGTTGCAGTCCTGGTCCCCACACCCCCTCCTGCAGGTACGACAGGGAAGAGTTCTACTATCTTCCCAGCCAACTTGCTCCCAGCCAGCATCAGGAAGGACATTTTGGATGGCAAGGACGTCAACCTTGCTTCCCTCCTCATTTCAGTTCATGGTCTGGCAGAGAATAAATCGTATGCCTGGAGGGACATATCAGTGGTCCTGAAGGCCAAAGACCCCAGGCTCAAGTTAACAAGTTAACTATTGCAGAGTTTGCGTTGACTTTTGGGATTAGATAAAGAAGATTGAAGAGAAGCCTACCAAACAAAATGATACACACATCCCAAAATTCAAATTTTTAAAGAGAGAAACGAAGGGGGAGGTGACCAACCTCTGTGGGACTTTTAACGGTATCATATATTAACCAGAAAATGAATCAGATAGCGATCAATCAAAAAAAGTTTTTTTTTGAAAAGAAATAGTTATTTCATATAGAAACAATTTTTATTATACACAAAATATATATCAAATTTTGTTAAAACAACACAATTAATACATGATTATATCCATACAATACATTCGGATCAGGAGAGATCACTAATACATTCATTCACAGTAGTGAGGTGCTCGACATGTTTCACTCATAAAGCGAGTTTCTTCAGGAGCTTTGGGTATTTTGTTAAGTGTAAAACTGCATGGATAGAAATATACACAGAATAGTGATTAAATAAAACATGTATCGTTATATTACAATAAACTAATAGAGAAACAAAAAACAGACAGTTAAATCTGACTGCTGCAATTGAATAATATATTTATATAGACGGAAGGAGAGTAATTCAATAATATTGTTCAATAGTTTAGGAGACTGAGGGATCATACACTCACCTAATATGTATTCACACATCTCAAAGAAATCAAATATTGTAGTAAAATGTGAAGATCTTCAATAAAAGTGGAAAAATGGGAGAAAAGGCACCCAGTTTATAGAAGCCTGCAAGGAGGTGCTTCGAATAGCAGTTTACCAGCTATAGGAGGGAAAGGAAAAGGATTTCCAATATGAATTGGGAAATCAATGCTGAAGCATTACACAAAGTCACTCATATTTTGCAACAATAAGAGCTGCATGAGTTAAAATTAAGTTTCAGTAATGAAATCACAATTAAAATAAGTTACCTGATCAGATCCACAATAGAGAACCTGAACCCATGTCAATGGAGCAGGAACTGCCAGAAATATAAACTGGGTGCCTTTTCTCCCATTTTTCCACTTTTATTGAAGATCTTCACATTTTACTACAATATTTGATTTCTTTGAGATGTGTGAATACATATTAGGTGAGTGTATGATCCCTCAGGCCGCGTACACACGGGCGGACTGTTCGCCCAACCTTGTTCGGCAAACAGTTTCATCAAACAGTCCGCTCAAAATTTGCATGAGCGGACTTGCCCACACACGAGCGGACTGTTTGACGAACAAGGTTGGGCAAACAGTTCGCTCAACTTTTGAAATGAACGGACTCGCCCACGTAAGGCGGAGGCAAATCCGCCCATTTCGAGCGCGTGTACAGGTAGGCGGGGCCCGCGAAGGAGACGTCGCGGGCTCCGCC
Organism: Lithobates pipiens; assembly: GCF_037356315.1. Taxonomy (NCBI): domain Eukaryota; kingdom Metazoa; phylum Chordata; class Amphibia; order Anura; family Ranidae; genus Lithobates; species Lithobates pipiens. The sequence continues at coordinate 235,257,030 of NW_027507718.1, forward strand.
GCCTGGAATGGGCTTAAAGGGGAACCCCAACGCCGAAAAAAATCGGCGTGGGGGTTCCCCCCAAGTCCACACCAGACCCTTGTCCGAGCACGCTACCCGGCCGGCCAGGAAAGGGGGGCGAGCGAGCGCGCCCCCCCTCCTGAGCCGTACCAGGCCGCGTGCCCTCAACATGGGGGGTGCCTTGGGGAAGGGGGGGCCGCGCGGCCCCCCCACCCCAAAGCACCTTGTCCCCATGTTGATGAGGACAAGGGCCTCTTCCCGACAACCCTGGCCGTTGGTTGTCGGGGTCTGCGGGCGGGGGGCTTATCGGAATCCGGGAGCCCCCTTTAAGAAGGGGGCCCCCGGATACCGGCCCCCCACCCTATGTGAATGAGTATGGGGTACAATGTACCCCTACCCATTCACCTGTGAACTAAAGTACAATAAAAAACACAACACAGAGAAAAAATATTTTATTGCACAGCTCCGGGGGTCTTCCGTCTTCGGGGGTCTTCTCGCCGGACTCCTCCGCTATGTGTGTGTAGCTCTTTTACTAGCGGAGGAGTCCGGCTTTCTTCCTCCCCGCCGCCGGCCTCTTCTCCCGACTTCGGGGGTCTTGTCCCCCTCTTCGGTTCTTCTGCCGGGCCACCGCGCCTGGTCCGGTGGCCCGGTCTTCTGTCGCCGTCTTCCGTTCTTCTGTCGCCGCCTTCGGTTCTTCTGCCGGGCCACCGCGCCTTCTTGTAGCTCTTTTACAGGCGGTGGCCCGGTCTTCTGTCGCCGCCGCCGCCTTCCGTTCTTGTTCTTCTTCTTGTTCTTCTTCTTCTCCTGGAGATGTTGACTCGACGAGCTCTCCGGCCGGAATGCCAGAGCCGCGCTGTGCGGTCACTTATATAGTGACAATGGGGCGGTGTCACATGGTATATGTCACATGGGTTGGTCACATGGTGACCCCGCCCCCTTACGATGTCATAGTCCCCATGTGACATCAACCCATGTGACCAACCCATGTGACATATACCATGTGACACCGCCCCATTGTCACTATATAAGTGGCAGCGGAGCGTGTCCCTGGCATTCCGGCCGGAGAGCTCGTCGAGTCAACATCTCCAGGAGAAGAAGAAGAACAAGAAGAACAAGAACGGAAGGCGGCGGCGACAGAAGACCGGGCCACCGCCTGTAAAAGAGCTACAAGAAGGCGCGGTGGCCCGGCAGAAGAACCGAAGGCGGCGACAGAAGAACGGAAGACGGCGACAGAAGACCGGGCCACCGGACCAGGCGCGGTGGCCCGGCAGAAGAACCGAAGAGGGGGACAAGACCCCCGAAGTCGGGAGAAGAGGCCGGCGGCGGGGAGGAAGAAAGCCGGACTCCTCCGCTAGTAAAAGAGCTACACACACATAGCGGAGGAGTCCGGCGAGAAGACCCCCGAAGACGGAAGACCCCCGGAGCTGTGCAATAAAATATTTTTTCTCTGTGTTGTGTTTTTTATTGTACTTTAGTTCACAGGTGAATGGGTAGGGGTACATTGTACCCCATACTCATTCACATAGGGTGGGGGGCCGGTATCCGGGGGCCCCCTTCTTAAAGGGGGCTCCCGGATTCCGATAAGCCCCCCGCCCGCAGACCCCGACAACCAACGGCCAGGGTTGTCGGGAAGAGGCCCTTGTCCTCATCAACATGGGGACAAGGTGCTTTGGGGTGGGGGGGCCGCGCGGCCCCCCCTTCCCCAAGGCACCCCCCATGTTGAGGGCACGCGGCCTGGTACGGCTCAGGAGGGGGGGCGCGCTCGCTCGCCCCCCTTTCCTGGCCGGCCGGGTAGCGTGCTCGGACAAGGGTCTGGTGTGGACTTGGGGGGAACCCCCACGCCGATTTTTTTCGGCGTTGGGGTTCCCCTTTAAGCCCATTCCAGGCGGCGGAGCCCGCGACGTCTCCTTCGCGGGCCCCGCCTACCTGTACACGCGCTCGAAATGGGCGGACTTTCCGAGCGGGAACAGTCCGCTCATTTCGAAAGTACAGCGGACAAGCCCACACACGGGCGGACTGTTCGCTCAAACACAGTTTCAGCGGACAGTTTTTCGGAATTTCCGAAAGACTTTGTCCGTCCAACTGTCCGCTGAAACTGTCCGCTGAAAGCCCACACACGAGCGGACTGTCCGCCCAAACACTGTTCAGCGGACAAGGTTGGGCGAACAGTCCGCCCGTGTGTACGCGGCCTCAGTCTCCTAAACTATTGAACAATATTATTGAATTACTCTCCTTCCGTCTATATAAATATATTATTCAATTGCAGCAGTCAGATTTAACTGTCTGTTTTTTGTTTCTCTATTAGTTTATTGTAATATAACGATACATGTTTTATTTAATCACTATTCTGTGTATATTTCTATCCATGCAGTTTTACACTTAACAAAATACCCAAAGCTCCTGAAGAAACTCGCTTTATGAGTGAAACATGTCGAGCACCTCACTACTGTGAATGAATGTATTAGTGATCTCTCCTGATCCGAATGTATTGTATGGATATAATCATGTATTAATTGTGTTGTTTTAACAAAATTTGATATATATTTTGTGTATAATAAAAATTGTTTCTATATGAAATAACTATTTCTTTTCAAAAAAAAAACTTTTTTTGATTGATCGCTATCTGATTCATTTTCTGGTTAATATATGATACCGTTAAAAGTCCCACAGAGGTTGGTCACCTCCCCCTTCGTTTCTCTCTTTAAAGACTTTTGGGATTGTGAGGGATGTCCTCTGTTCAGCCAGTCCCAGCTGGAGGGAAGAGCTGGACTTATATCTCCACACCGTGGTGGACCAGGGTTATAAATAAGGGGGTTCTCATTTTATGATTACCACCGTTCCTTCTCAGCCAAAGCGGCAGCCAGGCTCACACAGTTCCAGGCAGGCAGGGATTGGAGCCTCATGGACACAGAGTTGTTCTGCTGCGACTTTGCCGGTCTACGCTCACCACTCTGTGCTATCTGCCAATCCTCCACCCACACCACTACCTGGTGCACCAACATAGCAGTTAGATGCCCTCTCGATCTTCCCTTCACCTCCGATACAGCTCCATGCTGGTCGGCCCCAGGTGGATAAGTTCGGACATCCCGGTCGGTCAGTAGGGGGTGCATCCATCTGTAATAACTTTAATTTTGGATCGTGCAACTACAGCCAATGGCGGCTGCTCCATATCTATATCATATGTCATAGAGCACATCCTAAAGCCCTGTGCCAGATCAAGCAGCAGAAAACGTCCTGACTAGGCTGAGTAGATGTCCTATTGCTGAGGTTTTACCTCAGCTCACACCCCACTCCTTCACCAGCCACCCTTCCTTATCCAAGGATTTACAGCAGGATTCCACACTGGCCTCATCACACTGCCCCACATGATTCACAAGTGCAGGAACCGATGAATAGGCCATAGACCAGCTTTTACAGGTCGAACTTAACCAAGGCTTCATCCTCTGCCCCTTCGCTCAGCCCCCTTTCAACATCTGGAGAGTTAGCCCTATTGGGCTTGTCAAGGGCAAGTTTTCGAATAAAATTAGCTTGGTGTATGACCTATCTGTGCCTCATTCTTATAGCGGTGTTTGGAAATCTCAACGTGCCCATTGCAGAACACAAAGTGGAAGGCTCAGCACACGCCATCACCTTCCTCTGGGTCAACCTGGACACTCGCTCTATGCAGGTCAGCCTTCCCCCTGACAAAATGACCCGCATCAGGTCAGTACTAAGAAGCCGCTTCAAACCCTCTTAAGGATGCTTAAATTTGCCATGAGAATCATTCCCCAGGGACGATCTTTTGTTTTTCACGCCTCTTGGTCTTCCTCTCTCAGACACAGGACCCCAATCAAATCCTTAGATTAGACACAGCGGCAGATTTGTCTATGTGGGATGAGTTCCTTAGTAGTTGGAATGGCATATCCATTTTCATACCGTCAGTATAGCCTCTATCATCGCAGGTAGTAATGGATGCCGCAGCCTCCACAGACTTCTCTGCAATTTTTGGCCACCATTAGTTTGCAGAACCATGGTCTCCAGAGATATTCCTAATCCTCGGGTTTATCCGGTCTTCCTTATTGTTCAAATTATACCCGATCGCGGCAGCCACTCAGGTCTGGGGCCATACCTATGCAAGCTGGTACAATTATCCCTGCAGCATCAGTTCAATGTCCACTGCAAATTCATATCGGGCAAGTGCAACATCACAACAGATGCAATGTCCCATTCTAACTTCATTTCATTTTTTCAGCAGAAACCTGAAGCCGACCCAACATCATCTCTTATCCCACCTTGGCCTCAGCTGCCATTGGATTAAAGCAGCACCTTCACAGCACGGCCCAGCTCATAATTCAATCCTTATCCCGCAACATGCTCAAGGCCTACCACACAGCTTGGTACACCTTCTGCAAGTTTCTGGCATCCTGCACCGCAGCAACGTCAACAGACACTAAGCACATACTAGCTTTCATTTCATATTGCCACAATCAATTGATTCTATCACATAGCACCATCAGCCTATACTTAGCCGGCATCCAACACTTCCTGGACTTACTTGAGATCCGAACCATCCTGCGAGGCAATCAGAAGCAACAGCCTATAATCAACTCCAAGCGCTTTCCCATCATGAGTACCATCTTCAGAGACATGTCAACCATCCTTTCTCTTTCCCTGTTTGGCCTTCTTCCCAGCTTGGTCATTGAAGCGGCCATCTACTTGGTCTACTACGTTTTTTTGTGGCCTAGCAAGTTAACTTGTAATAGCCCTGTCAGCCAGGTACTGTGTAGAAATCACCTGGCTCGCTACCAAGATCATTTCATTCTCCACCTCGCAGTATCCAAAACCCAACAATTAGGCTCTAGGGTTGACATCCATCTTTTCAAGACAAACAACATCTGGTGCCCAGTAACGATACTCATCACTCCTACCAAGGCAATGAAACTCTAGTCCCTTACTACCTTTCCCGACAAACCCCTTGAGTGGCAGCCAGTTCATTAAGCACGTCAGGATCCTCCGGCACAAGCTAGACCTTGACCCCAGTCGGTACTCTGGTCCGCATCCCAGCATGGGGTTTCAGACCACATCATCAAGAGATTAGGTGGAAATCTACCTGCTTTGCCTGGTACATCCTGAATCCTCAGGTAGAAATGTCACAAGCATTTACCAAACTTGCTCAGTGAATAACACTAAACCAATAAAGAGCTTTCACCCCTACCTGAATGTTTTTGCCCCCTTTTTTGGTATACCGACCAGCAGATCAGGGCACAATTCAGGTCCCTTTCATGTTGTAAGACTTATGGCGTGTTTATGTGGTTCACATCCATCCCGGTCAAGGGCTTAAACCATAAATAAGAAGGCCAGTATGGTGGCCTAAATTTATGGGAGGAGTCCGGGGGGGGGTTATTTAAGCAGCCCACTCATCTTGGTCTTTGTTGGCTCCTGTGTGCAATACCCACCCTCCCACCCCCTTTTTCAGGGCATTTCTAAAATTAATTTCTCTCCACAAACATATATTGCTTATCTTGGGTATGCCCCCTTTTTTGGAATACCGACCAGCAGACCAGGGCACATTTCAGGTCCATTTCATGTTGTAAGTCTTATGGCGTGTTTATGTGGTTCACATCCATCCCATTCGAATGGGCTTCGACAATAAATATGTAAAGCGCTGCGTAAATTGGCAGTGCTATATAAGTACCTGTAATAAATAAATCAATAATAAATACATTACAGCAGACCTGTGAGGGCTTGTTTCTATGCTCACGTACAGTATTGAATATATAAATGTTTGAATATCCATATCCTGGCCACGGGTTCAGTTTAAAAGAAACCAAACATTGACTGCAGTGTTTTGCATCCCTTAGAATGAAGACCAGCTTAGTGTTTTAGAAAAGGAATTGGAAGATAAAGAGAACAGTTTAAAACAGTGTCAGGAGAGGTGAGTTTTATTATTATTGGTAATGCATGCAAAACTCATGTTTATTCCTTTTTCTTCTTATTTTTTATATTAATAATTATGAAGATAACATAATGCTACTACATTGGTTTCTTCTGGATTTAGGTGTGATCATTTTGCTAAGAAGCATGAACAGGAGATGGCAGCAATGAGCCATGAAATGAACATTGCTAAGAGCCACGCCAAGACTATGCAGAATCAGTTTGAAACATTCCAGTATGCATTTTTCTTTCTTTTTTTTTCTTTTTTTTATTAGATCAAAATGTTTTTATTTCTCATTTATATAGCCATTTAACTATTAGAAATTGGATCAAAATGTCAGATTGTTAAGGCACAAACACAACTTTTTTTTGTTAGAAAATTCATAGCATTTGGTGTATAAAGTTCTACAACATTTCGTGTACACAGAGCAAAACTCTTATGTCAGATGCTATACCTTGCTTTCCCACAAATCACCTATTAATCCTAGAAAATATCACATTGTAAATCTTAATATTTCTATACATACTGTAGAAAGATGTAAACTTTATTGTGGTGAATCCCAGTAAGCAAGGCTATCTCTACCGAGACAGAAATATCTCTATCTACAGTCCAACCACTTGAAGACCACAATACATACACAAATATGTTGTGGCTTTGAAGTGGTTTACCAGGGTTTTGACTGAAGCTATCAACCATAACCCTAGTATTCTCTTTTTCGTCCAGCCATTCTCTTTCTCATAAAAGTGATCCAAGCAGCTGATTAGCTACAGGATTGCTTTTAGAAGCAGCGGGAGGGGTTGTTCCCTCCCTCCCGCCGCTCGTCAGTGTTTCTTTGGCTCATCGTTCTTACCAGCGAGCCCAGGAAATGATCCAACAGTTTGCGTAGCTGATGAGGAAGTGAGGAGAGACCAGATCGTCACTAACGGTCTAGGGTGGAGGTAAACTTTTTTTTTTAAAGCATAAGATCAATGGGTGTTTTTATCTTTTGATTTTAAAGGTAGAGGAGAGATTTTACATTCCTTGTAATAGGAATAAAAGTGATAAAAAAGAAAAAAAAATATCAAGGGATAGTGTAAAAAATAATTTAAAGCACCTCATCCCTCCGTGCTTGTAAGTAAGTCGCACACGCATATGTAAATGGTGTTCTTACCACACAGGTGAGTTATCGCCACGAATGGTATAGCGAGAGCAATAATTCTAGCCCTACACCTCTTCTGCAACACTAAACACGTAACCTATGGAGATTTTTAAGTATCATCGTTTGTCCCCATTCCACAAGCCTGCACAGTTTTATAGCGTGATATGTTAGGTATCTATTAACTCAGCCTAACATTGTCTTTTATATCTTACCAAAAAATTAGGTTATATATATTGTGTTTTTTTGAAGTAAAATTCATTAACCACTTCAGCCCCAGAAGGTTTTACCCCCTTCACCAGGCCATTTTTTGCGATACGACACTGAATTGTTTTAACTGACAATTGCGCGGCCTTGCGACGTTGTATCCAAATAAAATTGATGTCCTATTTTTCTTACAAATAGAGCTCTCTTTTGTTGGTATTTGATCACCTCTGCGTTTTTTTATTTTTTACGCTATAAACAAAAATAGACCGACAATATTTTTTACTTTATGCTATAAAACATACCCAATAAAAAAAATGTAAAAAATCGAATTTATTCATCAATTTAGGCCAATATGTATTCTGCTACATATTTTTAGTTGGTTGGCACAAAAGTTTTAGCGTCTACAAACTAGGGGATATATTTATGGAATCTTTACTTATTTGTTATTGCTTTTACTAGTAATGGGGGAGATCAGTGATTTTTAGCAGGACTGTGACATTGTGGCGCACAAATCAGACACTAAGTGACACTTTTTGGGGACCAGTGACACCAATACAGTGATCAGTGCTAAAAAAATGCAGTCACTGTACAAATGACACAGGCAGGGAAGGGGTTAACATCAGAGGCAATCAATGTGTCCCGTCGTTTTAGCGTCACTAGTAGAGAGCTTTTAACCCCTGCTAGTGGCCAAAGAAAGGGTTAAAACCAACCATGTTGCAGCGCTTCTGAAACGCTTTTCAGGCGATTCGGAAGCACTGCCCATGCATTCCAATGGGCAGGGGCAGTTTAGGAGCGTTCCCAAACCGCCCCAAAAATGCTGCTTGCAGGACTTTTTGTAATGTCCCACAAGCGCATCGCCCCAATGTGTGAAAGAACTCGGGCTTACTGGGGTGGCATGGGGGGGGGGCGTGTTTCAGATTTCAGGCACTTTACAGGCGCTATTATTTTGTGCTAAAACGCCTGAAAAAGGCCTTCGGTGTGAAAGGGGTAGTTTATGTTAAGGTATGCATGAATAATTGTATAGATTTGAGTTTAAAGTACTCCTAATAGATTTTAATTCTCACTTTGTTTACAATCATTTATTTTTAGGCAGCAGAACACAGAACTTAAGAATCATATAGCAAATCTGGAATCTGTAGTGTCTGAACAGCGCTCTGAAGTAAAAAGCTGCAAGAGAAATTATAAAGACAAGGTGAGAGCACAAATATCTTTGTAGAACACTAAGGCCCCTGTCACACAGGCGGCTGTCCTACCGCTGTTAAAAGCATGTTTTGTTATTTTGAAATTCCAAGACTCCAGGCACAGCGATCACTTGCAGTTGTTCATTGCGATTAGATGCGTTTACATGCGGCTGCGTTTAGCTCCGTTGGAATATTCTTGCCATTTCTGATGTGCTTCCTGTAGTTTTTCTTTCCCTGTTGCCGCTGCTATTTGCATGTGAAATAGTACACTGTGATTACCTGCAGTTATGTGCAGATAGCTGCAATAAATCGATCCTGGACGCAATCAAATTCAATTTTTCTAACCGCACCAAACCCCATGTAATGAAACCGTTGCTAAATGCAATGTGTGAATGGGGCCAAAGGAAAGCATTGTGTGAGTTTAGCTGCGGGAGATAACTTGATCTATCCGCAGCTACAAGCTGAATTCTATCTGCCCGTGTGAAAGGCAAGTTTTACTGCAGTAGAATGGTACGGTCGGGTGAAATTATGTTATGTAACGTTACTTCTTTTTTTATAGCGCAAAAAAATAAAAAACGCAGAGATGATCAAATACCACCAAAACAAAGCTCTATTTGTGGGGAAAAAAGAAAATCAATTTTGTTTGGGTGCAGCGCCGCACGACTGCGCACTTGTCAGTTAAACGACGCAGTGCTGAATCTTCTGGGGCTGAAACGGTTAAAGATGTATTTCTTAATGGCAGGCTCTGAAAAGCAATCTATGGTAGAACACTTTTCAGATCACAAATTGGAGCCAGTTTGCAGGCATTCAGAAGGCAATGCTTGTTCACCTGGTTTTTGATCCTGCAGGGGACTTTACACTAAAATGGTGCTTGGCGTATGGTTGAGGCATGGTCCCATTGACTTTAATAGGTGAATTTGGCAGGCATGATGCCTGCCGACCACAGCTTAACTAAAACCAGCACATTGCAAAGAAATGCAAACGCACCAGTCTGAACTGCCCCATTTGGCAGTAAGGTATACAGCAGATGTACGTGTTATTGCCATGTGAATACCAGTTTTTTTACTGTGGGCCTCTGTGGGCCTCTGCCAGTGTTCACACCAGTGCTGCTTTAGTAGCACAATTTCAAAGCCGCAGATCAGTACAACAATTTACACCTCCAATTTCAAAGTTACAACAAAATACAAAAAAAGTAGTGCAGGAACGTTTTTTCAAAGTCGCTGTGACATGAGTTGCTGGCGATGGGGTGTGACTTGTCATGCGATTTGGAACTGTGAATCGCATCACAAATCGCACCAGTGTGACTGTGAACCCCCCACGGAGAGGGAGAGACCATAATAAAATATTAATACTGCCATGTTTTGCTTCAACGTATGCACTTTTGTTACTTGTTTACCACATAAATATTATCCATAGATATGAAATAATTACTGGTCGAGTTCTGTCTGGTGATGAACTGAACTGTTATTTAATCCTCACACAATAGATTTTGCCAGAAATCAAAAAGGAAACTTTGTCTGATCGCAGTTGTTTTCCTCTAATGGCGACCATGCATGCTACAATAAAAGCTTGATTCCAATCTAAATTGACCCTAAATCGATTAAGAAGGGAAGTTATATCTGATTGTTTGCAGATTCATTAGTTTTGACTAAAACTTACATCAAACATGTAATAAAATTGAACAATGTGTGGCCACCAAAAGGCTGAATATACACCGGGACTATGCTTTGTGGTTGAGCTGTGTGCATCTCAGAACTGGATGGACAAAGATACAAATCTTTTTGCAGGAAAAACAGAGTTCCACTCATATAAAAGGATAATAATAATATTAACTTTTATTAATCGGACACTCACGCTCCAGCGATGCATGCTGCGCACTGTGACTGGCCAGGCAATCATCTGTGACCTGTGACGTGTCCCAGATGATTAACGAGAGGGAGGGGGGAGAGGTGAATTTCCTTCCGGCACCATAGTGCCGTGGGAGGAAGTGGAAGCTGGATCCCACTAAAAAGAGTGTATCCGCCCCCCCCCCCCCAATATGACATGCCAAATGTGGCATGTCAGGGGCTCACCTTCACTTAACCCCCCTGACGGTATTCCCGAGTCTGGCTCGGGGTGGAATATTTATACCAAAAGCGGCAACCCCGAGCCAGACTCGGTACTGCATCGCTGGATCCAGGAGGACGTTTACTTACCTTCTCCCTCGGATCCAGCGATGTCCCCGCGCTGTACGAGCGAGCCGTGTCTCGCTCGATCTATCACGGAGCCGATCTCCGTGCCCTGCGAGCGTTGCGACGCACGGGGACGGAGATCGCCGCCAAATTCAATACAGTTTACATTGCTGTATGTAATAATTTCACATTCCCTTTGTCCCTAGTGGTCTGTCCAGTGTCCTGCATGCAGTTTTATATAATAAAAACTGTTCTTTATGCCTGGAAACTGTAGATTGTCCATAGCAACCAAAACTGTCACTTTACATCAAAAATGATTTTAGACCAACTGGAAAACAGCGATAATAAATTGTAATCACTTGCAGAATTGAGCGATAGCGATTTGTGGGGAGATCCGTCATCCAATACTGAAAAGTAATGACAGTGACAATTCTGAAACTTAGCAAATTTCAGTGTTTTTGATTTGATTACATTATTGAATAATTTTTATTATTGTTATATTATTATTTGGTACAATTATTTATAATTATTTATTATATTATAATTTATGATTTCATTTTTCAAACTTTATCATACCCGGGATGTCTGCTAGACTCTGGTTTGGACAGATTTAAGTGAGTTATTGCTAAGAATTAAAGGACTACAATATAAAACGCCAAATTTTCATGCAAAATAATTGTACCGCTTTTAGCACCTAAAATCCGAAATAATCGTACCGCCAGGGAGGTTAAAGCGGAAGTTCCATTTTTGGATGGAACTCTTTTATGTGTGCATTTAGCTGTTTGCCTGGAGTTCACCTATAACAGTGATGGCAAACCTTGGCACCCCAGATGTTTTGGAATTACATTTCCTATGATGCTCGCCTACACTGCAGAGAGCATGAGCATCATGGGAAATGTAGTTCCAAAACATCTGGTGTGCCAAGGTTTGCCATCACTGACCTATAACATGCATGTTTGGGCATTATGAGCATGCATACTTAGGAAGAAAATTATGCCAACTGATGCCTGGGCGTGGAGCTCTTCTCTAGAGTCTTTGTTCACATCCATAAATTTGTGGATCCAGACATGAAGTCTCATTAGTGACCTGCCTATTAAGCTGTGTCAGAAATACTTATAGTCTACTGCAACTCCCTCCTCCTCGGCTTACTGTTACATAGGCTATCCCCTCTTCAGTCTATCATGAATGCTGCTGCCAGACTCATTCACCTTACCAACCACTCAGTTTCTGCTACTCCTTTCTGCCAATCCCTTTATTGACTGCCACTCACCCAATGAATACATTTCAAAATACTAACAATAACTTACAAAGCCACCCACAACTCGGCCCCCAGCTACGTCACTAACCTAGTCTCAAAATACCAACCAAACCACTCTCTTGGTTCCTCCCAAGACCTCCTGCACTCTAGCTCCTTTGTCACCTCCTCCCATGTTCACCTCCCAGATTTTTGCCAAGCCTTTCTCACCCTTTGGAACTCCCTACCCCAATCTGTCCAGCTACTGCTACTCTGTCGACTTTTAGGCGATACCTAAAAACCCTTCTTTTTAGAGAAGTCTATCACACCTCCATTTAACAACTGTATTTCCACGATCTTCATCGGCTCAAACCCCACAGTTATTACCTTTTATATAATTTGGCCCTCTCTTATGCCGCATACACATGATCGGAATTCTCGTCGGAAAAACCATCAGAGGAATTCCGCTCAAGTTGTCTTGCCTAAAAAAGGAAGTTCAATAGCCAGTAGCCAATAGCTTCCGTCTCGTAGTTGAATCTGAGCATGCGTGATTTTTGGCGCATCAGAATTGCATACACACGATCGGAATTTCCGATAGAAAGTTTTTCCGTCGGGAAAATTGAGAACATGCTATCAATTTTTGTCTGGCGGAAATTCGGACAGCTAAATTCCGATGGAGCATACACGCGGTCAAATTTTCTGATGAAAAGCATCTGTCTTTTTCTGGCCGGATTTCCGATCGTGTGTACGTAGCATTAGATTAGAAGCTTTATTGTGCAGGACCCTCTGATTCCTCCTGCATTGAATTGTATTGTAACTGTACTGTCTGCCCTCATATTGTAAAGCGCTGTGCAAACTGGTAGTACTATATAAATCCTGTATACAGTAAAACCTTGGATTGCGAGCATAATTTGTTCTGGAAACGTGGCTGTAATCCAAAGCACTCGTATATCAAAGCAAATTTCTCCATAAGAAATAATGGAAACTCAGATGATTTGTTATACAAACGATACACCGCTCCAGGTAGCACTTCCAAACTATCACCTCCCCCACCAGATAGGGTTCTGGCTCAGCAAATGGCATTACTTAAACTGAAAATTCCTTCAGTTAGGCTTCTCTTTTCCTTTTGCTTTTTCCCTCCTCTACATCCTCTGATCCTTCTCTTCTTACTCCCTCCTGACGGGGTGGAGGAGGTGCCATGGAATACCATGGTCTCCATTCCTCCTCCCTCCCATTCAGAGGATATTGGTCTCTCCCACAACCCCTGGGATTGGATGCCCCTCTCGCTCTCCGTGGGGAGCCACCATATCCCTTCCTCTGAAAATCCCCTCTGTAATTGTTTTGGCCTGGATAACCCCCTCTACCCCTGGGGGGATAGTAATCATATTGATAGGGGGTCCAAGATGGACCGCCATATCCACCACTATGATCATAACTTCTCAGGTTGTGAGAACCTCCGGTGGGTTGATGTGGACGATCATAACTGAGTGGTTCAAATCTATTATATGTGGGGACTCCATATTGTGGAGTTGCAGGATGAGGTGTATCTCTCCCCCCACCATAATAGTCACCCCTGTAGGAATCTCTTTGGTGACTCTCATTTCTCATTTTGTTTGTGGGGGTTTTAGGATAAACTAGACCAATCTCCCTTTCCTCTGTGGAGTCTCTAGATATGGTGACCTGTTCTTCATTGGTTTCTTGCCACCCGTATACTTTATTGGATTTGTAGTCATTAGTATCTCTAATACATTTTTTCATTTTTTTATTTTGTGTCTCTTTAGCTAATTTTTCTACAAAATCCTGGAGCTGTTTCATTTTATCCTTATACTCCCCTGTGGCTATAGATAGTCCCAGTTTAGATTTTATGCTACTGATTAGGGATGAGCCGAACCCCCCCCCCCCCCCCCCGGTTCAGTTCACACCAGAACCTTCGAACGGACCTAAAATTCATACGAACTTTAGAACCCCATTAAAGTCTATGTGACTCGAACGTTTGAAATAAAAAGTGCTAATTTTAAAGGCTAATATTGTCCTAAAAAGGGTTTGGGGACCCGGCTCCTGCTTCAAAACAGCAGTATGCAGGCGGTGCAAACAAGACAGGGACTGTGTAAGTTTGTTGTATTAAGTAGAATCTGCTTGTAATTTTGAACTGGTACAGTTTTAAAGTGTAGCTCCAGTCAAAAAATCTATTTTTAAGCTTTTTGGAAAACATAGGGAAGGGTTATCACCCCTGTATAATTTTTCTGTCCGTCAGTCTTTTTTCATCTCACTTCCTGTTGTCTCCTTCCGTTTGCAAGTAGGAGACGTTTGTAAGTTGGATGTTTGAAAGTAGGGGCTATATGCTCTGCAGAAATGTTTATTATTTTTTTTTTTTACTCACTATTCCATTTAGGATGAGTTCTATTTAGTAATACGCAATGTTTCAGCAATTAGGTTTACTTTCATGGAGAATTACCTTACATGCCTGTTATCATAGAACAGGAAGAGAACAACAAACAAATGCACACTCAGATACAGAGGGTACGTCCTCTCATATCATAGAATACATGAACTATAATACTACAGCACCACCTGCTGGCATAGACAGGTATAATGCATATGTATGTGTGTATATATATATATATATATAGTCAGGTTATAAGAAACTTTGATGTTGTACTTTTCCAATGGTCTCAAGGTGTCCAGCTGCCCTCTGAAAGCCTTCAATACTTTGGCTTTTTTCTAGAAAAACAAATCTTTCAACATTTTATTTTATTTAGTTATGTTCATCTTTTACATTTTACCTGCCTTAAAGTGCTTATACACCTCAGACCTGAATTATGAACAAAGTATATACCTCTATAGCAGGGTTTCTCAACTCCAGGCCTCAAGGCGCCCCAACAGGTCATGTTTTCAGGATTTCCATTATTTTGCACAGGTGATTTGATCAGTTTCACCGCCTTAGTAATTAACACAGCCGTTTCATCTGAGGGAAATTCTGAAAACATGACCTGTTGGGGCGCCTTGAGGACTGGAGTTGAGAAACACTGCTCTATAGTATGTACTTGTCTCAATCCAGAGCGCTGTCATTTCTGTCCGCTGTCTCATTCCCTTGCTATAAGCATGAGTTACTTCTGATGCATTTTCTGACACCAAGAGAAAAATGGTGACAAGGGAGGAACCTCCAGCAGGATGATGTCCTAGGCTCTGTTTCTGTGTGCTGTGTGAAGAGGGCCATGTCTCTTTCCTCCAATCGGCTCCCAGAGCTCTCCTCACTGATGTAACTTTAGCTCTCCGCCCCCTTCTTTTCAGAGCTGAGAGATCCCATGTAAATTCTGCCTTTGAATGGATGTAGGGAAAAGATTGCTATAGATAAACAAGTACAACTTATGTAGGAGGATTTGTTTCATCTTTGTGTATCAACTGAGGCCCATCACTTTATATGTAAGGTTTTAAAACCACTTTAAGCAAGTATATCTCTGATTTGTGGTTTTAAGATTTAAAGTATCACCTGACTTGTTAATTTTACACTTGCTAAATGCCAGGTAGTATTAAGTAGCCTGGGCTTACTCTGCTGACCTTACAAGAATAATCTCACTTGTCACATATACTCTGTTTCTTTGCCCTTTCCATCCAGTGGCATGAAACCAAAACTCCAGACGTGACACACTTGTGCTCCTGTAACGGCTTCTGTTGTATTTATAGTTTGTATTACACCATTTGACCACGGTATTGCAGGCTGTTTCTCTTCCAAGTCTAATAAGAACTCTGACCCTTCCAACTTATTTCACATATTGACATATTTTTTACTTGTTCATTTGTCCAACTCCAAACCTCTTCTGTCTATCATGAAATATGAGATGGTCAGTCTCAGAAAATCCTGTATTTTTAAGTGTTAAATGATCAATTTGAATGGAATTCGCCCGCATGGTATTATGCTGTGAGAGCGCAGACTGTTAGCTCATTCTGGCTAATGGTGGGACATGCACAAAAATGTGGCTTGGAACATAGCCTCAAATAACTAATCATTTGTGTATTAGGTCATCCTCCAGCTGTTGCCCAAGCAATATGAGGAAATAGTTATCTGTGTATCTTGTACTTGTCCCGATTGTTGACCTATATGTGTGCCATGACCTTGTTGCTTGGGCAGACTTTCTCAAACTGTAAATCGTGGCCACATCATAACTTTCAACTGTATCGCTAATCAAATTTATTTTTTGGATGTAGTAGTTAAAACCTCTGTGTGTTCTGGAGAGATTCATCTTTTCCCTTTGTCGTGATGACCATAAGAAATAATGACAGCATCCAGAATTTTACGATTGTCATGGATGACAACTGTTCCCCCCCTCCCCCCACTTCCTTTTGCCTTTAGAACAATAAATTAAAAAAAGCTCCTTAATGAGGAACAAAAAAATAAATAAAAAAGACTGGGATTTTAGTCCAAAAAATAACTAGAAAAAAAAGGTTTTATCTAGCCATACACTTGAGACATACTGTAGCTACCCTGCCATTTTTTGCCATAGAAGTTGAAATGGAAAGTATAGGTAGCTGTCCTTTTAGTGCCTTTGCTAACCCCAATTTAAAAGCTATTAATTTCTTACAATGGACAGAGTTTTATGAGCACTATATAACCTACTGCCTTTATTAGCATAATGTGGGAGCTGTCCTGACCCCTTGTCACAATGCTTTGAAGGGAAATGTACAGTGTTTTCCTTTTTTAGATGTAGTTTACATGTAAAAAAGGTCAGCTTAATTTAAATAATATTATCCATGTGTGCTTTTGAAACCTTATTTCTAAGCATATTTTGATATATTTACATGAAGGTAACCATATTTGATCATTGCCAACACAGTGGGGGTTATTTACTAAAGGAAAATCCACTTTGCACTGCAAGTACACTTTCAAGTGCAGTTGCTGTAGATTCGAGGGGGACATGCAAGGAAAATAAAAAATAGCATTTTAGTTTGCACATGATTGGATGATAAAATCAACAGAGCTTCCACTCATTTCAGATCTACCCCTTAGATTTAGAGCGACTGCACTTCCAAGTGCACTTTCAGTGCAAAGTAGAGTTTCCTTTCGTAAATAACCCCCATTATTTACTTCCTGCTTTGCATTCTAAGTCTAGGTCCACATCTTTGCGGTTGCGGTTGATTCGGTTTTCAGGCACATTGTGTGGTGCATTTTTGATGCGTTTTTGCCCCCACCCCCCAAAATTCCATCCAGACCCTTTTCCAAGCATGCAGTCTGGTGAGTCAGGAAAGGGAGGGGATGAGCAAGTGCCCACCCTCCTCAACCATACCAGACCACATACCCTCAACATGGGGGGGTGCTTTGGGGCACCCCAAAGCACCTTGTCCCCATGTTGATGGGGACAAGGGCCTTTTCCCCACAACTATCTGAGCATGCAGACCGGCAGGTCAGGAAAGAAAGGGGATGAGCAAGCGCATCATCCGCCTCCTGGACCATACCAGGCCACCAGCCTTCGACATGGGAGGTGCTTTGCGCCCCCCATCCCAAAGCACCCTGTCTCCATGTTGATGGGGACAAGGGCCTCTTCCCCACAACTTTGGGCTGTGGTTGTGTGTGTCTGCAGGTGGGGGGCTTATCAGAATCTGGAAGGCCCCAGATCACGCCCCCCCACCCATTCACCAAAAAAGTGTAAAAGTGAATAAAGACGGTACAGGAGTTTTTGACAACGATTTGTCATCAATCCCGATGCCCACTGCCACCGCCAGACCCGGAAAAAGAAAAAAAAAGCTCTGTTCAGGATGAACGCTCCCATGGTCTGCCTGCTCCACCTTGTGACATTTCTTAAATAGCTACGGGGTGGAAACACCCCTCTGTGATGTCATGGCCCAGCATGCAGCAGTTGATGAAATCACAGGGGGCAGTTTTTGACAAAGATTTGTCAAACATTCTTGTACTGTCTTTATTCACATTGACACTTTTTTGGTGAATAGGGGGGGGTTGGGATCTGGGGCCTCCTTGTTAAAGGGGGCTTCCAAATTCAGATAAGTCCCCTCATCCAGCAGACTGCCACAACCACAGCCCAGGGTTGTGGGGAAGAGGCCCTTGTGCCCATCAATATGGGGACAAGGTGCTTTGGGGTGGGGGGCAGAGCCCCATGTTGAAGGCCTGTGGCCTGGTATGGTTCAGAAGGGGAGGGTGCTCGCTCGCTCGTCCCTGTCCCCTTCCTTTCCTGACCTGCCAGGCTGCATGCTCATATAAGGGTCTGGTATGGATTTTAGGGGGGACCATTTTTTTTTTTTGCATAGATGAAAATAGTATAATTTGTATGGTTTCTAGATCACTGTACCAATTGTTCTTCGTGCTTCAAATCTATGCATATTAGAAGCATGTACACATGATTCTAACAAAGCCATTTGCTTCTAACGCCACTGCCTGCCTGCACATCCACATTACTGGAACCCTTCTCTACTACATTTAAAAAGTAACAAAGTGTCTCATATGTAAATAATACACATTTTTCTGAATTTTATACACTTTTTATGTGTACATGAGAAAATAGTATCCTGCTGTACTGTGCTTGAATTTTAATAGATTTTTGTTGTTTTAAAATGTAGGTGGAAGAGCTCAATAAGCAGCTACTGATATCCAATACTTCCCTGGAGAAGGCTCAGAATGAGCGGACTCTGCTCAGTCAAGACTATGATAAACAGCTGCTGGAATTAAATGTAAGAATGCAATATGTGATCTGTTTGAGGCTTGCTCTATGTCCAGTTGGGAACTTAATATTGTTATGAAATGGTATTTACTGTTTAAGTGCAGAAACATTTTCTTATAAAAAAATAAAAAAATATCTGATCTAATTAAAAAATAATAATTTTAATTTGCTACAGCAATTGCAAGAGGCCCATACAGTGTGTGAAAAACAGCTGCACTTAGAAAGGGATTATAACTGGCAGTTACAGGAACAGATAAATGTCAGCAAGCTCACCAATGATCACTTACGAAGAGAGCTGCTAGAACGGAGTATGGAAGTAGAGCGCCTTCAAATAATGCTGACTGCAGTAAAAGAAGAGAGTCAGCAAAAGGAAGAAGAGAAGGTATAGTATCACTTGCTAGCATTATAATGCAAGAAGATGAGAACACAAGTATCTGTAACTGTCCCAAGTCTACATGTGTGGCAAATGCCCACTGGCCAGTGGGTACAGATTATAAATCCTGTGCTGATCTCTATTGTTTTCCCCCAACATAAATGACAGTGGTGTATACCTGCACTAATCTCCTGCAACCCCCTTTGTGCACTGACATAAACTTGCAACATGAGAAGAGCTAACAGTTAAGATTTAAAGAGTACGTTGCTTTTTTGCCATAATTTTGCCAATGCATTTTTGCTTAATTGATTTGGCCCTGCACATCCACCAACCCTATAAAGTCCCTGGGTGGCTTATGTGTCATACACGTAAGCCACCCAGGGACTTTTTAGGGTGGGTGGATGTGGAGGGCCAAATCAATACACAAAAGCCACAATGTTACTTTTTACCATTACGTATTACATACTGTATCCTAAAGGTCACTTTAGCCTCAAAGTGGGACAAGGCTCCCATTAAAAAATGTTTTGGCATTTACAGATTTCTCTTATGCCCCATACACACGGTCGGAAATTCCGTCGGAAAAAGTCAGATCGGATTATGTTGTCGGGAAATCCGATCGTGTGTGGGCTCTATCTTTTTCCGTCAGAATTTTCGACAGAAAAAGTTTGAGAGCTGGATCTAAAATTTTCCAAATCAAAATCCGATCTGACTTTTTCCGATCGTGTGTAGAGAATTCCGACGCACAAAGTGGCACACATGCTCAGAAAAAAATTGGAGATGTAAGCTATTGGCTACTGGCCTCTACGTAGTCCCATCGTACGTTTTGTACATCTCCTCGTTCCGAACGATTGGATTTTCCGTCAACTTTGTGCGACCATATGTAGGCAACACATGTTTCGGGCCAAAACCCATCGGAAAAATTCCCACGGATTTTGTGGTCGGAATGTCCTACCATGTGTATGGGCCATTAGTCCCCCAAATACCAGACAGTTCTACAGCTTTTTTTACTCTTTATTACAGGTACTTAAATAGCATCAACAATCTGTGCACCACTTTACATATACTGTTTATATACAGTTACATTACAGGGACATCAGTCCCTGCCCTCAAGGAACTTGCAATCTTAAGTCCCTATCTCAAATTCATATATACACATACTAGGGCCAATTTAGACAGGATCCAATTAACCTACCCCATTGGAGTGTGGGAGAAAAACCATGCAGACACAGGGAGAATATGCAAACTCCAAGCAGGTTGTGATTTGAACCAACAACCCCAGTGCTGCAGGGCAGAAGTGCTAACCACTTCTACCACTTTCTCGTTCAAAACAATTATAAACAATTTGGTTGACTACAAATAGTTCACACAACAAACGATGTATGTGAAAGTGCACTGTAGTACATATAAATACCGTATATAACCAGAACAATTGTGGACTAGAGCTGCCACTCTTAGCCCTTGTACACACGGTCGGAGAATCCGTCGGAATGTGTCCTATCGGACCGTGTCGTCGGATAATCCGACTGTGTGTGGTATGCATCGGACTGATTCCGTCTGAATATCCGTCGGACCCAATTTTCCGTCATGTTGGAAATATTTCCCGACCAACTGGGCCGATCGGACATACTCCGATCATGTGTAGAGAATTTTGATCGGACCAAGTGCCACGCATGCTCAGATCAAATTCCTACATCAAAGCTATTGGCTACTAGCCTGAATATAGTGCCATCGTAATGAAATTACATCATCACGTTCTGAAAGATCGGATTTTTTGCCAACTTTGTCTGACCGTGTGTATGCAACAGTTTCGGACAAGATCCGACGGACAAAATCCGACGGGCAAAATCCGACGGATTTGGTTGTGGAAATCTCCGACCGCGTGTACAGGGGCTTAGGCTGGCTATATACAGTATTTCACAAAAGTGAGTACACCTCTCACATTTTTGTAAATGTTTTATTATATCTTTTCATGTGACAACACTGAAGAAATGACAGGCTTGAGGGGAAAACATCTATGATTTAACTGTACTTCTGTCTTGGCCTGATTTTATGGTTTCTGACAGTTGGATTGACTGCATCTTCTGAATTTATGGCCTTCGCCTACTGTCAGAAACCGTGAAATCAGACCGATCAGCAGTGGGGGCGTTGTTGAGTAACTGCACCTATTCTCTAAGGAAAAAAAAGCTCTGGATAAATGTATATTGTCTTACAGATACAACCGGCCTTTGACAGTAACCATAATGCTGATGTGGCTGTAATTAAATTGATTTTGACAGTCCTGCTTTATGTTAAAAAGTTCATGTGAACCCTTACCTTGTTACAACCCATTCAGTTTATTGTAAGGCAAAACATTTGTGTATAGATAAAAAAAAAAGATTATAAATACCTTTTGATGTTCTTTGGATGATCTGATCTCTGCATAAGGGGCTTGGAGAGGTGGGGGTGGAGAAGCAGCAGTACACTGATCTTGGCTGTGCAGGGGGAGTGTCAGCACAAATCTGATCATTGGAGGACAGCACACCCAGAAAACTGACCACGCTGGGATGAATGTGCTCTCATGCCTAATGTGGTCAGTTTGAAATTGGAAAGACTGGCAGGCTCACCAGGTATTTTCACAAAAAGTAAGCAATACAAAGAGAACAGAATACGTTTTAACACAGTACATCTTACAACAGTCACATATCAGGAATATGAAATGTTGGGGTAACATAATCCTAAATTGTTGTAATGTACTTATGTTAATCATTTTACCAGCAGCTGCTTACCAGTTTCCATAAATTGCTCTTCTCCAGAAAAAATAGGGAGTAAGTGTTTGGCCCAAAAGACCCAGCTAGTCACAAAAGTTACTGAAGGAGTGGCCACAATCATGGGCATAGCATAAGGGGTTGAAGGGGTCACAATCACAACCCTGTCCCTAGCTCCAGGGGGACTCCCTGTCATATTATCATATCCTCCACAAAGTGCAGCTCCAATCTGCCCTAGGTTCCCCACAGCCACGCTACAGTACTGGGCTTCCACTTTGCCTTCCACAGTCCACACCCCTCTGTTCTCATTGGCTGGGGACAAGCTGAATGGAGAGGAACACGGGGTGAGAGCAGTCCAGGATGGGGAAGTGTCTGTGCTGTGTGCTGGCAACATGGGATGGTAACCAAGCTCAGAGAGTTAAGAGGAGAAGAGTGCTGTCCTGTGGCCACGATGGGACCGGTGTCACTGGTGAGGTAAGACACCGCTCAGTCTCTTCTACTCACTAGCTGGGATTCTCTTGTCCATGTCCTCTGATTCTCTAGGGGTGATCCCTGTCCTCTAATGTAAGGAGGAACTCTAGGAACTCAAAACTCTTAAGTCACTTTGAGTATCTTAGCGTGCGGTGGGTGTATCTGCACACACGTTGGAAGTGGTGGGTGGTAGTGGGGGGGGGGGGGGCAGGTCAACTTTTGCATCGGGGCCCACAAGCTCAAGCTACGCCTCTGGCCACAATGCAACAAACACTAAATGTCCATCAAACTAATGACATATGGGTAATTGAAGTACCCCTATTTTTTTACTTTTTCATATAGAATACATACAAAACATAGCAAGAAAAAACTGGTAGGGGTCATAACCATTCCCTACTCTAACCAAACCTAAAACTGGCTATAGATATGCTTTAAGGCAGACAAAACATATGTGAAAACTTTAAGTAAAAATTATGTTTTGTTATTTCATCAAAGCTGAAAACTATTCAAGATATGACAGCAAATGCGAGCGTTATCACATGCCAGTTGGAGACCATGAAAGCTACCTTGCAGAAAATGACAGAAGAGCTGGCGGCCAAAACACAAAGCCTGAAAAATGCTGAAAAGAACTTAAATGAATCAAAAGTTAATTTGGCGGGGAAAGAAGAGGCATTAAAGAATGCAGTAGACGAACTGAGAAAGCTGCGTATGTACGCAGAGGCCAAAAAGAAGGAGCTGCTGCAACTTAAAGCAACCTCAGAGCAAATGTCAGAGATGTTGGAAGATACAGAAACAATAAAGCTGCTTTTGGTGGAAAAGGACAACATGATAAAGACTCTGCGAAACCAAATTCAAACTTTAACTAGGGTGGTTGAGCAGCAGAATCAAAAAGTGGAATCACTGGAAGCAGAAAAGTTCCAACTCCTAGAGGAAGTATTTCTAAATAATGCGTTCATACAAGAAACCAAGGTAAATAAACATTATGGATATTAGTTGGTTACTATACAGTAGATTAATTCTGTTAAAATCTGAATTTTTCATTTAGATTTAAATATTATTATTATTATAATTCTTTACAGGTTTTATATAGGCAGACATTACAGTTACATTACAATTTGGTACAAGAGGAATCAGAGGGCCCTGCTCATTAGAGCTTACAATCTAAAAAGGAAGGGTCAATTGATACAAAAGTTAGTAGCTGTGGGGGGTGAGCTGTTGTGGGAAGTAAAACAGTGTTAGTTAGAAGCAGGATAGGCTTAGTTAAAGAGAAGAGTTTTCAGGGATCGTATAAAGATGGATAGATTAGGGGAGAGTCGGACAGATTGGGGTATGGAGTTCCAAAGGATGGGAGAAGCTCTGGAGAAATCCTGGAGGCGAGCAAGGGAGGAGGTGACAAGGGAGCTAGAGAGCAGGAGGACCGACGAGAGCGGCTTGGTTGGTATTTTTTTCCATTTCTTTCTTGTGGCACTAGTTTGTCCGCAATTGTACTATATATATATATATATATATATATATATATATATATATATATATATATAGAATTTATTTTTATTTTTTTATATATGAACAGTAAATATGGCTGCCATGCACTGCTAATTTTTAAACAATGCAATGCAATGGGTGGAGATAAACATTAATATTAGTATTTACTGTATACATAAGTCATCTAATCTTATATTTGTGTGATTTATAGGTTGTGGCAGAAAAGAAAGACATGAGAACACATGAACTGGAAGAGATGTGTAGGTTGTTAAATATGGAGAAAAGCAAACTAACAAATGAATGCATTGAAAAGACTTGTACAGCCAACAAGCTAAGGAAAGAGAGAAAGGAAATTGTAGCTGAGCTCAGAGAAACACAACGAGAGCTTGCATTCCTGTCAGGTAAACCTGAACTTAAAGTATTGTTATTACAATTAGTATTGTTCTAGTCATAGATGAGCAAATATTTTCAGAAAAATCATTACATATTCTCCAAATGAAAATCAAATGTTGCATTGAGAGAATATCTACAACTTTTGGTTTCTTGGTTCGTTGCCACCTTCTGTGGTGTTGAGTTTTTTAAGTGAAATAAATGAGGCTGCCCTTGTGTGGTTTAAAGGAATGCATAAAGTAACAAGTGTATATAATGGCAAATATTGAGCCACTGTCAAATGTGTCAGGGAATTACATAATGGACAACAGGAGTCTACAAGTAATGAGAGCTACATGTGGTTCTCAAGGCAGGATAGGTAGGGCCACTGATAAGGCAGTACAGCTGGCCCTCCTGTACTGGGCCCGGGCCTCATCCATTCAAAAGGGGGGCCCAGGCACCTGGTGAGCAGGAGGGACTGCTGTACTGCATTATTGTTGAAACTTGTGGATCCAGTGCACAGAGAAAGGGACTGATGAATCTCTGCCCTCAGTCCCTTTCTCTGTTTGAAATGTGAGACATCAGACATTGCTGTGACCAAAGCCCCCTCTTCAACAGGGAAGTTGAAAAATGTAAAAATAAATAAATAATACAATTCTAAAAAAAAATTGTAAATTCTAAAAACTAAAACATTTACAAAAAATAAGGACTTGTTCAAATGTTTTATATTGCCTGTATTAACCCCACATTAGCACACCACAACTGCATGCTTTGCGCCTAGTTGTGGGGCACTTGCAGAGCAGCAATATTCAATTAAATTGGTATTTATTGATGACGGTATAGTTTCTGCCATGGCTGCAAAGCATAGCATTGCAGCCATGGCATTTTAGCGAAAATATAGTTTGATATTTTCGAAGGTGAGGGAGGGGGGCTCTGTTAGGAAGGCTGTATGGGCCCCCGTGATTTCTAGCAGCAGCCCTGTGAATAGGTACAACAATACATAATTCACAAGATTCAGTGACTGTTGGTCTTATTTTTCCTGTCCAGAGCCTAAATCTTGACAATATAATTTCAGTCCATGACTAACTGTTCTATATTGAAACAGTGTCAGTGGCTTCAGGCTTAAAATACTTCTTGGCACAAATACAGTATCTCACAAAAGTGAGTACACCCCTCACATTTTTGTAAATATTTTATTATCTTGTCATGTGACAACAATGTAAAGCAGTTAGTGTACAGCTTGTATAACAGTGTAAATTTGCTGACCCCTAAAAATAAATCAACACACAGCCAATAATGTTTAAACTGCTGAGTGAAATGTCCAAATTGGGCCTAATTAGCCATTTCCCTCCCTGGTATCATGTGACTTGTTAGTGTTACAAGGTCTCAGGTGTGAATGGGGAGCAGGCGTGTTAAATTTGGTTTTATCACTCTCACTCTCTCATACTGGTCACTGGAAGTTCAACATCGCACCTCATGGAAAATAACTCTATGAGGATCTGAAAAAAAGAATTGTTGCTCTACATAAAGATGGCCTTGGCTTTAAGAAGATTGCCAAGACCCTGAAATTGAGCTGCAGCACGGTGGCCAAGATCATACAGTGGATCACACAGCCATTGATGTCTAAACCGCTGGCAGCAAAAGTGAGTACACCCCTATGTGAACATGACCAAATTGGGCCCAAATTGTCAATATTTTGTGTGGCCACCATTATTTTCCAGCACTGCCTTGGGCATGGAGTTTACCAGAGCTTCACAGGTTGCCACTGGAGTCCTCTTCCATTCCTCCATGACAACATCACGGAGCTGGTGAATGTTAGAGACCTTGCGCTCCTCCACCTTCCATTTGAGGATGCCCCACAGATGCCCAATGGGGTTTAGGTCTCAACATGCTTGGCCAGTCCGTAACCTTTACCCTCAGCTTCTTTACCAAGGCAGCAGTCTTGGAGGTGTGTTTGGGGTCGTTATCATGTTGGATTACCACTCTGCGGCGCAGTCTCCAAAGGGAGGGGATCATGCTCTGCTTCAGTATGTAACAGTACATGTTGGCATTCATGGTTCCCTCAATAAACTGTAGCTCTCCAGTGCTGGTAGCACTCATGCAGCACCAGACCATGACACTTCCACCACCATGCTTGATTGTAGGCAAGACACACTTGTCTTCGTACTTCTCACCTGGTTGACGCCACACATGCTTAACACCATCTGAACCAAATACGTTTATCTTGGTCTCATCAGACCACAGGGCATGGTTCCAGTAATCCATGTCCTTAGTCTGCTTGTCTTCAGCAAACTGTTTGCAGGCTTTCTTGCGCATCATCTTTAGAAGAGGCCATGCAGACCAATTTGATGCAGTGTCCGGCGTATGGTCTGAGCACTGACAGGCTGACAGGCTGACCCCCCACCCCTTCAACCTCTGAAGCAATGCTGGCAGCACTCAAGCGTCTATTTCCCAAACGCAACCTCTGGATATGATGCTGAGCACGTGCACTCAACTTCTTTGGTTGACGGTGGTAAGGCCTGTTCTGAGAGAAACCTGTCCTGTTAAACCACTGTATGATCTTGGCCACCGTGCTGCAGCTCAATTTCAGGGTCTTGGCAATCTTCTTAAAGCCAAGGCCATCTTTATGTAGAGCAACAATTCTTTTTTTCAGATCCTCATAGAGTTATTTTCCATGAGGTGGGATGTTGAACTTCCAGTGACCAGTATGAGAGAGTGAGAGTGATAAAACCAAATTTAACACGCCTGCTCCCCATTCACACCTGAGACCTTGTAACACTAACAAGTCACATGATACCAGGGAGGGAAATGGCTAATTAGGCCCAATTTGGACATTTCACTCAGCAGTTTAAACATTATTGGCTGTGTGTTGATTTATTTTTAGGGGTCAGCAAATTTACACTGTTATACAAGCTGTACACTAACTGCTTTACATTGTATCAAAGTGCAATTTCTTCAGTGTTGTCACATGAAGAGAAATAATAAAATATTTTCAAAAATGTGAGGTGTGTACTATTTTTTGTGAGATACTGTATGTATTGCAGTCAGCATGGTCTTCCAAAATACAATGTTAGCGTCTATATGAGATTCTTACACATTTTTTTTGCCAAGAGGAGGTAAAGGAAAACTATATTTCAGGCATTTTACCTCCTGCTCTGGAGGTTGACAGTCCTCATTCAACTCAGATTTCAGGACACACTATGCAATAAATCACCATGAGATTCAGTATTAACCCATCAGAGCATGGGAAATAAAAGAGATTGCCCACTTCCACCCCATAACAAAAGTAACATGAGATAGCTAATGTTATGTGTATATCTTTTTTTGCAGAAGATTATGAAATACTGAAAAGGAACAACCAAAATCAAACTGGAGATACAGAAAATGCAACTGCCATTCTTAAAATGCAGCTAAAAGCAGCTATTGCTGAGCTGGCACAGACCAAAACCACCATGAAAACTGTAGAGGATTGTGATGGTCATGGTAAGAAATGTTACCTTTAACTGTTTTAACATATCAGGTGATAGTATTTGTGCTATTTATTATCTAGTATTTTTTTTCTCAAACTTTTACTTTTCTTTTACTTTACTTTTCTTTACCATTGTTGATGTTTAAGTGACTCAAACCCAGTGGCAGCTAGGGATGAGCTTGGTGTTCGCACGTTCGAGTACGTTTGAATACCGAACGTTATGGGCCATTCGCACCAAATTTGTGTGGCGCTCACAGCCCACCATGCACTGCGCCATCGCAGTGCATTGCTGGCTCATGATTGGCCAAGCATACACTGTGACCCCGCATGCTTGGCCAATCACAGCGCCCGCAGCGAGGAGGCAGGATGCCTGGGGCCAATTATAGCGCAGGGGATTTAGTACATGCCCCACACTATATAAGGCAGCCAGCGTGGCGGCCTTGTGTAGTGTGTTACGGCGTGCAGGGAAAGATAGGCAGGGACAGTGTGTTCTTTTCTCAGGCATCTGCAGGAGTTAAAGTGGGTGTTGTGTGCCTCCAGCACAGTATACACCTGTAGCTACCCTTTATTGCTGGTGTTCTCTAATACAGGCATCTGCAGGAGTTAGTGGGTGTTGTGTGCCTCCAGCACAGTATACACCTGTATCTACCCTTTATTGCTGGTGTTCTCTAATACAGGCATCTGCAGGAGTTAGTGGGTGTTGTGTGCCTCCAGCACAATATACACCTGTATCTACCCTTTATTACTGGTGTTCTCCAATACAGGCATCTGCAGGAGTTAGTGGGTGTTGTGTGCCTCCAGCACATTATACACCTGTATCTACCCTTTATTGCTGGTGTTCTCTAATACAGGCATCTGCAGGAGTTAAAGTGGGTGTTGTGTGCCTCCAGCACAGTATACATCTGTATCTACCCTTTATTGCTGGTGTTCTCCAATACAGGCATATGCAGGAGTTAGTGGGTGTTGTGTGCCTCCAGCACAGTATACACCTGTATCTACCCTTTATTGCTGGTGTTCTCTAATACAGGCATCTGCAGGAGTTAAAGTGGGTGTTGTGTGCCTCCAGCACATTATACACCTGTATCTACCCTTTATTGCTGGTGTTCTCTAATACAGGCATCTGCAGGAGTTAAAGTGGGTGTTGTGTGCCTCCAGCACAGTATACATCTGTATCTACCCTTTATTGCTGGTGTTCTCCAATACAGGCATCTTCAGGAGTTAGTGGGTGTTGTGTGCCTCCAGCACAGTATACACCTGTATCTACCCTTTATTGCTGGTGTTCTCTAATACAGGCATCTGCAGGAGTTAAAGTGGGTGTTGTGTGCCTCCAGCACATTATACACCTGTATCTACCCTTTATTGCTGGTGTTCTCTAATACAGGCATCTGCAGGAGTTAAAGTGGGTGTTGTGTGCCTCCAGCACAGTATACATCTGTATCTACCCTTTATTGCTGGTGTTCTCCAATACAGGCATCTGCAGGAGTTAGTGGGTGTTGGGTGCCTCCAGCACAGTATACACCTGTATCTACCCTTTATTGCTGGTGTTCTCTAATACAGGCATCTGCAGGAGTTAAAGTGGGTGTTGTGTGCCTCCAGCACAGTATACACCTGTAGCTACCCTTTTTTGCTGGTGTTCTCTAATACCGGCATCTGCAGGAGTTAGTGGGTGTTGTGTGCCTCCAGCACAGTATACACCTGTATCTACCCTTTATTGCAGGTGTTCTCTAATACAGGCATCTGCAGGAGTTAGTGGGTGTTGTGTGCCTCCAGCACAGTATACACCTGTATCTACCCTTTATTGCTGGTGTTCTCTAATACAGGCATCTGCAGGAGTTAGTGGGTGTTGTGTGCCTCCAGCACAGTATACACCTGTATCTACCCTTTTTTGCAGGAGTTCTCTAATACAGGCATCTGCAGCATTTACAGTGGGTGTTGTGTGCCTCCAGCACAATATACACTACCCAATTGCTGGTTTTGCCATCTCCCTGCAGGCCATTACTATGTCTGGAAGGCCAACAAGGAGAGGCAGACAGTCACGAGCCAATAAAAGAGGGCAAGCAGGCTCTGTGTCTAGAAACAACAGTGCTGGTCGTGGATGCGGTGCATCGTCATCAGCACGTGGCCATGGGACACACTTGTCCTTATTTTCGGCAGCTGGACGTGTTGAGCTGCATCATGCCGAAGACTTGGTAGAGTGGATGACCAAGCCCTCCTCATCCTCCTCATCCTCTCTCACCCAGGCTGATAGGAGAGAGGAGGAGGAGGAGGCACATCTCCAATGATGCAGGATGCCTTCTGGGAGCCAGCTTAGGGGCAGCGCACCAACTGAATCACACTGCAGAGCTCCGCCTGTGCAGGACGCTGCCTCTGCATTTTATTACAAAAGTTCTTTGGTGTGGGCCTTTTTTGAGACGAGTGCATCAGATTGCACCGCTGCTATTTGCAACATATGTCTCAAACGTATCTCACGTGGCCAAAACATCAGCCGCTTGGGCACCACATGCTTGACCAGACATATGTTGACCTGCCATGCAGCTCGTTGGCAAACGTACCTTAAAGACCCACACCAAAGAACAAAGTGGACCTCTCCTTGCTCCTCATCAGCTGGGATCTCCAACCCCACTAGACCTTCAGTCCACTCTGAAACCTGCACTGAGAGGAATGAAGGTGTAGAATTAGGTGTGTCATAGCCAAGTACTTGTGGGCACTCTGCTAGCAGTACACCCACGTTCGATTGTAGCAGGCAAATTTCCCTGCCCCAGCTGCTGGACCATCGAAAGAAGTTCACTCCCAGCCATCCACATGCCCAGCGGTTGAATGCTAGCTTGGCTAAATTGCTAGCACTTCAACTGCTGCCTTTTCAGTTGGTAGACTCTGCCCCCTTCCGTGAGTTTGTGCAATGTGCAGTTTCTCAGTGGCAGGTCCCCAAACGCCACTTTTTCTCATGGAAGGTGATTCCGGCTCTCTACTGGCATGTGGAAGGCAAAGTCCATGCCTCGCTGGACAGGGCGGTCAGTGGTAAGGTGCATATTATCGCTGACTCATGGTCCAGCAGGCATGAACAGAGACGTTACCTATCTTTCACAGCCCATTGGGTCACTCTTCTGGCAGCTGGGAAGGATGCAGGACAAGGTGCAGTAGTGTTGGAGGTTGTTCCGCCACCACGCCTCCAAAATGCTACTACTGGTTGTGACACACCTCTCTCCTCCGCCCCCTCCTCTTCTTCTTCCTCCATGGCCTCTTCCAGTGCTCTGTCCTCGGAACCAGCGGTGCTCTGTAGGCGTTCAAGGGGCTATGCAAGTACGCAGGCAAAAAGATGCCATGCCATGCTTGCGCTAGTTTGTTTGGGGGACAGGAGCCACACTGGGGCAGATATTTTGTCAGCTCTGTAGGGGCAGGCCGAGAGGTGGTTGACGCCACGCCAGCTTAATCCAGGATTGGTGGTTTGCGACAATGGCACCAACCTCCTGTCCGCCCTCCGACAGGGACAACTGACCCATGTGCCCTGTGTGGCTCATGCCCTTAACCTGGTGGTGCAGCGGTTCTTGGGCAGGTACCCGGGCTTACAGGATGTCCTGAGGCAGGCCAGGAAAGTCTGTGTGCATTTCCGCCGATCATTTAATGCCAGTGCTCGGTTGGCTGAGCTCCAAAAGGAGTTGAACCTGCCCAAGAACTGCCTTATATGTGATATGCCCACCAGGTGGAACGCAACGTTGGCCATGCTGCAGCAGCTGCACATGCAGCAGAGGGCCATCGATGAGTACCTGTGCGACTACGACACCAGGACAGGGTCAGGGGAGCTATTTTTTTTCACTACGCCAGTGGGGCATGATCAGGGATGCATGGACTGTCCTGTCACCATTTGAGGAGGCCACAAGGATGGTGAGCAGTGACAGCACATGCATCGTGACACTGTACCTCTTGTCCACCTGTTGGAGCATATGCTGCATGGAATAATGGGCAGGGCACTTGAGGCAGAACAGAGGCAGGAAGAAGAGGGCTTCCTGGCCTCCCTGATCCTGCAAAGCCTGCAGAAGGATCCTCATATTCTTCGGATCAAGGAGAGGGACCATTACTGGCTGGCCACTCTCCTTGATCCACGGTACAAGGGTAAGGTTGCGGACCTTATCTTGCCATCGCAGAGGGAGCAGAGGATGAAACATCTCTGGGAGGCCTTGCAGAAAGGTCTGTGCAACGCGTTCCCAGAGACTGGGAGGTTCCAAACTCCTGGTCCTGGACAACATGTTGCTGAGGCTTCGCTCAGTCACAGAAGGAGCGGTGGAGAAGGTGGCCATCTGACCGATGCGTTCAGACAATTTTTTAGTCCGCAGCCCCAAGGTATGATCAGTTCCAACAACCATCGCCAGCATCTGATTTATATGGTGCAGGAATACCTAGGGGTAAGATCATACTTGGACACCTTTCCCATCGAACATCCTCTGGCTTACTGGATCTTGAGGATGGATCACTGGCCAGAGCTTACACAGTATGCAATTGAGCTACTGGCTTTTCCTGCATCCAGCGTTCTTTCAGAATGCACCTTCAGTGCTGCTGGAGGCTTTGTAACCGATCACAGGGTGCGCCTGTCCACCGACTTGGTTGATTAACTGACCTTCATAAAGATGAATCAGTCTTGGATCACCACCAGCTACCAAGCACCTACCAAGCTGATGTAACCGAATAATTTTTTTTGAAATGTCACATCCCTTCAATACTGCCTATGCTGATGCTGAGTGACTGTCCTGTTATGTTGACTGACTATCCTCTTCCTCCTCAATGATCCTGCTGATAGCTTGGAAGAACATTTTTGGTTCTGGGTGACGCCACCATCCCAATTTTTCAGCCCCTGTTTAACAGGGACGTGTAATTACAATTTTGGATACAATGCTTTGCAGCAGGGCTCATTCCTGCACTCCGACTAGAGTATATGGGAGAGGTTGCAGTGCCCGTTTAACAGGGGCATGTAATTACAATTCTTGATATAATATTTCACAGCTGGGCCCGTTCCTGCGCCCACCGAGAGTAACTGTGAGGACTTATAGTGTTGTGGCACCAGCACCACCACCACAACCAAAGGCCCAATTTTTCTACCACTGTTCAACAATGTCATGTAATTACAATTCTTGATATAATCGTTCACAGCAGGGTGCTCCAGCGCCCACCAAGAGTCACTTTGCAACACCAACACCTTAGGCCCCCATTTCTGCAGAGCATATAGGGCAGGCCCCTACTTTCAAACATCCAACTTACAAACTTTGCAAGTTTCCTACTTGCAAACGGAAGGAGACAACAGGAAGTGAGATGAAAAAAGACGGATGGCAACAAAAAGATTATACTGGGGTGATAACCCTTCCCTATGTTTTCCAAAAAGCTTAAAAATAGATTTTTGGACTGGAGCTACACTTTAAAAATGTACCAGTTCAAAATTACAAACAGATTCTACTTAACACAACAAACCTACACAGTCCCTGTCTTGTTTGCACCGCCTGTATACTGCTGTTCTGAGTATATAGGGCCTGGGGGCCCCACGCCTTTCCTTTTTTTAATTTGGGTATGGGGTTCCCCTTAATATCCGTACAAGACCCAAAGGGGCTGGTAATGAGCAGGGGGGCTACCCATGCCATTTTTCTCAATGATTTTCATCCGTATTGCCGAAACTAGATATTGCATTAAAACCACAAGCAGTTTTAAATGACTTTTTTTCCGTAAAATGTCATTTTGTGCAGGGACTGTTCTAAACACGGGAAACACGTGGCACTTCACAGGCATACTATAGACACCCCAGGCATGATATTTAAAGGAATATTTCACTTTTTTTTTCACTTTAATAGTCATTAAAATCAGTTCTCCCGAAAAAACTGCAGTTTTTAAAAAGAAATTTGGCATTGACCCATGTCCACTGGGGCAGGTGCCAGGTCCCCAAACCCTTTTTCGGACAATATCTTGCATATTACCCATTAAAATTAGCACTTTTTATTTCGAACGTTCGAGTCCCATAGACTTCAATAGGGTTCGAAAGTTCACACGAATTTTCGGTCTGTTCGTGAATCGAACCGGGGGGTGTTCGGCTCATCCCTAGTGGCAGCCTGTCCATATGGGAAGCAGGAGCGCCGCCACCCTAATCCATGCACCCCGGCCCCTAATCTACATGCAAGGCGCTGGACACATGGATTCCAATTTGTTTTTTTTTTTGTTTTTTAGAAGCACGTGATTAGAGCTTGATGCCCCATACACAGCTTGTTGGCTGAAAGTCCAACCGTGTGTATGCTCCATCGAACATCTGTTGTCGGACTTTCCGCCAACAAATGTTGGCTAGCAGGTTCTCAAATTTTCTGCTAACAAAACTTTGTTGTCAGAATTTCGGATTGTGTGTACACAAGTACGACGCACAAAAGTTCACACTTGCTCTGAATCAAGCAGAAGGAGCTGGCTATTGAACTTCCTTTTTCTCGGCTTGTCGTACATCTTGTACGTCACCACGTTCCCACGTTCGTAATTGTTGGTCAACATTTGTGTGACCGTGTGTATGCAAGGCAAGTTGGAGCCAACATCCTTCGCTCAAAAATCCACGGTTTTGTTGTCGGAAAGTTTTGGGCATGAGGCTCTACTTGGCTTCAAAAAAGAGTGGGCTGGGGGCACAGAGCACTGCTCCCAGAGCTCACCCAGTTGTGTGACAATAGTGAATTAATATTCACCCCCCCACCAAAAGAAAATATACCACCGGTTGCCACTGCTCAAACCTCACTCCTCTAAGGTATTTAATTTAAGGCAAACCTTTCAGTTATTGTGTTCTTAAATACTGGGGAAAAAACAATGCAAGCCTAAAATGGAACTACAGTCAGAATCAAAAATGTCATAGTTTACTACCTGGTGATCTGGCCAATACGCATGTTATTTTTCAACTTTCTCTAATGGACCAAGCTGTCCACCAAATGTGAAAGTTAGTCGATTGAGACAAACCATTTGCCACTGACAGGGGTTCTTACAATGTACAGGTTTTATTAAATTATGTAAAATCTATTGGCAATGCAAATGCTTTGATGCAGTTTATCAGAATAAGGGCCAATTCACCTGTGAAGAATCTAAGAATGATCTCAGAATTGTCTAAAACTACAAAGTTTATTGCACCTGAAAGCTCTGTGCATTTGCCCATCTACACAAGCCCTTAAGATTCCTCTACATAGATATATCAGGCCACCTAAAATTTCTCATTCTGGTTATGGTCAAGGTTAAACTGGATAGTTTGTACAAACAATATATACAATGTATGGTGTGGAACTTAATCAATAAAATTTTCTTTGTGGCCCATGTAATATTCAAGTAGAGACTACGCTGAAAACCAGTAAACATCCAATTCATCACAGAAAATGTTTTAAAAGCTTTTACAGGTAATCTACAGCTTAATGGAGAAGTACAGCAAAGCCAAAGCTTGTTTGGCTGTACTTTTCCTGTGGATCACAGGAGTGCAGTTTTTTCTGCACTCCTGTGTCCTATTTTCAGCAGACAGCCGGCTGAAGGTGGCTGTCAGCTGATGTCACGCAGCCTGTCCAGGCTCAGGCAAGATCATGACAATGAAGTCAGGATCCGCCCACATGCCTGGACCAGCACCCGGCTCAGCCTCTCAGTGCCCCCTCCACAGCCCAGCGATCCAGTCAGTGGAGGGGGGGGGGGCAGAGCAGGGAACTGACAGTAACCAGCTCTCTGCTCAGGGAGCTGTGAGACCCGAGCGCTCAGCAGTGTTTGATCGTTCCGTTCTCAGTGTTAGAGGTGCCTGGGGACAGATGCAGCATCCAACTGGGTAAGTATGAATCTTAATCTTTTAACTTGTTTAACAAATATGTAGTAATTGTGAAACTTTGTTGAAACAAAATATCTTATTAACATCTTCTATTTTAATCTCTTCTTATAGCTATTAAAATTGCAACAAGAATGCAGAAGAAAATCACTGCCAAAAGAGAACAGATTGATACTTTACAAACTAGAATTCAGTTCTTAGAGGAGGCCTTGTCTAATGCAACAAAGGTATATCTCATAGAGTTTTATGCTTGAAATACAATATAATGCACAAACCTAAGGCCGCGTATACACGAGAGGATTGTCCGTCCAACTTAGTCCGCTGAAACGTGTTTCAGCGGACAGTCCGCTCGTGTGTGGGCTTCAGCGGACTTTTTCAGCGGACAGTCTGGCGGACTAAGTCTTTCGGAATTTCCGTAATACAGTCCGTCCAACTTTGGTTTCAGCGGACAGTCCGCTCGTGAGTAGGCTAGTTGGACGGACTAAGTATGGCGCATGCTCAGAAAGGATTTACACGGCCGAAGGTTGCATTGCAGTGTATTGGACGTCGTATTTCTAGTCCCGTCGTACGTGCTGTACACGTCATCGCGCAAGCTTTCAACGGACTGTCTGTTCATCGTGTGTGGTCAAGTCCGTTCATTCAAAAGTAGGACGGACTGTCTGTCGGATTGTCTGACGGACTTAGTTGGACGGACAATCCTCTCGTGTGTACGCGGCCTAAGAGTACCATAAATGTCTACACACACTTTAGATGATTTCTAGAGTGTTCTGAAATCCCTAAAATTGGAGTTCTCAGCTATGCAAAGAAGGATTACAACTCTGAAGCTGAAGCTTTGGCAAGACCCCTGCTGCCTTCTGCACTACATTATTGGCACCACATTAAGGCACCTATAGTTTGTGTTTTTCTGGTGCCAATATAATATCAGATGACAAGCAATTCTCTATTCGCACCTATAGTGATGTTCAGTATGGGCGAAAAGCTTCCACTTCAGAACTGAAATTGAACTTTGTGTAACTGAGCACCCCAGGTTTCATAAATCCTAGTACTCTGGAAGTGAACTCAAAGTATGTGTAGGTACCTCTAGGTGTCGGATTTTTTATATTTCTAGTGGTTTAGAACATTTAAGGAATACAGAGGTTTCATTTAAATGTGTGTGTTTTGTTTGTGTATGGCATATAAAAGGATGACACCCTGTTGGAACATTTGCCAGCATAGTGCGAATTCAGATGTAGTGCAATCACCAACTGGTTTCCATTAGTTCGTTTTATTAAGGTTTTATATATATATAATGTACTTTTTTACTTTTTTAAGGATAAGCAGCATCTAAAACTGGAAAAAACTAAGTTACTGCAGAAGTGTGCTATTCAGGCAGCAGAAAAAAACAAACTCTGTGATGTTGCTGAGATTCTGAAGTCAGAAAATATAGCTCTTAAAGGAAATGTGTTAAACACAGAAGCCACCCTAGACAAGGTAATACTAATCCACAGAAATGCTTGAACAATAATATCCAAAAAGAACTGCTAAATATTAGTGTTACTAAAGTAAATTTTTTAATTAAAATAACAAACATGTTATAGTTACCTGCTCTGTGCAGTGGCATTACACAGAGTGGCACCAATCCTCCTCTTCTGGAGTCCCCGGCGGCGATCTTGGCTCCTCCTCTTCTTTTGACGTACTACCATAGACAGCTACTGGCTATGGGGAGAGCGTAGTCAGCATTCTCCAAATCTATGTGTATATGGAGCCATGCTCCATAGACTTACACAGCATGACTTAGGCCCACCCCCCACTTCCTCTTCACTGTATCTGATTGACAGCAGCAGGAGCCAGTGGCTACTGCTGCTGCTTGAATGCTGTGTAGAGAAGAAAAGAGGGGAGAATTGATGCAGCCATGCACAGCAATGATCTCTTCTTCCCTCTCTTCCCCTTTACACAGGAAAGGGGGGCACAGAGAAATAAAAAAATGTTTTGCCTTAATGCAAACAATGCATTAAGGTAAAAAACATTTTTAGGTTTAGTAACACTTTAAGCACAAAGTAATCATATTGTAAGTTTTGAGACACATTTCATCATTTGAATTTGTTAATATTTGAAGCATATGCATTGTATGCCATTAACCATTAAAGTCATATTTTAGATATGATTATAAAGGGCTAGTGATACTTTATTAATAAATGGGGCCAAACGAGCTACATCATCACCTGGTGTCATCTATTGGATACTCTACCAGCAAAATTTCCTTCCTATGGTTCCTGAACCTTGTTACTGTTCACCTGGGAGTTTAGGGACCCACCTTTAAAGGTCCCACCACATCCTTTTGCACTATTCCTAACATAAAATAAATACAGGGAGAGAGGGGACCTCACATAATGGATACAACCATTTTTCTAATAAATACTGAAAGATTTAGTGAGTATCAGGTGAACTTCATTTCTTGATACATATCCAGGCTAATCTGTTGGGGTTTTGACCTCCGCAGCATACATAGTTTTGAATAGTTGTGTTTCTGATATAATGGCTTAAAGGAAAATTGTCAAATAAATCAATACAACTCTGTAGGAGCAGGCATGCAAGATGCTTTCTCAGCAAGGGATATCCAACCTGCATTTGGTTTTAAAATTAAGGACTTTGAATTGTCTGGCTATAATAAATCTGATTTAATTTTATTTTCCAATTGCTTCTTATTTGCTGCAGACTTTGTTGCAGCTCTCTGAATGTCAAGCAGTAATCCAGCGTCTGGAACAAGAAATAACACTCTTGAGATTACAGCACACACTGGACTTAAAGGCAAGTAAGATGGAGCTACTGTTAATTCAGGACTTTTCTTGTCATTTACTTTTAGCCTATGATGTTCTTAGTGTGGGCATGTGAACTGGTATTCCTTTGACTGGAAAGGATTCAGCATGCACCCTACATATAACAAGGCTTATACAATTATATTATATTATTAGTTGCTCTGAGAGGTGCTACCCTAAAATGTTCTGTAGTCCCCAAAGAATTTTCTGTAGTTTCTGCTATCGTAGAACTGAATGTCAATACATAATGTGAAAAGATAGCAACATACTCAACATACTTTTTTGTTTAAATAGTTTTTATTTCAAGTTTTCATATTTTCCATAATAATACAAAAATACTACATATTCTAACATTTTCGTAGTTATAAGCATAACATCATACTTTAACGCTAATAAACACTTTCGAAGATATGGAGCCAATTTATCATCTGTCTAAATGCTATTGGTATTATTGCTGTCACATTTGTATTTCTCTAGTGGGGTCTGCATCTGTTCCAATACATCTTGTTTATATTTCTGTAAGATGACCCGCTGTCAGCTCCATTTTGGGTACCAATGAGAATATCCGTGCCCGTAAGAATATGGTAGAAAGGAAAGGAAAGAATAGAGAGTTAAAGTTTTTAGTTAGACAGAGAGAAAGAAAGAAAGAGACCCTCATGCCCAATCTCCGCCCCCCTCCGGACCACCTACAACAATACTGCCCTAGAGCCTTCTGCTAAATACTGAATCCAGGGATTCCATATTTTTTCAAACTGTTACATTTTGTCATTCAGAGATGCTGTAATCCATTCATTAAGCATGGTCCAGAAGAGCTTGTATTGGAGCTGGCCCAATGGCACCACCGCCCGTTTCCATGCCTTTGCTATTATGATTTTGGCAGCTATGAATATAAACCTTATAAGACACTTTTGGGATTTTGACGCTAGTTTCACTTCTGTTTCCAGCAACGCCTGTTCCAGGGATTTAATCATGTTTACCTGAGTGAGTGTAAAAACAAAATTATACACTCTAATCCAGTAGCGCCTCACCTTAGGGCAATGCACCATATATGTTACATTGTCTCCGTTTGTCCACATCCACGAAAACACAGCGAGGATGCACCGGGTACGAAGGTTGCCAGTCTCGCCATATACCATCTCATTATAACCTTAAAATTTGCCTCTATTAAGGAAGTATTTATAATGGATTTTGTGGCCCCCTGGGCTATTTTGTGCCACTCGTCCATCTCAATGCTCCCCTGGATGTCAGCCTCCCATTTCTTCATATATTTTATAACTTTTCAGTACAATTTGTTAGCGTTATATATATTTCCGAGCTATGCCCTTTAATCTTATCGTACTGTACACATAGATGCTCTATTGGAGTCATAGTAGTTATATCTGAGTTTCTGGATAGAGCATTTAGAAAATGCGCTATCTGTGCTTATCTGAAAAACTCTGAAGTCGGCAGTTGATGTGTATCTTCTAGCATTTTCCTCGTTAAGATACCTCTATGATCACATATATCTGATATTCTCAGTAGCCCTTTGTTCATCCACCATTCAAACATTCGGGGAGTGAGGCCCAGGTTGAAGTTTGCATTTCCCAATAGAGGAGCCAGTGGGGTGTGTAGAGATTGGAATTTGTGAGATTTAAGTAGTCTGTCCCAAATGCTCAAAGAGATGGAGAGAGCTGGACATAGAATTGGGGGCCTCTGCTTAGAGGGTAGCCAGACAAAGAATGGAGGGTATTGCGTGTGTTCTGCATGCTTTGGCTTCTATCTGCATCCAAATCGAATGAGATCTTGAGCTATGAAATCTAACGACTGCGCCAATTGTGCAGCATAATAGTATTTTAACAGATCTGGGAAACCTAGTCCACCTTTACTCTTTGTAGCATATAGCATGCGAATATTTATCCTAGGCCTCTTATTCCTCAAGAGGAATGACAAGAGTTTAGTTTGGAAGGGTTTTAGATCAATTTTGGCTATTGCCACTGGTAGTGTTCTAAAGAGGTGCAGTATCCTAGGTAGCTGGGAGTACAATGTGTTCCATGATGGGGTGAGATTTATTCCCAAATATGAAAGGGTATTTGTTTTCCACGTGAACTTATAAGATCTTTTTAGGGTGGAGATCATGGCTTCTTACAGGAAAATGTTCATGGCCTGTGATTTGTCGTGGTTTATTTTTAGACCTGATATTATGGAGAATGGTTTAAGTATGGAGTATAGTTTGGGGAGGGTTGTAATGGGGCATGAAATTGGCATCAATATGTCGTCTGCAAAAAGGATACATTTATGTTCTATGCCCCCACAGTCTATTCCTTTGACATCTAATGAAGCTGGTATCTTTATTGCTAATGGTTCTAGTGCTAACACAAAGAGTAGCGGTGACAGAGGACACCCTTGACGTGTTCCTCTTTGGATGTTGATTGGTAGGGATGGCCGAATGGTTCGCCCGGCGGTCGTTTCGCGGCGAATTTCGGCTGTTCGCCATCCGTCCGATCGGCGGACTATTGCCGCAGTTCGCCCGGCGGACTTACGTGTTTACTGTGTAAAAGAACTTTGACCTATGATGACACATTCATCATGGGGTACAGGACAGCCAATTGAGACATTACAGCACATGGACACTTGGACATTCCCCCTAACTTATAAATAGACCCGATCCGGCTGCCATTTTACATTCTTTCTTCTGTCACTATAGGGAGAGGTTGCTGTGTGGAGCAGGTAGAGACTGCAGTGACCCAAATCGCTAGCTATTTGGTCCACAAAAGTTCTTTTCAGGACTGGTATAGGTGTTAGGTGTAGTTCAGGATATAGGTTTGAGGCACTGCTGTGCTACTGATTGTTGCAACAGCCTGTCTCTTGTCAGTGTAGAGAGAGGGACAGGATGCTGTGTGCTGCAGGGACAGTCAGTTTAATCATTAGCTGTTACTATTAGGTCCACAAAAGTGCTATTCAAGTTATTGTTCCAGCAGCCTCTGTTTTGTCAGTTTAAATAGGGACAGGCAGGAAGCTGTGTGTGAGGCAGTGAGGGACAGTCAGTTTAATCAGTAGCTGTTACTATTAGGTCCACAAAGGTTCTTTTCAGGACTGGTATGGTAATAGGCTTGTACACGTATAATATTCTTTCTTCCAAATATAGAAAGAATATTATACTTGACTGCTGCCCTTCTGCTGCAGTAGTCCTTTATCAGTATAGGGACTGAGGTACAGTCTGCTAATCATTCACAATCTACTTGTTCCACAAAGGTCGTTATAAGGACTGGTAAGGTCTAGGGTGCTACAGTACATAGGATTGAGTGAGGTACAGTCTGCTATTCCTTAAGGACTGGTATAGGTCCACAATACATAGGGTTGAGGTGCACTACTGCTGACTGCTGCCCTATACTGCAGCAGTCCTTTATCAGTATAGGGACTGAGGTACAGTCTGCTAATCATTCACAACCTACTTGTTCCACAAAGGTCCTTATAAGGACTGGTAAGGTCTAGGGTGCTACAGTACATAGGGTTGAGTGAGGTACAGTCTGCTATTCCTTAAGGACTGGTATAGGTCCACAATACATAGGGTTGAGGTGCACTACTGCTGACTGCTGCCCTATACTGCAGCAGTCCTTTATCAGTATAGGGACTGAGGTACAGTCTGCTAATCATTCACAACCTACTTGTTCCACAAAGGTCCTTATAAGGACTGGTAAGGTCTAGGGTGCTACAGTACATAGGGTTGAGTGAGGTACAGTCTGCTATTTCCTAACCACTTCAATACCAGGCACTTAAACACCTTCCTGCCCAGACCAATTTTGAGCTTTCAGCACTGTCGCATTTTGAATGACAATTGCGCGGTCATGCTACACTGTACCCAAATTAAATTTTTATCATTTTTTTCCCACAAATAGAGCTTTCTTTTGGTGGTATTTGATCACCTCTGTGGTTTTTATTTTTTGCTAAACAAATAAAAAAATACCGAAAATTTTGAAAAAAAATATGTTTTTTTTGTTTCAGTTTCAAAACTTTGAAAATAAGTACGTTTTCTCCTTCACTGATGGGCACTGATGGGGTTACACTGATGGGCAATGATAAGGCAGCACTGATGGGCACCAATGAGGTGGCACCACTGAAGTGGCACTGATGAGATGGCATTGATGGACACTGATATGTGGCACTGATAGGCAGCACTGATGGGCACTGATAGGCGGCACTGATGGGTGGCACTGATGGGCGACACGGATGGGCACTGATAGGTGGCACAAATTGGCACTGATAGCTGGCACGGATTGGCATGGATAGGCGGCACAGGTGGGCATGGGTTAGTCGGCACAGGTGGGCATGGGTAGGCAGCACAGGTGGGTATGGGTAGGCGGCACAGGTGGGCATGAGTAGGTGGCACAGGTGGGCATGGATGGGCACTGATAGGTGGCATGGATGGGCACTGATAGGCGGCACAGATGGGAACTGATAGGCGGCATTGTATTATAATATACTGTACTAATGGATGCCAATCAGTGCCAAACAGTAATGCATGCCAATCAGTGATGCCCATTGTGGGCACTGATTGGCATCCATTATGGGCACTGATTGGCATCCATTGTGGCACTGACTGGAATCCCTGGTGGTCTAGGGTGGCATACCTTGTCCTGGGCATCCCTGGTGGTCTGGTGGCGTCCCTGGTGGTCCAGTGTGGGCATCCTCGAGGGGGCTGTGCTGATAATCGATCAGCACAGACCCCCCCCTGTCAGAGGAGCAGCCGATCGGCTCTCCTCTACTCGCGTCTGACAGATCACCGGCTTTTCCTATTT
This sequence comes from Lithobates pipiens, assembly GCF_037356315.1. Taxonomy (NCBI): domain Eukaryota; kingdom Metazoa; phylum Chordata; class Amphibia; order Anura; family Ranidae; genus Lithobates; species Lithobates pipiens. The sequence goes on from NW_027507718.1 coordinate 235,299,813, forward strand.
ACACTGTGATCAGCCGTGATTGGACACGGCTGATCACGTGGTAAAGAGTCTCCGTCGGAGACTCTTTACCGAGATCGTAGTTGCGGGGTGTCAGACTGACACCCCGCAACAACGATCGCCGCGATGCGCGCCCCCGGGGGCGCGCAGCGGCTCATAATCCTGATCACGTCATATGACGTCCGGTCAGGATTATGAAACCACTTTGCCCCCGTCAATTTGTTATAGGGCGGGCGGCAAGTGGTTAAGGACTGGTATAGGTCCACAATACATAGGGTTGAGGTGCACTACTGCTGACTGCTGCCCTATACTGCAGCAGTCCTTTATCAGTATAGGGACTGAGGTACAGTCTGCTAATCATTCACAACCTACTTGTTCCACAAAGGTCCTTATAAGGACTTGTAAGGTCTAGGGTGCTACAGTACATAGGGTTGAATGAGGTACAGTCTGCTATTCCTTAAGGACTGGTATAGGTCCACAATACATAGGGTTGAGGTGCACTACTGCTGACTGCTGTCCTATACTGCAGCAGTCCTTTATCAGTATAGGGACTGAAGTACAGTCTGCTAATCATTCACAACCTACTTGTTCCACAAAGGTCCTTATAAGGACTGGTAAGGTCTAGGGTGCTACAGTACATAGGGTTGAGTGAGGTACAGTCTGCTATTCCTTAAGGACTGGTATAGGTCCACAATACATAGGGTTGAGGTGCACTACTGCTGACTGCTGTCCTATACTGCAGCAGTCCTTTATCAGTATAGGGACTGAAGTACAGTCTGCTAATCATTCACAACCTACTTGTTCCACAAAGGTCCTTATAAGGACTGGTAAGGTCTAGGGTGCTACAGTACATAGGGTTGAGTGAGGTACAGTCTGCTATTCCTTAAGGACTGGTATAGGTCCACAATACATAGGGTTGAGGTGCACTACTGCTGACTGCTGCCCTATACTGCAGCAGTCCTTTATCAGTATAGGGACTGAGGTACAGTCTGCTAATCATTCACAACCTACTTGTTCCACAAAGGTCCTTATAAGGACTGGTAAGGTCTAGGGTGCTACAGTACATAGGGTTGAGTGAGGTACAGTCTGCTATTCCTTAAGGACTGGTATAGGTCCACAATACATAGGGTTGAGGTGCACTACTGCTGACTGCTGCCCTATACTGCAGCAGTCCTTTATCAGTATAGGGACTGAGGTACAGTCTGCTAATCATTCACAACCTACTTGTTCCACAAAGGTCCTTATAAGGACTGGTAAGGTCTAGGGTGCTACAGTACATAGGGTTGAGTGAGGTACAGTCTGCTATTTCTTAACCACTTCAATACCAGGCACTTAAACACCTTCCTGCCCAGACCAATTTTGAGCTTTCAGCACTGTCGCATTTTGAATGACAATTGCGCGGTCATGCTACACTGTACCCAAATTAAATTTTTATCATTTTTTTCCCACAAATAGAGCTTTCTTTTGGTGGTATTTGATCACCTCTGTGGTTTTTATTTTTTGCTAAACAAATAAAAAAATACCGAAAATTTTGAAAAAAAATATGTTTTTTTTGTTTCAGTTTCAAAACTTTGAAAATAAGTACGTTTTCTCCTTCACTGATGGGCACTGATGGGGTTACACTGATGGGCAATGATAAGGCAGCACTGATGGGCACCAATGAGGTGGCACCACTGAAGTGGCACTGATGAGATGGCATTGATGGACACTGATATGTGGCACTGATAGGCAGCACTGATGGGCACTGATAGGCGGCACTGATGGGTGGCACTGATGGGCGACACGGATGGGCACTGATAGGTGGCACAAATTGGCACTGATAGCTGGCACGGATTGGCATGGATAGGCGGCACAGGTGGGCATGGGTTAGTCGGCACAGGTGGGCATGGGTAGGCAGCACAGGTGGGTATGGGTAGGCGGCACAGGTGGGCATGAGTAGGTGGCACAGGTGGGCATGGATGGGCACTGATAGGTGGCATGGATGGGCACTGATAGGCGGCACAGATGGGAACTGATAGGCGGCATTGTATTATAATATACTGTACTAATGGATGCCAATCAGTGCCAAACAGTAATGCATGCCAATCAGTGATGCCCATTGTGGGCACTGATTGGCATCCATTATGGGCACTGATTGGCATCCATTGTGGCACTGACTGGAATCCCTGGTGGTCTAGGGTGGCATACCTTGTCCTGGGCATCCCTGGTGGTCTGGTGGCGTCCCTGGTGGTCCAGTGTGGGCATCCTCGAGGGGGCTGTGCTGATAATCGATCAGCACAGACCCCCCCCTGTCAGAGGAGCAGCCGATCGGCTCTCCTCTACTCGCGTCTGACAGATCACCGGCTTTTCCTATTTACACTGTGATCAGCCGTGATTGGACACGGCTGATCACGTGGTAAAGAGTCTCCGTCGGAGACTCTTTACCGAGATCGTAGTTGCGGGGTGTCAGACTGACACCCCGCAACAACGATCGCCGCGATGCGCGCCCCCGGGGGCGCGCAGCGGCTCATAATCCTGATCACGTCATATGACGTCCGGTCAGGATTATGAAACCACTTTGCCCCCGTCAATTTGTTATAGGGCGGGCGGCAAGTGGTTAAGGACTGGTATAGGTCCACAATACATAGGGTTGAGGTGCACTACTGCTGACTGCTGCCCTATACTGCAGCAGTCCTTTATCAGTATAGGGACTGAGGTACAGTCTGCTAATCATTCACAACCTACTTGTTCCACAAAGGTCCTTATAAGGACTTGTAAGGTCTAGGGTGCTACAGTACATAGGGTTGAATGAGGTACAGTCTGCTATTCCTTAAGGACTGGTATAGGTCCACAATACATAGGGTTGAGGTGCACTACTGCTGACTGCTGTCCTATACTGCAGCAGTCCTTTATCAGTATAGGGACTGAAGTACAGTCTGCTAATCATTCACAACCTACTTGTTCCACAAAGGTCCTTATAAGGACTGGTAAGGTCTAGGGTGCTACAGTACATAGGGTTGAGTGAGGTACAGTCTGCTATTCCTTAACCACTTCAGGACCGCCGTATTGCCATTGTACGTCAGCACAATGGCACAGGCAGGCAGAATCACGTACATCTACGTGATTGCCTTCCAGCGGGTGGGGGGTCCCATCGGACCCCCTCCCGCTGGTTACGGCGGTCCGATTCGGTCCAGGAGCGCTCCGTGATGAGGGGATGGCCGTTCGTTTTCGGCCACCCCCTCTGGATCGCTCCTGGCCAATGAGAAGCTTCCTCCCCTGTGTATTGTTTACACAGGAAGGAGGAAGTGATGTCATTCTCCTCGGGGCGGTCTTTTTGACCGGACTACGAGGAGAAGAGTAAAAGTAAGTCTGCACGAACACTACACTGACATGTAGGTACACACAGGCACACAAACCCCCCCCGATCCCCCCCCCGATCGCCCCCCGATCCCCCCCCCGCCCCCCCTCCCCCCCCAGTCACAGTGTCACTGATTGCATTGATCATTTCTTTACTGATCAATGCATTCAGTGTCAGTTGTGACAGTAAAAACTGTCAGGACAGTTAGTGTTAGGTCCAGGGTAGCCCCCTATCACCCCCCAATAAAGATTTAACCCCCTGATTGCCCCTAGAGTTAACCCTTTCACCCCCTTTTGCCAGTGTCACTAAGCGATCATTTTTCTGATCGCTGCATGTGTCGCTAGTGTCGCTAGGTAGCTAGTTATTTTTTTAGGTTCACCGCCAGGTTTTTATATCGCTAGGTACCCCGATATACTACCCAATAATGTTTTTAACCCCCTGATTGCCGCTAGTTAACCCTTTCACCCCCTTTTGCCAGTGTCACTAAGCGATCGTTTTTCTGATCGCTGCATTAGTGTCGCTACAGTCGCTAGGTAGCTAGTTATTTTTTTAGGTTCACCGCCAGGTTTTTATAGCGCTAGGTACCCCGATATACTACCCAATAATGTTTTTAACCCCCTGATTGCCGCTAGTTAACCCTTTCACCCCCTTTTGCCAGTGTCACTAAGCGATCATTTTTCTGATCGCTGCATGTGTCGCTAGGTAGCTAGTTATTTTTTTAGGTTCACCGCCAGGTTTTTATATCGCTAGGTACCCCGATATACTACCCAATAATGTTTTTAACCCCCTGATTGCCGCTAGTTAACCCTTTCACCCCCTTTTGCCAGTGTCACTAAGCGATCGTTTTTCTGATCGCTGCATTAGTGTCGCTACAGTCGCTAGGTAGCTAGTTATTTTTTTAGGTTCACCGCCAGGTTTTTATAGCGCTAGGTACCCCGATATACTACCCAATAATGGTTTTAACCCCCTGATTTCCGCTAGTTAACCCTTTCACCCCCTTTTGCCAGTGTCACTAAGCGATAATTTTTCTGAACGCTGCATCAGTGTCGCTAGTGTCGCTAGGTAGCTAGTTAACTAGGCTCCCAAAAAGTCCCCCACATGTGGTATCCCCGTACTCGGGAGAAGCAGCAGAATTTATTTTGGGGTGTAATTTGACTTCTGCCCATAGCATGTGTGAGCAATATATCATTTAGTGACAACTTTGTGCAAAAAAAAAAAAGTTTGTAATATTCCCGCAACTTTTGGCAAAATATAAAATATTCCATGGACTCAACATGCCTCTCAGTAAATAGCTTGGGGTGTCTACTTTCCAAAATGGGGTCATTTGGGGGGGTTTTGTGCTATTTTGGCATTTTATGGCCTTCGAAACTGTGATAGGTAGTGAGGAGTTAAATCAAAAATTTGCACCCTTAGAAATCCTGAAGGTGGTGATTGGTTTTCGGGGTGCCGTGCGCGACTAGACTCCCAAAAAGTCCCACACATGTGGTATCCCCGTACTCGGGAGAAGCAGCAGAATGTATTTTGGGGTGTCATTTCACATATAACCATGGCATGTGTGAGCAATATATCATTTAGTGACAACTTTTTGTAAAAAAAAATTTTTTTTTTTTTTTTTGTCATTATTCAATCCCTTAGGACAAAAAAAATAAATATTCAATGGGCTCAACATACCCATCAGCAATTTCCTTGGGGTGTCTACTTTCCAAAATGTGGTCATTTGGGGGGGATTTGTACTGCCCTGCCATTTTAGCACCTCAAGAAATGAGATCGGCAGTCATAAATTAAAAGCTGTGTAAATTCCAGAAAATGTACTCTAGTTTGTAGACGCTATAACTTTTGCGCAAACCAAAAAATATACGCTTATTGACATTTTTTTTACTAAAGACATGTGGCTGAATAAATTTTGCCCTCAATGTATGACTAAAATTTAGTTTATTCGATTTTTCTTATAACAAAAAGAAGAAAATATCTTTTTTTTTCAAAATTTTCGCTCTTTTTTCATTTATATCGCAAAAAAAAAAAATCGCAGAGGCAATCAAATACCATCAAAAGAAAGCTCTATTTGTGGGAAGAAAAGGACGCAAATTTCGTTTGGGTGCAATATTGCATGACCGCGCAATTACCAGTTAAAGCAGCGCAGTGCGAAATTGCAAAAAGACCTCTGGTCCTTAAGGTGTTTATTGGTCCGGAACTGAAGTGGTTAAGGACTGGTATAGGTCCACAATACATAGGGTTGAGGTGCACTACTGCTGACTGCTGTCCTATACTGCAGCAGTCCTTTATCAGTATAGGGACTGAAGTACAGTCTGCTAATCATTCACAACCTACTTGTTCCACAAAGGTCCTTATAAGGACTGGTAAGGTCTAGGGTGCTACAGTACATAGGGTTGAGTGAGGTACAGTCTGCTATTCCTTAAGGACTGGTATAGGTCCACAATACATAGGGTTGAGGTGCACTACTGCTGACTGCTGCCCTATACTGCAGCAGTCCTTTATCAGTATAGGGACTGAGGTACAGTCTGCTAATCATTCACAACCTACTTGTTCCACAAAGGTCCTTATAAGGACTAGTAAGGTCTAGGGTGCTACAGTACATAGGATTGAGTGAGGTACAGTCTGCTATTCCTTAAGGACTGGTATAGGTCCACAATACATAGGGTTGAGGTGCACTACTGCTGACTGCTACCCTATACTGCAGCAGTCCTTTATCAGTATAGGGACTGAGGTACAGTCTGCTAATCATTCACAACCTACTTGTTCCACAAAGGTCCTTATAAGGACTGGTAAGGTCTAGGGTGCTACAGTACATAGGGTTGAGTGAGGTACAGTCTGCTATTCCTTAAGGACTGGTATAGGTCCACAATACATAGGGTTGAGGTGCACTACTGCTGACTGCTGCCCTATACTGCAGCAGTCCTTTATCAGTATAGGGACTGAGGTACAGTCTGCTAATCATTCACAACCTACTAGTTCCACAAAGGTCCTTATAAGGACTGGTAAGGTCTAGGGTGCTACAGTACATAGGGTTGAGTGAGGTACAGTCTGCTATTGCTTAAGGACTGGTATAGGTCCACAATACATAGGGTTGAGGTGCACTACTGCTGACTGCTGCCCTATACTGCAGCAGTCCTTTATCAGTATAGGAACTGAGAGTTTTGTCACAGGGTCATTTAAAAAATGACAGGCAGAGGAAAAGGCAAGCCCTTCCGAAGGGGTGGTAGGGGTAGGGCAGGAGCAACAGGTTTGAGCCAAAGTGGGAAGTTGCAGAAGCTGCGTTCAATTACTTTAAAGGACGCACCAGACTTGGTTGAGTGGCTCACTCAGCCTTACTCTTCTGCACCCTTCTCATCCTCCTGATCTGCACCCTCTTCTTCACTCTCTGCTATGTGCACCCCAAAAGACACTACCACCAACAACACCACCACCACCACATACCTTCCGCTTCAGTCACAGGAATTATTTTCCAATCCATATCAAGACATTTCTGATGCGCAGCCACTCTTGGTATTGGATCAGGAAGAGGAGGTAGCAACAACCGCTACTCAGCAGTCAGACGACAGTACCCAGATCAGCCCAAGGAGGAGGTTGGTCCCCGGTGTTGCTGCCTACTCCGAGGTCTCTACTTATAGCGGTGGGGAAGGTGACGTCGATGATGACGTGTCTATTGATGTCACGTGGGTGCCCACAAGAGAGGAAGAGGAGGGGAGTTCAGAGGGAGATATGGACCAGCAGATATGGAGGAGAAGCAGGAATAACTTACATTGCACAGGAGGGACAAAGCAGACTGCAAATGTATCAGGAGCGAGTCATCGACCATGTACGGTCACATCTGGCGCTCCCATGTCACCGGCACATGGCTCCGCAGTGTGGGCTTTTTTTAACGTGTCCGCTGCTGACAATAGCGTTGCCATCTGCAATCTTTGCAGTCAACGCATTAGTCGCGGTAAGCCCAACACTCACCTAGGGAAGACCGCCTTAAGAAGGCACATGAGCAGCCATCACCGAGCCCAGTGGGAGCAACGGAACACACAAAGCCACACTCCAGGCTCTCACCGTCCAGCCTCGTCTTCTACTTCTCCTTCTCCTCTCTCCTCACAATTGTCCTCCACTCCACCTTCCATCACGCCAAGCTCACGTTTTTCTGCAAAAAGGCAGGCTTCCGTGGGCCTAATGTTCGAGCGTAAAAAAATGATGACGCCGGATAACCCTCTTGCCCAACGGTTGATGGCTGGCTTGTCAGAACTGATAGCCCGCCAACTACTGCCATATAAACTGGTGGACTCGGAGGCCTTTCGAAAATTTGTGGCCATTGGAACACCACAATGGAAGGTCCCAGAAAGGAAGTATTTCTCACAGAAGGGCATCCCAGAGCTATATGGCCATGTTCAGCGGCAAGTGAATGTATCTCTGGCACACAGTGTCGGTGCCAAGATACATCTGACCACAGACACGTGGTCTAGCAAACACGGGCAGAGAAGGTATGTCACTTTTACTGCCCACTGGGTGAACCTTCTGACGGCCGTCAAGCATGTAACCCGTGGCACCCGTGTAGATTTGGTTTTACCGCCACGGATTGCATGCAGGCCTGGCTCTTCTTCTCCTCCTCCTCCTACTCCATCCTCCTCCCTCTCCTCCTCGGCTGACTCCTCCTTTTCCGCTGCTAGCGTCTCTTCCGCTGCGCCACCCAAGCTCCCCAGAACCTATTCAACAAGCCAGGTGAGACGTTGCCATGACGTGCTGCGTCTATTGTGCCTGGAAGCCAAGAGCCACACTGGCCCGGCACTCCTTTCAGCTTTGCATTCACAGGCAGATCAGTGGCTAACACCGCTTTGACAGTTGGTAAAGTGGTGTGTGACAACGGTGCCAATCTGCTTAGCGCATTGAAACAGGGCAAAATTACGCATGTGCCATGCATGGCACACGTCTTAAACTTGGTCGTGCAGCGATTCGTTGTCAAATACCCTGGGGTCCAGGACATCTTGCGGCAGGCAAGGAAAATCTCGGCCCGTTTCAGAAGGTCTTACACGGCCATGGCTCGCCTTGCTGACGTTCAGCGGCGACACAATCTGCCGGTCAGACGTCTTATTTGCGATTGCCCGACGCGATGGAACTCAACCTTCTATATGCTTGATAGGCTGCTCCAGCAGAAACGTGCAGTTAACGTCTACCTGTATGAACTCTGCGGCAGAACAGGTTCTGGGGAGCTGGGTTTTTTTTCACCGCGCCAGTGGCTGTTCATGCGCGACGCATGCAGACTTCTGCGCCCATTTGAGGAGATCACCAAACTGGTCAGTCACAGCCATGGCGCCATCAGTGGCATGTTACCTTATTCCTTCTTTATGGAGCGTGCATTGCGTCGTGTCATTGATCAAGCTGTAGAGGAGCAGGAGCGGGAAGATGAGGAAGTCGCAATGCTGGATGAATTCCCAGGGGGGGCTACTCTATCTGAGACAAGTCAACAACAGGAGTCTGAAGAGGAGTCAGAGGAGGATGGTGCCGGGGCGGATGAGGAGGAGCAAGAAGAGCATGCTTTAAACCTTTCTGGGATCCCTGTTGTGCGTGGATGGGGAGAGGAGAATGAAGAGGACGACATTATCCTGGATGATGAGCAGGAGCCAGGCCACCACACCGCTTCCAGTTTAGGGCAAATGGGGGCCTTCATGCTCCAGTGTTTTAATAGGGACCCCCCTATAAAAAGCATAAGGGTCAAGGACCAGTACTGGGGGGCAACGTACTTAGACCCCCGGTACAAACACAAAATGGCGGAAATGTTACCGCCATCACAGAGGGCTGTCAGAATGGAGCAATTCCAGGCCTTGCTTCGAGAAATGCTGCATTCTGCTTTTGCGTGCGCTGGCAGAGGAGCAATTCCCACTCCCAGAGAAGGAGTTGCGGGTACCAATCCAACAGCGCCTGCAAGAAGAGGCTGGTTTGAAGATGTGTTGGTGACTTCGGATATGAGGTCATTCTTTCAGCAGACCCATCGACAGGTGTCATCCGGATCCAGCATCAGGGAACGCCTAGACCGTCAGGTGTCCGACTACATCGGGTTAACGGCCGATGTGGACGCTCTGAGGAGTGATGAACCCCTGGACTACTGGGTGGGCAGGCTTGACCTCTGGCCAGAGCTTGCCCAATTTGCAATCGAACTGTTGGCCTGCCCCTCGTCCAGTGTCCTGTCCGAAAGGACGTTCAGCGCAGCAGGGGGGATCGTGACCGATAAGCGTACTCGCCTAGCTCACGACAGTGTTAACTACCTCACATTTCTAAAAATGAATGAGGCATGGATCTCGGAGGAATTCAACACATGTGACCAGTAGACCATGTATATGTCTATAAACAATTTTTTTAATCGAGCACACAGACCTTCTTTCTTCATTTGGCTCACTTCCTTGTCCAAAAAAAGCACACCGTACTATATGCCCGTACCCTCCTGTTTGAAGAGGTTGACAGGTGTCATATTTCTACTGGGGCTGCTTATTATGAGGGGCTCCCACCATCCCTGTGCTGTGCTGACTTCCTCCTGGGGCTGCTTATTATGAGGGGCTCCCACCATCCCTGTGCTGTGCTGACTTCCTCCTGGGGCTGTACCTCTGCTGTGCATATTATGAGGGGCTCCCACCATCCCTGTGCTATGCTCATTATGAGGGGCTCCCACCATCCCTGTGCTGTGCTGACTTCCTCCTGGGGCTGCTTATTATGAGGGGCTCCGACCATCCCTGTGCTATGCTGACATCCTCCTGGGGCTGCTTATTATGAGGGGCTCCCACCACCCCTGTGCTGTGCTGACTTCCTCCTGGGGCTGCTTATTATGAGGGGCTCCCACCATCCCTGTGCTATGCTGACATCCTCCTGGGGCTGCTTATTATGAGGGGCTCCCACCATCCCTGTGCTATGCTGACTTCCTCCTGGGGCTGCTTACGGTGCAGGTGTCAGTGCTGTATATCACGGTGCTGGTGTCAGTGCTGTATATCACGGTGGTGGTGTGAGTGCTTTATGTCACGCTGCTGATGTCAGTGCTCTCTATCACGGTGCTGGTGTCAGTGCTGTATATCACGGTGCTGGTGTTAGTGCTTTATGTCACGCTGCTGATGTCAGTGCTCTCTATCACGGTGCTGGTGTCAGATCACTCTATCACGGTGCAGGTGTCATTGCTGTATGTCACGCTGCTGATGTCAGTGCTCTCTATCACGGTGCTGCTGTCAGTGCTGTATATCACGGTGCTGGTGTCAGTGCTTTATGTCACGCTGCTGATGTCAGTGCTCTCTATCACGGTGCTGGTGTCAGATCACTCTATCACGGTGCAGGTGTCATTTCTGTATGTCACGCTGCTGATGTCAGTGCTCTCTATCACGGACCTGCTGTCAGTGCTGTATATCACGGTGCTGGTGTTAGTGCTTTATGTCACGCTGCTGATGTCAGTGCTCTCTATCACGGTGCTGGTGTCAGATCACTCTATCACGGTGCAGGTGTCATTGCTGTATGTCACACTGCTGATGTCAGTGCTCTCTATCACGGTGCTGCTGTCAGTGCTGTATATCACGGTGCTGGTGTCAGTGCTTTATGTCCCGCTGCTGATGTCAGTGCTCTCTATCACTGTGCTGGTGTCAGATCACTCTATCACGGTGCAGGTGTCATTGCTGTATGTCACGCTGCTGATGTCAGTGCTCTCTATCACGGTGCTGCTGTCAGTGCTGTATATCACGGTGCTGGTGTTAGTGCTTTATGTCACGCTGCTGATGTCAGTGCTCTCTATCACGGTGCTGGTGTCAGATCACTCTATCACGGTGCAGGTGTCATTGCTGTATGTCACGCTGCTGATGTCAATGCTCTCTATCACGGTGCTGGTGTCAGATGACTCTATCACGGTGCAGGTGTCATTGCTGTATGTCACGCTGCTGGTGATCATCTCCTGCACCCTCTTCTTTGCCTACCCTGACCTTCCCTCTCCTCCATTGCCTTCATGCGCTCCACAGTCCTGAATTGTCACAACAATTTCACATATAAAAAAAGAATGCTTGTAGTTGTCGATCCCAGATTCACCTCATACATGTGTTATGTCATTGGCCATGTGGTGGGACTATGTTTGCACAGCTAGTAATTATTTTGTGGCTGCAAATTTGACCTGTAGGTTTGCAAAGTTCGCCTCCCATTGAAGTCAATGGGGCCCGCCGCGAACGTTACGGTTCACGAACTATCGGCCGCGTTCGCGGTCCGCGTTTGCGAAACGTCCCATCGGAAGTTCGTCCATCACTATTGATTGGGTCTGAGAAATATCCTTTTATTGTTAACGCTGCAGTCGGGGAGCTGTACAGTGTTTGAAGTGTGGATGAGAAGTAAGCTACGAATCCTAGTCAAGCCAGGACAGATAGGAGGTAGTCCCAAGACAGGTAATCGAATGTTTTATGTATGTCTAATGATAGAAGCATACCCCGCCTTGGGCGTCCCTGTCCCAGTCCGAGTGGATTGCTGAGATGATATCTATGACCCTTCTTGTTTGATCTGTCGTTTGACGCCCCGGCACGAAGCCCACTTGGTCTGGGCGTATATATTTTGCTAAAAATTAGTTCATTCTGACCGCCAGGATCTTTGTCATAATTTTTAAGTCTGAGTTGATCAGTGAAATGGGGCAGTAGTTTTCACAACTGCCATGATCTTTTCCCGGTTTTGGGAGGACATGTATAAATGCTTTGTTTTCTTGGTTTGGTAGGGCTGTGCCCTGTCTGATCGCGTTAAAAAAGGTACAAAGATGTGGGGTCAGAACTTCTTGAAATTTTCTGTAGTATAAGCCTGAAAAACGTCAGGTCCCGGTGCCTTGGAAGGGTTAAGGCTCTTGATTGCTTGTGCTATCTCTGTTTCAGTGAATGCCTGATCCATAAGTTCAATATGTTCTTTCTGTATTGTTGGAAGAGGAATGTGCTTAAAGAATTCCTCCATTTTGTTAGTTCCTACTTTCTCTGAGGCCCTATAAAGATTAGTGTAGAATTCCATGAATTCCGTCACTATTCTTTTCGGGTTCTGGCTGAGTTGACCATTTTTTAGCCGTAACTTGGGTAGCGCTGATGTGTGGGGTCGGGGCACTAACTTCTTTGCTAATAATGTGGTGGGTTTGTCCCCCACCATGTAATATCTGTGCCGAAAACACAAAGAACAGGGAGAAGGTGTGCCAGACTAAGTGCAGTATAAAAGATAAAGTATTTATTAAAATAAAAAACATACATCCAAATGGCTACTCACAAAGGTCAGAGAGATTTAGGCATGTAAATGAAATAGGAATGCATCCATGTCTCAATCCGGTCCACGGTGTTTGCAGAGCTGATGGAGTATAAAACCAAACAGGGGGGTTGACAATAGGCTTGCCTCTGTGTTCCAAATGCTGATTTAGAGCAGCACCTCTGTATTTCCAATGGTTTTCATCGGTTTCCAGCTTTGTTTAGCGTCCGGATGGTCGGATGGCCAGAACCGGAAGTGCGTTCCAGAGTGGAACACAAGCTCTGGGATCTGGAAGTGACACGTGGGCCAATCAGAAGATGTGTTTCACAACTTCAGTTTTTTCCTCAGTTCTAGTATTCTAAACAGGAAGTGATGCATATATACTCAGAAGGAGGGGCGGACCTGTGATACCATTGGACAACGGGCTTGTATAGATATAAATAACTGAATGAAATGAGAACAAAAATTCCTATAACATCTCGAAATAATGTTAAAACATTATGCATATAAAACATATAATTGAAAACATGTGGGCAGCACTATATGAGACCATATAAATATTTTTATGTATTTAGGAAAGGGGCTGAGATTTTTTATGTATATGTATGTATGGGACTATAAATTGGTGATAACCGCAACCATTATATATCAGTAGAGGGGAATATTCATACCCAAATAGAAATTTATACAGGGATTGATTTTTTGCGCCATCTGATCCCAAATATTTCTCTACTAATATCAGTGCAGAGACCATCTTATTCTTTTTTCCGCTTGTGTGGTGAGACAATTTAGTGCCAATCTAGCCTCATTTATTTTGTGTCTGATATCTACTTGAGGATTCATTTTTTGCGTCCCGCAACGTTTGTTCCTGTTGTGTCACTGTGCTATCTCTGGACCGCTTTTTTCGTGACGCTAATTGAAGTAGTTTGCCTCTTATGGTGGCCTTGTGCGCTGCCCAGTTTATCACTGGGGAAGTGGTTGTTGGCAAGTTTTCCTTAAAGAAAAGGCGCCTTTCCTTCTCTACCTCTGCTACTGTTATTGGGTCATTTAACATGGTGGCATTCAGTCTCCATGGGGACGGGTAGGGTTTCATCCACAAATTTGAGAGGGAAAGTCTGACTGGCGAGTGGTCCAACCATGGAGTGTTTAATATTCCAGCGGACTGTATGTATGATATTAGCGGGCCCCTATGAAAATATGGTCAAGTATGTGCGATGGGCATGTGAATTGAAAGTGTAATCCCTCGCTAAGGGCTTATCCTCTCTCCATGCATCTACAAGGTCATTGTTATGTAGTAGTTTTGCTAGACTATTACTACTCCTAGGTATGTTTTTATAGTGGTTTACTGTGAGATGACTTGTCTAGCGTTTGATTTAATGGCATGTTACTGTCTCCTCCCAAGATGACCTGTCTCTGTATTTTGGGGAGTAGTATCTTGAACATACTATGAAAGAATTCCAATTGACCTGTATTAGGGGCGTAATATGAGATTATAGTTGTTACCCTGTCATTAATTTGACACACTGCCATGACATATCTACCCTGTTTGTCTCTTATTATGGTGATGGGGACAAATGGCACTTTACGGGAAAAGCATATTGCTACGCCAAGTTTTTTCTCTGGGCCCGAAGATGTATTAAATTGGGGGTATTTTGCACTAAGGTATTTTGGGGTTGAGGTTTTGGAAAAATGTGTCTCCTGTTACATCAAAATGTCAGCCTTTTATTTATGGTAATATATGAAGGCCTTCGTTCTCTTAGTGGGGGAATTAAAACCCCGTACATTGTGTGTAATGATGCTGTATTTGGTTTGGTGATCAATCACCATCGTGGTTTTGCAGAATACACTTACCCTGTCCCAGACATGCAGTCATCAGCTTCCCAAATCCCAAAGATGAGGAGGCTTCGGCGTTCCACCAGGGCACCACTGGTCCATGGGGGGGGGGGGGGTCACCCCGTAGAAGAAGAAAAGAGAGGAGGAGAGATTAGGAAAGGTTAGTAATTTTTGGAGGAAGCTCCAATACCATCCTGTTGACATGAGATACTTCATTATATCTAACTACCCTGTCTCCTTAAGGACAAGGATCACTCCAGGTATATTACCTGGGATTCAGTTGTGAAGTTGTTCCCACCCGTAAATGAGAACAAGATCACTAGAGTGGTATGAGTGTCCACCCCGGCTTCAAACATTAATCCTTAACTAAGTAAATGCAGGATATGAACTTGTTAAAACAGAGGTAAAAATGGTATAAAAAGGAAAACATTTATATAAAAATTAAAAAATGAAAGTTATTTGCGATAACCGAATGGACCGCCAAGAGTGCATCGCTTGAACTTATAACCGTGCAGCCTCTGCTTTTCCCATTAAGATCCGGTAATGGGTCAGCTGACCCTACTTTCGTATAGTGAGACTGGACACTCGTTCTGTTCAACACCTCATAACATAACCTGTAAACAAGAGAAGTTCTGTTGTAACCTATAACTTCAATAACTGATGGTAACCATTGAGGCTGAAGTGCCCAATTTTCTCTCCAAGGAGGGAGCCATCACAACGGGCTTAATTTGACTCAGTCAGACCATGTTCCTGTCATGGGTGAAGGGGGAAGTTTCCCTATAGGTAGAGCCCAGTTCCCTGTTTGGGGGATCAAGCCCTTCTATGCAAGTCGGTGTTGGGGTTCTTCCGCTGTTCCTGGGCCTTTGTGATGACCATATGGTGGACAGGGCCCTGTCTCGATGATTAAATATGATTCCCAGTTGCATTGGAAGTCTCTCTCCATCATGATAATTCGAGAAAGAGTGATTCTTGCCCCTATATGTAAAGGAGAGACGGAAAGGGAAGGACCACCTGTACTTTGGCAGTTCTGTAATTGCTGCAAAAGTGGCTTCAGGGTACAGCGTTTTTGCACCGTGGAAGGGGCTAGATCCGCAAATAGCTGAATCAGAGAGCCCAGTAGATTCAGGTCCCGTTTATATCTGGCTGCCACCATCAGTTTCTCCTTGATCCTGTAATAATGCGGTTTCACTATTATGTCGCGAGGTAGTCCATCAGACCTCAGGGCCATCAAGGCCCTGTAGATTCGGACAACCTCCAGGTGTTGCGGTTGTATGTCAGGTATTAGCTCCTGCATGAGGTTGTGCATGGCTTCTTCCAGGTTTGTGTGGGTTTCTGGGAGTCCCCTTATACGTATGTTATAGCGATGGGACCTATTCTCTAAATCCTCGATTTTTTGCATAGGCCTCTTCTAGTCGCTCCTGCTTCTCAGCTGTCATCCTGGAATTTTGGTTAATTCTGTGTATCGATTTATCGATTTTTGTTTCAATCGTGTCCAGCCTCATTCCAAAGCTTTGTATATCTTGTTTAATGTCATTAGTTATGATGGTGCACGCTTTAGATAGCTCCTGTTGCAGCATGGCTGAGAATCTTGCTAGCAATGCTGCATCCCCCGTGTATGGAGCCTGTGCAGGTGATGGATCTGCTGGGGCAGACTTGCTTGACTAAATATGGAGTCGGCCAATTCTGCCATATTCCTGTCCATAGATGAGCCTGGGGATCCTGCCCGGTCCGGGCATCCCAGGGATGCTCCGGTGGATAGGGAGGGTGAGACCGCTCCCTGAATTCCTCCTCTGGGTCTCTGGAGGATTGAGAGGAGAAGGGGTGCCTCAGCTACTGGTGATGATTGGGGGTGCTGTGGGGAGACATGCTGCTCAGTGCTCTGGCCGCCTCGTGCATCCTGCTTGTCAGGCGCCATCTTGGGAGATGGAGACTGTGCAGAGGGAGGCTGCCGCAGCTGATTTTTCCTTATTGCCTGCTTGTATTGATGCCTTTGGCATCTCATCGCCTTCCCCGTGGGTTCTGGTTTGCGGATGGGTCGGTGTCCGGTCTGTAAGTTCAGTCCTGCGATGATGATCGCTTTCGTTAAGCCGGCAGTGTGCGGAGCTTGGCTTCAGCATAACTGTCCCGGGCGCCGCACGCATGCACTCAAAATACTTTTAATATCACTGCTATTGGTGTTAGATGTGCTTGTTATACTTAAAGTGCTTTCTTTTTTATTGATTAACTTTTGAGTATGTTGATAGTGCTGCACATTATGCA
The DNA here is from genome assembly GCF_037356315.1 of Lithobates pipiens. Classification (NCBI taxonomy): domain Eukaryota; kingdom Metazoa; phylum Chordata; class Amphibia; order Anura; family Ranidae; genus Lithobates; species Lithobates pipiens. The sequence continues at coordinate 235,316,452 of NW_027507718.1, forward strand.
TTAACATTTAGTATAGGTTTTGTATCTTAGACCTTGTGCTGGCTGATTTTTTTTTTTGGGGGGGGGGTGGGTTTTAAGATTTTTCTTTGTACAGTATATGGTTATCTTAGAACTGAAATGCATGATCTCAGCAGGGACTCATGAAAAGGCCCTCTGTCTACTGGCTGGCTGTGAAGGAGACTGTGCTCCTTATTTCATTATCTTCCTCCAGGATATAGGAGTACAGGAGATCTTTTTTTATTAAAGGACGATAAAATATTTAGAGAGGATGGAATTCTGCATCAGGTGGCAATTTTACAAATCCTATTTGTGTGTCTGAGCTTTCACCCTAACATGTGCTTGTTAGTACTTTAGCAGGTGTCAATAGCATGTGTTACTGTCCTCTAACTGGGATATAATGTATTACAAGACTCCTACACTGCTGTTTTCTTTCGGACATAGAAAATATTTTTGCACACTTTGGCACACAATGGTTATGCTTCATTTGATCATTGAATTATATCTGCACAATACTTAGGGCATTTGGTATACAGAATATTTCTTTAGTCATTAACAATCAGTTTAAGCCCTTATTTACACTGAAGTACAGCCAGGCAAATTATAGGCATTTTTTGTGTGTTTGCATGTGTCATTTATAGTACAGGATCAGAATTTTAGACCTTAAACGCTTTTAGACCCATAGACTTTTAGAGGAGATCTATGGTCATAGCATACACTTTCATTTTATAACATCAGCATTGTAATAACAATACAAACAATAGTTATATTTGACAATCCATAAATATATATGTCTTTTCTTTATAGGAACTCAGAGGTCCATTTTCATCTGAGATATCTGCCAAACCAACACGCCAAATAGCTTCAAAATCTTTCCTTCAGTGTTGTGATGTTCCTGTACGTGAATATGATTTGCTGGTCAAATCATGCCCTAAAGTCATCATGTCTACACAGGTAAAATTTATTGATGAAATAGCTAAAGTTACTGACAAAAAAGGCCTTATATCCTCGCTAGATGAGTCTCTGATGACTTGCTTTCACAATATGGTGCAGATTCATGGCATTAGTGGATGGTCCTCAGATATTCACACAGGCTGTAGGCAAGAGCTTTGTAATTTAGTGACCTGCTGTGAAAATATTGTCTACTTGCCCACCCATAGCACTGAATATCTTAAGTTTATGGTCATGTTTCAATACATATGGAAACCTGAATATTTTCATTTGTCAGTTCAATTATATCTTAAAGAGGAAGTAAACCCTGATGAGGTTACTTCCTCTTTCATTCCCTGCAAAGGTAAAGCATAATGGACTACTATGCATCACATAGTAGTCCATTATGCGTCACTTACCTGACACAGGAGCCAGCGAAGTCACCGCTGTCCCCTGTAGTTCCGAGCGTCTATCTTCTTGGTGGGTCTCGCTGCTTCGGCGCTGTGAATCGCCGGAACAGCGATGACATCACTCCCACGCATGCACACGGGAGCCGACACTCGTGGCATATCACCGCGATCTGCGGCTTACCCAGTGCGCCTGCGCGCTGCTGTCTATGGCGCATGCGCCGTAGACACCGGTGGCTGTCTTCAGGTAAATATCTCCTAAATCATATAGGTTTAGGAGATATTTCTTGGACCTACAGGTAAGCCTTAATCTAGGCTTACCTGTAGGTCAAAGTGGTTTGTAAGGGTTTACAACCACTTTAAATCTACTATAAGCTAAGCTAGGTAAAAACAATTTCCTTGCTAAGTGAGCAGCCCATTGGTTTTCACCCAACGTTCACACCTATGCATTTTTCAGTTTTCAGAAATGCACTACAGTCCATTTAACATGGTTTCCTATGGTACTTGTTTACATCTGTGTGTTTTGTGGCCAGTGCATTTTTGAAAAGGGTTAGGGACTTTTTACCCACAATTTGCGGCTAATAGATTTCAATTGAACCACATCAGAAATGAAAGTGTTGCATTTGTGATGAGATTTTGATGTGTTTTGCGGTTCTTATTTTACCACTGTATATAGCTGGTTGCTAAGCAGGGGGCCGGGAAGCCAATATTTTCTATTTCCCACCGTCTCCTCCTCGAGCTGTCTCTTCCCGTTGCTGTCTTCATCCTCGCCGCCGGTTACCCGCTAAAAATTTTTTAAAAGCCACTCTTGTTCTGTCGATGTCTTCATCTGTGGCCATCCGATGACCATCCAATGACATCACCCAGAGAGCCCGTCCCTTGCCTTTCCTGACCTGCCGGGCGGCATGCTTGGATAAGGGACTGGTATGGATTTTGGAGGGAACCCCACACCATTTTTTCTTTCATTTTGGTGTGGGGGGTCCCCTCCAAATCCTTACTCGACCCAAAGGGCCTGGTTGGGCCCTGGGGAGGAAACTCACGCTGTTTGATTCGTAAAATTTTTTGCCGGCAAACTGATGACTCGATTGTTAAGGACATGGCAGCTGGCTTCCTGGCCCCTCCTTAGCAATCAGCTATATAGAGTGTGTTTTACAGTGCGTTTAAAGAGAAAAAAAACGTAAAATACAAAATGTATGAAAACTGCATGTAAAAATGTATAAAAAAAACTCTGGTTTAAAAACACAAAATGCACTGAAAAACGTGTGCCTGAAAAATGCATCAAGCGCAGCCACATAGATGTGAACCTAGACTAAATCAACCCCATAGAATAAATGTTCACTGGTGAATTTTGGGTGACAATATGGACAAATTCACTCCCTAAAAATTAACATTGATGCATTACAATGTGTATCAAGGAATATTGGTGTCTGCCTTTTGTGGCGCTTGTCACTGAAAATCATGATATAGTTTCTTTTGTTATTAATTTAAGAATGGCTGATTGCTTTGATTGGTAGCTTGATGGCGTGAATTACTTTTTACAGTGGTATTATAGACATTTTCTGTTAATTTCATTCAGTAAGACCTGTTTTTTGCTGACACCTTAGTTGCTTACTGTTTCAGCCATCTGGTAATTATAACATGGTGGAACCCTCTGAGGAAGCAATCAATCTTTCAGACGTCTTACCTTGTGCGCCCTTTAAAGATGAGGCACTTCTGAAACTGAGTAGGGAAGCTGAACATACATCAAGCAATATTTCCAAGTAAGAGTAAATAACTTTCTGGTTGTAATTGAATCCTTTCTTTTTCAGATTTTACTGCTAGAGAGGCTTGGTTGTAGTGCACTGTCAGTTTCTTTTGGATTTGTCTTGATGCTTACCGAGGTTCTGAATTTGTATTATATTTCTTGCAAACATGGTACATGTATTTTGTGAAATTTTAATTGCATTTATATATTTATTTTCTATATAAATATTAGAAAAGTTTTCTTATTTCAGTTACTTGTTCCAAGGATTTATATGCTTCATTGAATCTACTTTGCTTCTGGAAGGGGGGGGGAGGGGGGGCGTGTGTGAATACAGACGCTGATCATCAATAAAGATCGGCCATAGAATATATTGAGAGAGTTGCTGTCTTCTAGTGCATTCAGGGTGTATGGACATGTAGTCCCGAGGCAGTGCCATTTTTTTCAGCATGAGCTAATTGCCAAAATGGAAAATGGTGTGCAGACAGACAACTGTCGGTGCAAGATAGATGTTAGTATATGGGTAACAGCACATATTTGCCAGCACACCATGGATCATGAAATGTCATCCAAAATGTTTATTGCAAAAAGATCACATCACAAACGACCAAGAGAAACGTTTTGGAGCCACACAGGACCACATGTGATGATCACATGCCTGATGAAGGGGTCCTGCGCTGCTCCGAAACATTTCACTTGGTCCATGGTCCTGTATACACTGCTCCCAAACCGCCCCAAAGATGCTGCTTGCAGGACTTTTTTTCCTGTCCTGCAAGTGCACCACACCAGTGTGAAAGCACACGGGCTTTCACATCGGGGAGGGATGAGAGGTGCTTTTCAGGCACTATTTTTAGCGCTAAAATGCCTGAAAAGCTCCCCAGTGTGAAAGGGGTCTTTGTGAATTGACCCTGTAATCTTTTGGAAAGGTTTTAGTAGAAATGAATGGTCAGGCCAGATATCTATCAATTGAATAATTTGCTTACCAGTTGCTTAGCATCATAGAAATAGGCAATAAACATGAAGACCTTTACAGTTTTATATCAAAAATATAAAAAAATACGGTCTTCAAATTTTAACCACATGTCAGTCTGAAACATTGGGTGTCATTATAATTGGAATGTGAACAGTGGCCTTTGGTGCTAAACGTTTTTTGGTGGGGGGGGGGGGGGGGGGCAAACAAACCCCCCCGGGTCCGCACTTACCTCTCCAGAGGGCATAGTAGAGAGGTAAGTGCAGCTTCTCCTCCCAGCCAACCTGGTCTTCTTTAGATCCGCCTCCTGTCCTGATTGGCCGGGAGGAGAAGCCGGAAACCGATAGCGAATATTTAATCGCTAGTTATCACAAGTGGGAGAGTTCGGTATGGAGAGCCCAACCCTTTTCAAGCCAATTACAGCCTGAGGCTCTAATCATGTGCTTGAAAAAAAAGGCCTAATAGAAAGGCATTAGTCCAGTGCCCTGCTCATAAAAAGAGGGAGACAGCGCCCCTTATGGACCGGCCATGAGGGTAGTTGTCTATAGGCATCACAACAAAGACAAACTGTATAATAAATAACAGTGGCCGTTACACAGTAGAGGATGCATTCACAGAGAGCAGCGACACTGACATTATGCTGCTGTGCAGTGGATGATACAAATGTACTGGAAATTTAAACAGAAGACAGTATCAAGTATTATGTGCTAGCTGTGTAGAAGATGGCAGGGATGAGCAAATTCATTTATGTGAGATTTAAGCCGACCATACCTGGATTGAAATTCAGCCAGTTCAGCAGGGACTGGCTGCATTTCGATTCATGCTTGAGCAAGCTGGTTGTACATCAGTCAATCTGCCGACCAATTGATGTACAACCAGCCTGTTGGAAAAATTCTGCCCGATCAGTGCCGCTGGCTATAGCTGGCAACATTGGCCAGTATATTCTAATGGCGGGGAACAATCTCTGTAGCAAAACTTTACAATGCATCCCACTGCAATGTGTCCATACTTGAACATGAAGTACAAATATCGTTTAACAAGAAAAAAGGTTTTTCCCTTTCCTGCCACCATCTTGCTGTCTTTTTGTTTTTCTACACTACACTCAATCAGAACCACAAAGGAAGTGATGTCACAGGAAATAAGTATGTGAGACACTGCAGGATAATGCAGCTCAAAACAGCGCAACAAAACGCACTTAAACCAAAAGTATACTTGTTGCAAACGCATTTGAAATGTGCATCAACGTGTTAAACTGATGAATGTGTCTCAGCGCAGATGACGTAATGCTTGTACTGTGGTGTGAACCAGTCCTAAAGGTATTTTTTGTATAACTAGGAAATATTTTAATGAGACGTTTTCTTACTTTACATCCTTTGCTTGTAGGAAACCACTTACTTTGCATACAACTGATCTTGAAGATAACGTTTGTTCCCTTATTAACTCTGGTAAGTTTAGAGATGGATTTACATTATTTTACATTTTTTTTGTACAATTTATGTAGTCACGTTGCAATTTCTTAGCTTTTAGAGCTAGGAAAGCTGATTGTCCTTAACAGAATAAGTATTTGTATTTTATAGTCCAGCTCAAACTCCCATTAGTTTAATGTAACATATCTACAGTGCATCCGGAAAGTATTCACAGCGCTACACTTTTTCCATATTTTATTATGCTACAGCCTTATTCCAAAATGGATTAAATTCGTTATTTTCCTCAAAATTCTATAAACTATACCCCATAATGACAACGTGGAAGAAGTTTGCTTGAAATCTTTGCAAGTTTATTAAAAATAAACTAAAAAAAAATCACATGTACAAAGCCACTCCTTTGTTGTCCTGTTGGAAGATGAACCTTCACCCCAGTCTGAGGTCCAGAATGCTCTGGAGCAGGTTTTCATCAAGGATGTCTCTGTAGATTGCTGCATTCATCTTTCCTTCAATCCTAACTAGTCTCCCAGCTCCTGTTGCTGAAAAAACATCCCCACGGCATGATGCTGCCACCACCATGCTTCACTGTAGGGATGGTATTGGCCAGGTGATGAGCGGTACCCTGGTTTCCTCCGGACATAATGCTTGCCATTCAGGCCAAAGAGTTCACTCTTTGTTTCATCAGACCAGAGAATTTTGTTTCTCATGGTCTGAGAGTCCTTCAGGTGCCTTTTGGCAAACTCCAGACGTGCTGTCATGTGCCTTTTACTGAGGAGTGGCTTCCGTCTGGCCGCTCTACCATACAGACCTGATTGGTGGAGTGCTGCAGAGATGGTTGTTCTTCTGGAAGGTTGTTCTCTCTCCACAGAGAAATGCTGGAGCTCTGTCAGAGTGACCATCAGGTTCTTGGTCACCTCCCTGACTAAGGCCCTTCTCCCCCGATCGCTCAGTTTTGCCGGACAGCCCACTCTAGGAAGAGTCCTGGTGGTTCCAAACTTCTTCCATTTACAGATGATGGGGGTGTTCTGTAAATAGCTAGGAACAATGCAAACTGATAACAGGCAGAAGTTATCCGTTCACAAGATTTCTGACAGGATCTACAGGTATTTTTTTTACTAATGAAAAATATATAACAACCCCTTTCAGAGGTTTAAGAAAATAGGAGACATGGCTGACTGCAGTATTTCTTAGTTTCAAATTTGGATAAATATGCCCCTTACCACAATAAATACCTATCTGAGTTCTATTAGATTTAATTAGTGGTAATGAAGCTATATATGGGGTATTGAGTTGAGTGAACTCTGTGAGCTATGCATACAATACTTATGTAAAGCCAAAGCTGGAGTGATGGCATACTTAACTGGTTACTAAAGATTAACCTGGTTGCTTTTTCAGTTATTGACTTTCTAGTTCCTGATCTCAGCTTTGGTTTAAGATTGTGATCTCTTTGCCTGCCCTGACCTGGCCTTGTATTTGTATTGCCTTGCTTCAACTTTTGCTACCTTTATTTTTTCAACTCCTTCCATCATCTACAGTTGTAAAAAATTACTGCAACCCCTAATCTAATGTGTTACAGGCAAGAAGGTAGCAAAATCTTTTTTTCGTTTGGATAAAGTACAGTGGAGTTTTGGGTAGAGTTGGAAAGGATTAGAACACCTGCCAATTTTTTGTTCCACTGCCTAAGAGGGGAATTTCACCCACCCCTTACTTCCTGTTGCATCTTTGTGAAAGGAAGTGAATAAAATATTTCCCCAATGGGGTACTGGCAGAAAAAAAAAATGTGCCAGGGCTTTTTCGTACTTCTCTACTCTATCAAAACTAGAAAACATAAACATGAGTTTTAAAATATATAAATTAAAATATAATTAACCTTTATTAATAACAAGTATTAAATGTGGGTCAAAGCTAACTTTGGATTGATTTTTTTATCTTGCGTACATCGCACCTGCAGAGTTTCTCAACCACTTGTGCCTGTTTTGTGAACAAAGCAACTGTTTTAGTTTTGTGTGATTGTGTGGCAAAATGGGATTGTCCACCTCTATTCTGTTGTGCACCATGCAAAGAAATTCAACCTCAGAACTTAAATCTGACAAGGGTTCTAACCTTCCCCTAGCCAACTAAAGATAAACATTTTTCATTTCTGTGTTGCTGTTGGAGAATTCCCATTAGTTTCTTTCTGGTATCAATTTGTGGGCAAGACAGGAAGTGAAGGTACTGTAAGCAGTAAAAACAGGATAGGAGTTTTAATCCTTTCCCTTTCTTGGGTTGACTGACCCAAAATCATTACATTTTCCTTTTAAAGTAGAAGTACAGTTTTAAACAAAACCCCCATACCACATCTCTGTTTGTCCTCCTAAACATAATTGCCAGTGCAGTTCTCAGTCCTCAGATGCCAACAAATTCACGGGGCTGGGCAGAGATTATATCTTACACTAATTCTGGCATCTTAAAAAAAAATGACTATGTATGTCAATAAATCAGAGCAAGCATGTTCTGATTAAAAAAAAAATCCTTCCTCAACCCATATGCCCTGTACACAAGGTCGGACTTTCCGACGGAAAATGTGCGATCGAATCTTGTTGTTGGAAAATACGATCGTGTGTGGGCTCCATCAGACTTTTTCCATCGGAATTTCTGACACACAAAGTTTGAGAGCAGGATGAAAAATTTTCCCACAACAAAATACGATTGTTTAACCCCCCTGGCGGTATTCCCGAGTCTGGATCGGGGTGGAGATTTTGTACCAAAAGCAGTAACTCCGAGCCAGACTCAGGACCGCATCGCTGAATGCAGGGAGAGTTTACTTACCGTCTCCCCTGGATCCAGCGATGTCCCCCCGCTGTGCGAGCGAGCCATGCTCCGCTCGATCTATCACGGAGCCAATCTCCGTTCCCTGCGAGCGTTGCGATGCACGGGGATGGAGAACGGTGCCAAATTCAAAAAGTGAAACACACAGTATACATACAGTATAATATAATCTTACAGATTACATTGCTGTATGTAATAATTTCACATCCCCTTTGTCCCTAGTGGTCCGTCCAGTGCCCTGCATGCAGTTTTATATAATAAAAACTGTTCTTTATGCCTGGAAACTGGAGATTGTCCATAGCAACCAAAACTGTCCCTTTAAAATCAAAAATTATTTTAGACCAGCTAGAAAACAGCAATAATAAATTAGAATCACACGCAGAATTGAGCGGCAGCGATTTGTGGGGCGATCCGTCATCAAATACTGAAAAGTAATGACAGTGACATTTCTGTGTTTTTAAATTGGATAACATTATTGAATAATTTTTATTATTGTTATATTATTATTTGGTATAATTATTTATAGTTATTTATTATATTATAATTTATGATTTCATTTTTTAAACTTTATCATACCCAGGATGTCTGCTAGACTCTGGTTTGGACAGATTTAAGTGAGTTATTCCTAAGAATTACAGGACTACAATATAAAACGCAAAATTTTCATGCAAAATAATTGTACTGCTTTCAGCACCTAAAATCTGAAATAATCATACCGCTAGGGAGGTTAAATTCCGATCGTGTGTAGACAATTTCACGCAGTGCCACGCATGCTCAGAATAAATTACGAGACAAAAGCTATTGGCTACTGGCCCGTTTATAGTCCCGTTGTACGTGTTTTACGTCACTGCGTTCTGAACGATTGGATTTTCCAACAACTTTGTGCGACCGTGTATATGCAAGACAAGTTTGGGCCAAAAATCCATCGGAAAAAATCCAACGGATTTGGTTGACGGAATGTCCGACCGTGGGTACAGGGCATTAGATATACTATGTTCAGTGAAATAGGGCTTTCCTTGTGATTTTTAATTGTGCCTTTTTTTTTTTTTTTTTTTAAAGAAAACCACATTACAGTGAGCCCCTGTTATACCTCATCTCTAAAGAAGCATTACAAAAGCCAAGACATTCGACCTAGATCTCCAGTGTTTTCATTGTTGACAGCGCCAGCCAGTGAAACTGATATCTGTGACACATTGGACCGAAATCTCTTCCTTGAAACTGTTGACGCTAATAACTTTGTACATGGTATGTCATTTTTTTGCAAATATTCTTATTTTGTTTTCAAATGTCATTTACAGTGCAAGGCAATATCCATTAAGGTAATCTGTAATCAAAAAAGTTATAGTTTTTGTGGTAGGTCCCATTGGGAAGATTTCCCTTTATTACCTGCCCCAGAGACAAAGAAGTAAATCAGAGAGAATCCTGCACTGGAACAGGCATCTCCACTGGAAGATTTTTCCTTACCTTCAGTTTTGGTGTCAGTTTTAAAAGTTTGCATTTTCCATGGCGGCACACTGGTGTAGTGTTTAGCACTTCTTCTTCCTAGCAGTATCGCTGGTTCAAATCCCAAACCACAACACCACCTGCCTGGAGTTTGCATGTTCTCTCTGTGCCTGTGTGGGTTTCCTCTGGGTACTTCGGTTTCCTCCCACACTCCAAAGACATGCTGGTAGGTTAATTGGATCATGTATAAATTGGCCCTAGTATGCATGAATGTGAGTTTGGGACCTTAAATTGTAAGCTTCTTGAGGGTGGGGACTGATGTAAATGTATAATATATATGTAAAGCGCTGCGTAAATTGACAGCTTTCTATAAATACCTGAAATAATAATAATAATATATTTACTAGTATTAAAGAAGAATTTATCTTGCTAGAAGGTAGCATTTTTTTATTTTTTGCTAGAAGAGACTTGGCATATCTGCTCTGTCAGAAAACTCCTTTACCTGTTTTCTAGCAATTTTTTCTTTTAACCACTTAACGACCGCCGCATGCCATTGTACGTCATCACAATGGCATGTACAGGCACAAGCACGGCCATCCAATCGGACCCCCTCCCGCTGGATGCAGCGGTCCGTTTCACTTCAGGAGCGATCCGGGATGAGGGGATGGCCGTTGGTTTCTGGCCATCCCCTCTCGATCGCTCCTGGCGAATGAGAAGCTTCCTCCCACTGTGTATTGTATACACAGGCAGGGAGGAAGTGATGTCATTCTCCTCGGGGCGGTCTTTTTGACCGGACTACGAGGAGAAGACTAAAAGTAAGTGTGCACCAACACTACACTGACATGTAGGCACACACAGTCACACAAAACCCCCCCCCCCGATCCCCCCCTGCCCCCCTCCCCCTCCCAGTCACAGTGTCACTGATTGCAGTGATCATTTATTTACTGATCACTGCATTCAGTGTCAGTTGTAAAAGTAAAAAGTGTCAGGGCAGTTAGTGTTAGGTCCAGGGTAGCCCCCTACCACCCCCCAATAAAGGTTTAACCCCCTGATTGCCCCTAGAGTTAACCCTTTCACCCCCTTTTGCCAGTGTCACTAAGCGATCATTTTTCTGATCGCTGCATTAGTGTCGCTAGTGTCGCTAGGTAGCTAGTTATTTTTTTAGGTTCACCGCCAGGTTTTTATAGCGCTAGGTACCCCGATATACTACCCAATAATGGTTTTAACCCCCTGATTGCCCCTAATTAACCCTTTCACCCCCTTTTGCCACTGTCACTAAGCAATCATTTTTCTGATCGCTGCATTAGTGTCGCTAGTGTCGCTAGGTAGCTAGTTATTTTTTTAGGTTCTCCGCCAGGTTTTTATAGCGCTAGGTACCCCGATATACTACCCAATAATGGTTTTAACCCCCTGATTGCCCCTAGTTAACCCTTTCACCCCCTTTTGCCAGTGTCACTAAAGCGATCGTTTTTCTGATCACTGCATTAGTGTCACTGGTGCCGCTAAGTAGCTAGTTATTTTTTTAGGTTCACCGCCAGGTTTTTATAGCGCTAGGTACCCTGATATACTACTCAATAATGGTTTTAACCCCCTGATTGCCCCTAGTTAACCCTTTCACCCCCTTTTGCCAGTGTCACTAAGCGATCATTTTTCTGATCGCTGCATTAGTGTCACTAGTTTCGCTAGGTAGCTAGTTATTTTTTTTAGGTTCACCGCCAGGTTTTTATAGCGCTAGGTACCCCCATATACTACCCAATAATGGTTTTAACCCCCTGATTGCCCCTAGTTGACCCTTTCACCAGCAATCACAGTATAAGTGTCACTGGTGACGCTGGTTAGCCAGTTAGTTATTTAGGTTCCCCGTCAGGTTTTTATATAGCGCCAGGGACCCCCATATACTACCTAATAAAAATTTGAACCCCCTGATTGCCCCTAGTTAACCCTTTCACCAGTGATCACCGTATAAGTGTACGGGTGACTCTGGTTAGTTAGTTTGCTTTTTATAGCATCAGGGCACCCACCATTTATTACCCAATAAAGGTTTAACCCCCTGATCACCCGGCGGGTGATATCAATTAGGTTTTAGGGTCAGGGTCTGCGTTGCCCCAGGCAGCGCTAGGTTAGTGCCAGTACCGCTAACACCCACGCGCAAAGCATACACCTCCTGTAGTGGTATAGAATCTGAACAGATCAATATCTGATCTGATCAGATCTATACTAGCGTCCCCAGCAGTTTAGGGTTCCAAAAAAACGCATTGTTAGTGGGATCAGCCCAGATACCTGCTAGCACCTGCGTTTTGCCCCTCCGCCCAGCCCACCCAAGTGCAGTATCGATCGATCACTGTCACTTACAAAACACTAAACACATAACTGCAGTGATCGCAGAGTCAGGCCTGATCCCTGCAATCGCTAACAGTTTTTTTTGGTAGCGTTTTATATTTAAATCCGGAAGGCAGTGCTTGGTTTTTGGGGTCCCGTACGTGGCTAGGCTCCCAAAAAGTCCCCCACATGTGATATCCCCATACTCGGGAGAAGCAGCAGAATTTATTTTGGGGTGTAATTTGACTTATGCCCACAGCATGTGTGAGCAATATATCATTTAGTGACAACTTTGTGCAAAAAAAAAAATTGTAATATTCCTGCAACTTGTGGCAAAATATAAAATATTTCATGGACTCAACATGCCTCTCAGTAAATAGCTTGGGGTGTCTACTTTCCAAAATGGGGTAATTACGGGGTTTTGTGCTATTTTGACATTTTATGGCCTTCGAAACTGTGATAGGTAGTGAGGAGTGAAATCAAAAATTTGCACCCTTAAGCCGCGTACACACGTAGCCGTCTGTCCCACGTACTTAGTCTGGCGGACGTCCGCCAAACTGTCCGTCGGAATTTTCGAACGGGCTACTTGCCCACATACGGCACTTTTTCAGCGGACTAATACGGCGTACTAAGGCCGCCGTACTTTAGAAATGAACGGACTCGCCCCCACACACGCGGAGGAAAGTCCGCTCATTTCGAGCGCGTCTCCAGGTAGGCGGGGCCCGCGAAGGAGACGTCGCTGGCCCCGCCGCCTGGTATGGACTTAAAGGGGAACCCCCAACGCCGAAAAAAATCGGCGTGGGGGTCCCCCCAAGTCCACAACAGACCCTTGTCCGAGCACGCTACCCGGCCGGCCAGGAAAGGGGGGCGAGCGAGCGCCCCCCCCCCCTCCTGAGCCGTACCAGGAGAGAGCGTCGAGTCAACATCTCCAGGAGAAGAAGGAGAAGAAGAAGAAGAAGAACGGAAGGCGGCAGCGGCGACAGAAGACCGGGCCACCGCCTGTAAAAGAGCTGTAAGAAGGCGCGGTGGCCCGGCAGAAGAACCGAAGAGGGGGGCAAGACCCCCGAAGTCGGAAGAAGAGGCCGCGGCGACGAAGAAGAATGCCGGGCTCCTCCGCTAGTAAAAGAGCTACAAGAAGATAGCGGAGGAGTCCGGCGAGAAGACCCCCTAAGACGGAAGACCCCCGGAGCTGTGCAATAAAGTATTTTATCTCGTGTGTTGTGTTTTTTTTTGTACTTTTATTTTACAGGTGAATGGGTAGGGGTACATTGTAGCCCATACTCATTCACATAGGGTGGGGGGCCGGTATCCGGGGACCCCCTTATTAAAGGGGGCTCCCGGATTCCGATAAGCCCCCCGCCCGCAGACCCCGACAACCAACGGTCAGGGTTGTCGGGAAGAGGCCCTTGTCCTCATCAACATGGGGACAAGGTGCTTTGGGGTGGGGGGGCCGTGCGGCCCCCCTTCCCCAAGGCACCCCCCATGTTGAGGGCACGCGGCCTGGTACGGCTCAGGAGGGGGGGGAGCGCTAGCTCGCCCCCCTTTCCTGGCCGGCCGGGTAGCGTGCTCGGACAAGGGTCTGTTGTGGACTTGGGGGGGGGACCCCCACGCCGATTTTTTTCAGCGTTGGGGTTCCCCTTTAAGTCCATACCAGGCGGCGGGGCCAGCGACGTCTCCTTCGCGGGCCCCGCCTACCTGGAGAAGCGCTCGAAATTAGCTGACTTTTCTCCGGGCGGGAAAAGTCCGCTCATTTCAAAAGTACGGCGGACTTGCATACACACGGCCGGATTGCCCGCCGAAATGCGAGTACGGCGTGCAAATTTTTGTGCAAACCGAAATTCTAAGTCCGCCGTACTGTCGGGTCAAAAAAGTATGCCGGAGGCTACACACGGGGGGATTGTTTGGCGGACTTGAGTTTGCCGGACTTTTCCACCGGATTGTTTGATCGTGTGTACGCGGCATTAGAAACCCTGAAGGCAGTGATTGGTTTTCAGGGTGCCGTACACAGCTAGACTCCCAAAAAGTCCCACATATGTGGTATCCCCATACTCAGGAGAAGCAGCAGAATATATTTTGGGGTGCAATTCCACATATAACTATGGCATGTGTGAGCAATATATCATTTAGTTACAACTTTTAGTAAACTTTTTTTTTTTTGTCATTATTCAATCACTTGGGACAAAAAAAAATATTCAATGGGCTCAACATGCCCCTCGGCAATTTCCTTGGGGTGTCTACTTTCCAAAATGGGGTCATTTGGGGGGGGGTTTGTACTTCCCTGCCATTTTAGCACCTCAAGAATTGAGATAGGCAGTCATATATTAAAAGCTGTGTAAATTCCAGAAAATGTACTCTAGTTTGTAGACGCTATAACTTTTGCGCAAACCAATAAATATACGCTTATTGACATTTTTTTTACTAAAGACATGTGGCTGAATAAATTTTGCCCTAAATGTATGATTAAATTGAGTTTATTCGATTTTTCTTATAACAAAAAGTAGAAAATATATTTTTTTCTCGGTCTTTTTCCATTTATATCGCAAAAAATTAAAATCGCAGAGGCAATCAAATACCATCAAAAGAAAGCTCTATTTGTGGGAAGAAAAGGACGCAAATTTAGTTTTGGGTACAACATTGCATGACCGCGCAATTACCAGTTAAAGCAGTGCAGTGCGAAATTGTAAAAAGACCTCTGGTCCTTAGGCTGAAAATTGGTCCGGGGCTAAAGTGGTTAATGTACTGTACAATGCCTGTTGCATATGCACAGTGCAATGCACACTCTTGGCATCTTTCAGATGCCATGGTGGTGAGTCAAGTGCCATGAACTCCATCATGCATGTGTGAGAGATGCATCATGATTGGCCACTCAGTGGCTGAAGAAAGAAGATACAGGGTGTGTATCAAAAAGTGAAGAAGATGGAAAAGATGGAGCGATCACAGTGAGTACTGCTCTGTCATTGCTGGAGAAAAGCAAACTCAGTGGTAGGTTTGCATTAAGGGGCAAGTATGAAAGTCCTTTCATGTCCCCTTCCCAGATTGGTTCTCTTCAACATTTGCTACCATAGCTGTAATTAAAAAAAAAAAATCATATTTACCATATTACTCAATGACTCTTTCTGCCATTGCTTACAGACCACATACATGCCTAGGACTATGTTGTCCCTAATCAACTGGTGGCTTTGTAGTAGGATTATAGTTAAGCATAGTTTTAGAGCTTGTGGTAGATTAAGAACTAGGGTTAGAACTAGGGCTAAGATTATTTTTAATTTAAAAAAAGTAAGGACTACCTATGGAGAAGGGTTAGGACAAATTATAGGATTATTTTAAAGGCAAAGATTATTAACTCAGAAACAATGATTTCAGTGTGAAATGAAGCCACAAGGCACTCATGTATTTTATTTATTTTTTTATCAATACATTAGACATACATATTTTCATATTTTCAAATATAATACTAAGAACACCCTGTCACTAAACTCCAAGCAAATATAACGTAAAAAAAAAATGTAGTACAGTTAATATATTTTAATTGCAGCTAATGTAAGCCGCAATATCTTCAAATCAGCATTATATAACCCATTTATGTTCAGTGTTCATTGATGCCAAGAACAAAATTAACAGCATCAGTATGCATTAATTTGACAATAGCTCTACAGCTAATTTCCCCACCTAAATAATTGTTACATTTTTTTAAGGACACACAAACTTTTTATTTGAAACACTGTTTTAATAAACACTCTGCATATATATATATATATATATATATATACGGTATATTTTAATTTTTTTAATACAGTAAATATATCTGAAAATTACAGTATTGAACAGGCTGTATGGTGTGACAGCTAGCATAGCATGCAATGATAGCTCTCTAATAGGTAACACATTCCACATTAGTGTAAAACATTCCCTCCGCCTACTTATCCTGCATACATTTTATTAATATTAAAATCTGTGTACTTACCTATTTTTAATCCACTGTGGTCCCTTCATGTGATCCTGCAGCTTTGGCTCCCCTGCGTCAGTAAGTGACTTCTGCAGGGGAGAGGAGGATACACTCACTAGGGATGGGCTATAGAAGTCTATAGGTGATGTCAGAGCTCCCAAAATTCACAGCTATTATCAGGAGCCGGCCGAAGCTGCAGGATCTCTTGACTGGACCGAATTAAAAAAGGGCAAGTACACAGATCTTTTTTACACAGGGTTTACAGGATAGGTATAAGGAAGAAGGAGGGAACTTTCCAAGTGTTATTCAGTTGGTGTTAAGCACACACCACTAGTTTTTTGACCGCTCAGATTGGAGCCGCTGTACTAACAATCCAATGTTAGTATAGCGATCTCCCCTGCTGAGCTATTGTGTTTTGACAGAGGCACCCGCCCCCCCCCAGGCGGAACACTCTGGTCAAGGTGCTGAGCCATTGGCTGAGAGCGCTGGTAGCGAGCCAGTCGGGCTGAATGTCGGCCAGTTTCTATTGAACAGACTGATGCCGGGCGACTATCGGCCCTTGAGTACTAAGCTTAGGCTTTACTGTCACTTTAAGTTCAGCATTATCATGTAAACTGATACAGTGTACAAGTCCTGGAAACTGCTATGGGTGAGGATCAAAATGTGGGAGTTGGTGTTTCTTACTGGTTTTACAGTTTCATGATCCTATGTTGTCATCCCATATTGATTATTGAGTCACTGACCTAGAACAAGCATGCATGATAGGAGAGTTACATTTTTTTAAAGTTCAATTGATACCTGTGTCCTGCTTTTTACTGCAGCCCTGTGTCTTAGCTGTTTTACTATTTATCCAGCTTAATACATTAGTACACTAAACAAATGAGAATCCGATGAGTAACTACAATTGTGCACTACGGATAAAGCTAACATTATAATAGTATTAACAAGACAATAGTCTCAATTTACAGATGATTGTAGGCATTACAGTAGCCTGGTTTGCCTAGAGATTATCATCATTTACTAATCTTTTCCTAATAAAAGGCCTTTTATCTGATTTCCATTTACAAAATAAGGTACATACTTATATAATATAGGTGTCATGTTTGATTTCTGCAATTTATTCTATAGGTGAACAGCATAACGAACTTACCGATAGTACCTGTCAGATACTCCAGCACAGATTGGAATACTTACAGACCATTGCTGAGAATTTGCAGATGAAAAATAAAGGTAAGCAGAAATACTAAGGTTCTGCAATGTGTATACATTTTCAGGTGTAAGAATCTCTGGATAAGTTCAAGCAGGCAGTAGATCACAATAGTCACAGTTCAGTGTGATATGTCATTTGGCAGGGTTTAACACCGTTTTGAGAAAAAGCCATAGTCTCACAGGTAAGGAATATACTGGCATAAGGTATACTAGAACTAAGGACTGATTGTACAAAATAAGACCTTACACTTTGCCACTCTCTTACTTCACTTTAGTTTATGTGCTGTATTTTTTATGCCAACATGTTAAATGGTTGTAAACTCGCTGAAATTTTTCTCACCTGCAAAGGAAAAGGCATTATGAGCTAGTATGAACCGCATACTAGCTCATTATGAAATACTTACCTTAGAACGAGGCCCTGACATCTGGCCCGATCCACGCCGAGGGAGCTGACATGTTCCCTCTGCGTTTCTTCCGGGTATCGCGGCTCTGGCGCTGTGAGTGGCCGGAGCCGCGATATCGTCACTCCCGCGCATGCGCGAAGGAGATTTCTTCCTGGCAGGGTCCGGCGTCCCTGTTCTGGCAGATAGTGTCCTGCCATCATATAGTGTCCGCCCCGTACTGCGTTGGCCTCGGCTCTTTTGTATTCCAACTCTATGTCCACTTGGATGGTGGGGATAGAACCTGGACTCATGGCGTAGGCGCCATTCATCCTCGGCTATTTTCGGAATCTGTGTGTGCTGTGTACTGTGCATGCACAGTACACAGCGGTCACTATCCGATAGGGGACAGTATATGATAGGACACCAGGCTTCCAGCCGAGAATCCCCTGTGCACATGCGATGCTGCAGTCAGCGGCGCATTGCGAGGGGAATATCTCCTAAACCATACAGGTTTAGGAGATATTTTTTTTACCTACAGGTAAGCCTTATTATAGGCTTTCCTGTAGGTAAAAGTCAAAAAATTACTTTACAACCACTTTAAGGCAGCTCATTTGTTTAAAATAAGCTGCCAAAACATAGCAACCGCAACTGAACAAAAATTGGACTTTCGCATTATACGTCAATGCATAACATGGATATGAAGTCAACCTGTATATTTTTACAAATAGCAGTCCATTATAACTACTAAAAATGCTTTATCATTTTTAATTTCTTTAGTTGCATTATTTTACCCTTTAGAGCAGTGTTTGCCAGCCCTTTAAGGGCTTTAGAATGTCGGGAGGTGGGGGCAGGGCTTATGGTCATGTGACCGAAGTGATTGGTTCCAGATCGCAAGCAGCAAACAGCATGCAGGGTGCGTGTTCTTGGCACAGCTATCACGGCGTTCGGCATCAAGGCCCGGTCGCCAAGAGGCAGCATATTAGTGTGCGCTCAACACAAAGAGGTTAAGGCCGCGTACACACGGGCGGATTGTCTGTCCAACTTAGTCCGCTGAAACGTGTTTCAGCGGACAATCCGCTCGTGTGTGGGCTTCAGCTGACTTTTTCAGCGGACAGTCTGGCGGACTAAGTCTTTCGGAATTTCCGTAATTTTGTCCGTCCAAACTTGGTTTCAGCGGACAGTCCGCTCGTGTGTAGGCAAGTTGGACGGACTAAGTATGGCGCATGCTCAGAAAGGATTTACACGGCCGAAGGTTGCATTGCAGTGTATTGGACGTCGTTTTTCTAGTCCCGTTGTACGTGCTGTACACGTCATCGCGCAAGCTTTCAGCGGACTGTCTGTTCATCGTGTGTGGTCAAGTCCGTTCATTCAAATGTTGGACGGACTGTCTGTCGGATTGTCTGACGAACTTAGTTGGGCAGACAATCCGCCCGTGTGTACGCGGCCTTATAATTAAAAGGTCATAATAAATAAAAGGTCATAATTAATGTCCAGATCAAAGTGGTCCTAAAGCCAGGACATTTTTTTGCTTTCCATTCATTAGGCTCCATGCACACTGAATCTCAAAAAATCTTTTTCTGGATGCCAGATTGCTGGCAGAAAACGCTGGTTGAAAAACATGCTTTTAACAGCGTTTTGTACTAGCGTTTATGAGCATTTATTAGCGTTAGCGTTTATGGGCGTTTTCAATAAAAATACACAGAGGACACTCCAAAAATCCCACAGTACATTCCAAACTCCCACAATGCATTGAAAAAATAGAATGCCGAACACTATCAGCGTTTATCAGCGTTTGTCGTTTTTTGGCGGTGAAAAACAGCACTTTGAACGCGAATTTCTGGCGTTCAGAAAAAAGCCCATAAACTCCACTACTCATTAAAGCTGAAAAACGTCGATGTGTGCATGGACACATAGGCTAACATAGAGTGGAGTTTATGGGCTTTTTAAAAAACGCCCAAACTCCAATAAACTGCAGTTTATGAGCTCCAGTGTGCATGGAGCCTTAGAGTGAAAAAATTCAGCAGTTGTGTCGCCCAGCACTGTACCCATCTGCAGTGGTGATCTGCCCTCTCCCTGCTTTCCCAGGACACAGAGGCAGTCTCCTGCTGCTGTCAATCAAATTCTGTGAGGACAGAGTGTGATGCATGCATCCTGGCTCGGGAGTGCGCCTACACAAGTGTCCCCAGAGTAAGCGTCTTGCTATAGGTGCACTTGCAAAAGCGAAGGAGCGGAGAGCGCTAGTGGGGGACCCCAGAATGGGGAGGTATGGGCACACACTGTGCAATACCATTGCACAGAGCCGGCAGGTATTACATGTTTATTATTTTAAGAAAAGAGCCTTTAGAATCACTTTAAATTCAGGCAATAATATAAACAATAAAGATCAGAAAAAGCAGTGCCATGCTAATAAACTACATGTGCAGAAAAAAACGACAATGTCAAGTATTATTCTATTTGCTAGCATAAAGTCCAGAACCTGACATACAGCAAATAACATTTGATAGTGTATAGTATTGTAAAGAGTCCATGCAATAGTGAAATCTTGTTTCCAAAATTGCACCAGTGAAGATCACTCTTTCCACGTTATGGGTTCTTCAAAAATCTGTGACAGTGATCACCCAGTGCTCAATCCACCACACCAAATACAGTGCCTTGCAGAAGTATTTACCCCCCTTGGCTTTTTACCTATTGTGTTACACTACGGCCTTTAGTTCAATGTTTTTTTAATCTGAATTATATACAGTGGTGTGAAAAAGTGTTTGCCCCCTTCCTCATTTCCTGTTCCTTTGCATGTTTGTCACACTTAAGTGTTTCGGAACATCAAACCAATTTAAACAATAGTCAAGGACAACACAAGTAAATACAAAATGCAATTTGTAAATGAAGGTGTTTATTATTAAAGGTGAAAAAAAATCCAAACCATCATGGCCCTGTGTGAAAAAGTGATTGCCCCCCTTGTTAAAACATACTATAACTGTGGTTGTCCACACCTGAGTTCAATTTCTATAGCCACACCCAGGCCTGATTATTGCCACACCTGTTCACAATCAAGGCATCACTTAAATAGGAGCTGCTTGACACAGTAAGGTCCACCAGAAGATCCTTAAAAGCTACACATCATGCCGAGACCCAAAGAAATTCAGGAACAATTGAGAAAGAAAGTAATTGAGATCTATCAGTCTGGAAAGGGTTATAAAGCCATTTCCAAAGCTTTGGGAATCCAGCGAACCACAGTGAGAGCCATTATCCACAAATGGCGAAGACATGGAACAGTGGGGAACCTTCCCAGGAGTGGCCGGCCGCCCAAAATTACCCCAAGAGCGCAGCGACGACTCATCCAAGAGGTCACAAAAGACCCCACAACAACGTCCAAGGAACTGCAGGCCTCCCTTGCCTCAGTTAAGGTCAGCATTCATGCCTCCACCATCAGGAAAAGACTGGGCAAAAATGGCCTGCATGGCAGAGTTCCAAGGAGAAAACCACTGCTGAGCAAAAAGAACATCAAAGCTCGTCTCAATTTCTCCACAACACATCTTGATGATCCCCAAGACTTTTGGGACAACATTCTGTGGACCGATGAGACAAAAGTGGAACTCTTTGGAAGGTGTGTGTCCAAGTATATCTGGCGTAGAAGGAACACTGCATTTCATAAAAAGAACATTATACCAACCGTAAAATATGGTGGTGGTAGTGTGATGGTCTGGGGCTGTTTTGCTGCTTCAGGACCTGGAAGACTTGCCGTGATAAAAGGAACTATGAATTCTGCTGTCTACCAAGAGATCCTGAAGGAGAATGTCCGACCATCTGTTCGTGTACTCAAGCTGAAACGAACTTGGGTTCTGCAGCAGGACAATGATCCTAAACACACCAGCAAGTCCACCACTGAATGGCTGAAGAAAACCAAAATGAAGACTTTGGAGTGGCCTAGCCAAAGTCCTGACCTGAATCCTATTGAGATGTTGTGGTATGACCTTAAAAAGGCTGTTCATGCTTGAAAACCCTCTAATGTAACTGAATTAGGACAATTCTGCAAAGATGAGTGGGCCAAAATTCCTCCAGGACGCTGTAAAAGCCTCATTGCACGTTATCACAAACGCTTGGTTGCAGTTGTTGCTTCTAAGGGTGGCCCAACCAGTTATTAGGTTTAGGGGGCAATCACTTTTTCACACAGGGCCATGATGGTTTGGATTTTTTTTCACCTTTAATAATAAACACCTTCATTTACAAATTGCATTTTGTGTTTACTTGTGTTGTCCTTGACTATTGTTTAAATTGGTTTGATGTTCCGAAACACTTAAGTGTGACAAACATGCAAAGGAACAGGAAATGAGGAAGGGGGCAAACACTTTTTCACACC
The DNA here is from genome assembly GCF_037356315.1 of Lithobates pipiens. NCBI lineage: Eukaryota > Metazoa > Chordata > Amphibia > Anura > Ranidae > Lithobates > Lithobates pipiens. Next base: position 235,338,386 of record NW_027507718.1, read on the forward strand.
ACTGTATAATGGATCAGAACACAATAGTCTCTGGCCCCAGAGGCTGCAACACATTAGCAAGAAGCACCACTAGCCAAACACTGCCATGGAGACCAAGGAACTCGCCAAACAAGTAAGGGGCAATGTTGTTGAAAAGTCAGGGTTAGGTTATAAAAAAAATCCAAATCTTTGATGATCCGTAGGAGCACCATCATATCTATCATAACCAAATGGAAAAAACATGGCACAACAGCAAACCTGCTAACAGACGGCTGCACACCAAAACTCACGGATCGGGCTAGGAGGGCATTAATCAGAGAGGCAGCACAGAGACCTAAAGTAACCGTGGATAAGCTGCAGAGTTACACAGCAGAGACTGGAGCATCTGTACATAGGACGACAATAAGCTGTACGCTCCATAGAGTTGGGCATTATGGTAGAGTGCCCAGAAGAAAACCATTACTTTCATCAAAAAAGAAAATGGCACGTTTTGAGTTTGCGAAAAGGCACGTGGGAGACTCCCAAAATGTATGGAGGAAGGTGCTCTGGTCTGATAAGACTAAAATTGAACTTTTTGGCAATCAAAGAAAACGCTATGTCTGGCGCAAACCCAACACATCACATCACCCAAAGAACACCATCCAAACAGTGGAAAATGGTGGTGGCAGCATAATGCTGTGGGGATGTTTTTCAGCAGTGGGGACTGGGAAACAGAGTTGAGGGAAAGATGGATGGTGCTAAATACCGGATATTTTTGAGCAAAACCACTCTGTGTGTGATTTGAGGCTAGGATGAAGGTTCACCTTCCAGCAGGACAATGACCCCAAACACACTGCTAAAGCAACACTTGAGTGGTTTAAGGGAAAACATGTAAATGTGTTGGAATGGCTTAGTCAAAGCCCAGACGTCAGTCCAATAGAAAATCTGTAGTCAGACTTAAAGATTGCTGCTCACAAGTGCAAACCATCCAACTTGAAAGAACTGGAGCAGTTTTGCAAGGAAGAATGGGCAAAAATCCCAGTGGTAAGATGTGGCAAGCTTATAGAGACTTATACAAAGCAACTGGAGCTGTGATAGCCATAAATGGGACAGTGTATTGACTTTAGGGAGTGAATATTTATGCACATTGACTTTTTCTGTTATTTTGTCCTATTTGTTGTTTGCTTCACAATATAAAAAAAAAATTTCAAAGTTGTAGGTATGTTCTGTAAATTAAATGATGCAAATCCTCAAACAATCCATGTTAATTTCAGGTTGTGAGGCAACAAACCATGAAAAATGCCAGGGGGGTGAATACAGTGCCTTGCAAAAGTATTCATACCCCTTCAAATTTTCCACATTTTGACATGTTACCACCAAAAACGTAAATGTGTTTTATTGGGATTTTATGTGATAGTCCAACACAAAGTGGCACATAATTTCAAAGTGGAAGGAAAATGATAAATGGTTTTTCAATTTTTTTTACAAATAAATATGTGAAAAGTGTGGCTTGCATTTGTATTCAGCCCCCCTGAGTCAATACTTTTTAGAACCACCTTTCACTGCAATTATAGCTGCAAGTCTTTTTGGGTATGCCTCTATCAGCTTTGTACATCTAGAGAGTGAAATTTTTGCCCATTCTTCTTTGAAAAATAGCTCAAGCTCTCTCAGATTGGATGGAGAGCGAAGTCTTGCCACAGATTCTCAATTGGATTTAGGTCTGGACTTTGACTGGACCATTCTAACACATGAATATGCTTTGGCCTAAGCCATTCCATTGTAGCTCTGGCTGTATGCTTAGGGTTGTTGTCCTGCTAGAAATCACTTAGCAGCACTTCAGCCACAAGGGATATCACACCACACACACCACTGTTCTTCCTGACATTTTCATTAAGGGATCCGCATTAACTAGGAGACCCCTGAGAGCCATATTTTGGGCTTGGATTCATGTTGTCATGGGGGATATTCTACCCCCTAATATCCTTCTGGGGACAGTGGATGTATAACCCGCAGTACTTATTTTGGGGTATTTTGTCTATGGAAGAATACGCCACCATCCATGATCTTAATTACTTCTTGTTACTGTGGTCGAGCTGCCTTGGTACTGATTTACATTTACACCTTGCATTGAGGAACGGTTGTAACACGAGTTATCACCATATTATTTTCTCTTACTCTCCACCCCTAATGAAAGTTTTTAAGCAAAACTGGAAACACATTGGGTTATGGGATATCCAATCCCTATGAGAGTATAAGTGGTTTCTGTATATGGTTTAATGTTTGTTCTCTATTGTGTATTGTATATTTTTATTGTTTAGACACGAGTTGTCTGTCTCTGTTTTTATTATTTTGTATCAATAAAATATTATTTTTTACATTTGTTTGTGTTGGTGGTCTGACAAAGTCCCATCAAGGGGGTTTATCTTTGATTTATATATAGGGATGGGACCACCACACTGCCTATGTTGACACAGTGGGAGCCTTCTCTTTTTTGTCCTGCTAGAAGGTAAACCTCCACCCCAGTCTCAAGTCTTTTGCAGACAAAAAAAAAACACAACACACAAGATAAAATAGTTTATTGCAGAGCTCCGGGGGTCTTCTGTCTTCGGGGGTCTTCTCGCCGGACTCCTCCGCTATCTTCTTCTAGCTCTTTTGCTAGCGGAGGAGCCCGGCTTTCTTCCTCGCCGCCGCCCTCTTCTTCTGACTTCGGGGGTCTTGTCCCCCTCTTCGGTTCTTCTGCCGGGCCACCACGCCTTCTTATAGCTCTTTTACAGGCGGTGGCCCGGTCTTCTGTCGCCGTCTTCCGTTCTTCTTCTTCTTCTCCTGGAGATATTGACTCGACGCTCTCTCCGGCCGCAATGCCAGGGACGCGCTGCGCGGCGACTTATATAAGGACAAGGGGCGGGGTCATCGGTTGATGTCACATGGGTTGATGTGTTGTGTTTTTTTTTTGTACTTTATTTTACAGGTGAATGGGTAGGGGTACATTGTACCCCATACTCATTCACATAGGGCTGGGGGCCGGTATCCAGGGGCCCCCTTATTAAAGGGGGCTCCCGGATTCCGATAAGCCCCCCCGCCCACAGACACCGACAACCAACGGCCAGGGTTGTCGGGAAGAGGCCCTTGTCCTCATCAACATGGGGACAAGGTGCTTTGGGGTGGGGGGGCCGCACGCCCCCCTCCCCCAAGGCACCCCCCATGTTGAGGGCACGCGGCCTGGTACGGCTCAGGAGGGGGGGGCGCCCGCTCGTCCCCACCCCCTTTCCTGGCCGGCCGGGTAGCGTGCTCGGATAAGGGTCTGGTGTGGATCTGGGGGGACCCCCACGCCGTTTTTTCGGCGTAGGGGGTTCCCCTTGGAATCCATACCAGACCTAAGGGCCTGGTATGCTCTCGGAGGGGGAACCCACACCAAATTTTTTTCATAAATTTGGCGTGGAGTTCCCCCTTCAGAGCTAATAATTCTGTCAAAGTCGCCTCCGTATAGACAGAGATCCGACTTGGAGGCGACCTCCATTGAAATCAATGGGTACAAGTCGCCTACAAGTCGGATTGAAGTAGTACAGGAACTTCTTTTCAAGTCGGAGCGACTTCAGTAGCGTGCATTAAGACGGCTCTCATTCACTTACATTGATTTTTAAATGTTGTCCGACCTGAGGCGACTAGGGGCGACCTGAAGTCAGATCTGAGTCGCCCCTGTGTGAACCGAGCCTAAAGATTGTTCACTTAAAGAGGAGGTCCAGCCTGTCAAAAAAATTTAATATCGGCAGCTACAAATACTGTAGCTGCTGACTTTTAATATTAGGGGACTTACCTGTCCAGGGAGCCTGGGATGTCGGCACCCCAGCCAATCTTCAGATCAATTCCCGGGTGCTGCTGCCACCATTCCTGGTAAGGGAATCAGGCAGTGAAGCCTTTTGGCTGGTTCCCTACTATGCATGTGTGAAGCGTGCAATGCTTTCTAGCTGGCCTGGCGGTGGGGGAAGGAGATGGGGGCCAAGATTCCAGGAGCTCGGGCCACGGCCCTTCTCCCTGAAGTGGGGAGAGGGACCTTTCACAAAGGGGTCCCCATTCCCCCCTCCCCCCTAAAAGGTGCCAAATGTGACACCAGAGGGGGCAGAGGCAGCATATAAGTGGAAGTTCTACTTTTAGGTGGAACTCCGCTTTAAGTAAAGATAAAATAATTTTGTGGAAAGTTTACTATAAGGATATGTAATCGACACAATAACTATAAATTTGTGCTCTAAAATGCAGGCTGTTTTTTCCCTTCCTTTTTCCAAAATAGTATTCCATATGTAGACCTCCTGAAAAGAAATGCACAGTAAATGGTTTACTTAGAGAAAGCCAATAACGTAGTTAGTCAGATCCATTCCTAGAAGATTTTTAATCTGGAGACCCAATTGCAGCTGTCATGGAAGCCAAGTGCAGGTCATTATTGAAATCCCCTAAGACGCATTAAGTAACAAGCCAATTAAAACTCTAATGTACTTGAGCAAAGATTTTATTTAGTGCATGTGATCCCAGGACATGCAAAGGGCATTGTTGAATTTAGAAGACCTATTCATGTTTGACTTTGGCTTTTTTTTTTTTTTTTTTTTTAGAAATGTCGCTAATGATTGGAAATCAGGAAAACCAATGCTGACGAAGAACAAACACTGGAAATCAGAGTAAACCAATGCACTTTACTAAGTTTAAGACCCTTTTTTCAGATCATGGTATGAATGAGCAATTGCAGTTTCTGAGCATACAGAAAGAATTCTAAATAACTAGAAGGTTTCTGACATTGTACTTGATAATGACTGTAACAGTTAGCTAATCTACATGTACAAACAGCAGTTCTATATTTTGATTTATATGTTACTGTATACCTTTGATATTGATACTGTACTATTAAATACACCAAATTATTATATCTGATTTCCTTCTTTTTGTGCATATCATTTGGAAAATGCTTGTATGTATAGCTTTTAATAAATAAATAATGTAATCCAAATGTACAAACTGTTAAATACAAAAAGTTTAGTTTCAGTAATTGAATGTATTTATGTGTTATTTCACATGTGTGTTTTTTCACATTGTGTTATTTTACATATTTATCAATTTCAATTATATAAGCCCAATGCACAGACACTCAAATATGGCTTCCATGAGCCTCCTTTTTACCTGCTGTGGAGCACACATCTGGAACACAAATGACTGTGAAAAAGATTATGAAAAATATCAAATTAATCACATCAACAGATACTCCAGACAAATGTATACAATACTGTCCCTAACTGTCACATATGCAAACATGTGTATGCAGCCCAGGTTTGAGCACAAACCAAATAGCCTAGAAGTTTGTGATCAGATTGCCGGAGGAAACATACCAACTCCATGTAGGTCCTGTATCTGGAGGGTATAAAACAACAGAACCAGCTGCTGAAAGGTCTCAAGATTATCTACTGTACTGTACTGTGAATTGAATTAGCTTGTATTGTAAAGCTGATTTAAGGAAACCCATTATTTGGATGAGGAGGGCTGTAGATAATCAGTAAAGCAGTACTAATCCACAGGAAAACTCTTCACCCAAATACATAGGGCGTACATCCCATGCCCAAGCCATTTTCACCAGTGCCACTTCCCACGCCACTCTTGCTGGCAAATCCCAGCACTCTCTAACTGCAGCTGCTGCTGTGTAGAACAGAGCTTCTGAGCAGCATTCAGACCACTATTTAGAGAGGTAACTGAGAAATACAATATTGTTGCATTGTATTCTTTTAGTTTCAACCATATGCAGATCAAATGACCTTTGATATGCATATGATGTCATTTAAAGCAACCTTACAAATCCTGTGGCATGATGGGCACAAATTGAGGGGATAAAGCTCAGTGCAAACTTTGAATGTGTAAAACCGTGAATTTAATCCCAGCATCTCCATTGCTACCAATCCAGAAGATAAATCTTACTTGATATTGCATTACCGTGCTCTTGGTTGAAAGAACCTGGCAATGTGAACAACAAAGGCATTTTCCTCCTGTTTTAACAAAGATGTCAAATATTCACAAAAGCAGCTTTCTGAACTTTCATCACCTTTTTTCAAAATTGTATTTTTTAAATTATATCCAAGATGTGCAGGAGGTGCAGAAATTAGCTGTTTCAGTGGCCCCAGGCATGCTGGCTAGGGATGGCCGAACTGTTCGCCCGGCGGTTGGTTCGCGGCGAATTTCGGCTGTCCGCGGTCCACCTGATCGGCGGACTATTGCCGCTGTTCGCCCGGCGGACTTACGTGTTTACTGTGTAAAAGAACTTTGACCTATGATGACACATCCATCATATGGTACAGGACAGCCAATTGAGACATTACAGCACATGGACACTTGGGCATTTCCCCTAACTTATAAATAGACCTGATCCGACGGCCATTTTACATTCTTTCGTATGTCACTATAGGGAGAGGTTGCTGTGTGGAGCAGGGAGAGACTGCAGTGACCCAAATCGCTAGCTATTAGGTCCACAAAAGTTCTTTTAAGGACTGGTATGGTATAGGTGTTAGGTGTAGTTCAGGATATAGGTTTGAGGCACTGCTATTCAAGTCATTGTTGCAGCAGCCTGTCTTTTGTCAGTGTAGAGAGGGACAGGACGCTGTGTGCAGCAGGGACAGTCAGTTTAATCATTAGCTGTTACTATTAGGTCCACAAAAGTCCTTTTCAGGACTGGTATGGTAAAGTAGTACAGGATATAGTTTTGAGTGCTATTCAAGTTATTGTTGCAGCAGCCTGTGTTTTGTCAGTTTAAATAGGGACAGGCAGGAAGCTGTGTGTGGCAGTGAGGGACAGTCAGTTTAATCAGTAGCTGTTACTATTCGGTCCACAAAGGTTCTTTTCAGGACTGGTATGGTAATAGGCTTGTACACGTATAATATTCTTTCTTCCAAATATAGAAAGAATATTATACTTGACTGCTGCCCTTCTGCTGCAGTAGTCCTTTATGAGTATTCCTTAAGGACTGGTATAGGTCCACAATATATAGGGTTGAGGTGCACTACTGCTGACTGCTGCCCAATTCTGCAGCAGTCCTTTATCAGTATAGGGACTGAGGTACAGTCTGCTAATCACAACCTACTAGTTCCACAAAGGTCCTTATAAGGACTGGTAAGGTATAGTGTACTACAGTATATAGGGTTGAGTGAGGTACAGTCTGCTATTCCTTAAGGACTGGTATAGGTCCACAATATATAGGGTTGAGGTGCACTACTGCTGACTGCTGCCCTATTCTGCAGCAGTCCTTTATCAGTATAGGGACTGAGGTACAGTCTGCTAATCACAACCTACTAGTTCCACAAAGGTCCTTCTAAGGACTGGTAAGGTATAGCGTACTAGAGTATATAGGGTTGAGTGAGGTACAGTCTGCTATTCCTTAAGGACTGGTATAGGTCCACAATATATAGGGTTGAGGCGCACTACTGCTGACTGCTGCCCTATTCTGCAGCAGTCCTTTATAAGTATAGGGACTGAGAGTTTTGTCACAGGGTCATTTAAAAAATGACAGGCAGAGGAAGAGGCAGGCCCTTCCGCAGGGGTGGTAGGGGTAGGGCAGGAGCAACAGGCTTGAGCCAAAGTGGGAAATTGCAGAAGGTGCGTGCGATTGCATCAAAGGAAGCACCAGAATTGGCTGAGTGGCTCACTCAGCCTTACTCTTCTGCACCCTCCTCATCCTCTCGATCTGCACCCTCTTCTTCACTCTCTGCTATGTGCACCCTTCAAAGACACTACCACCAACAACACCACCACCACCACATACCTTCCGCTTCCGTCACAGGAATTATATTCCAATCCATATCAAGACATTTCTGATCCGCAGCCACTCTTGGCATTGGATCAGGAAGAGGAGGTAGCAAGAACCTCCACTCAGCAGTCTGACGACAGTACCCAGATCAGCCCAAGGAGGAGGTTGGTCCCCGGTGTTGCTGCCTACTCCGAGATCTCTAATTATAGCAGTGGGGAAGTTGACGTCGATGATGACGTATCTAGTGATGTCACGTGGGTGCCCACAAGAGAGGAAGAGGAGGGGAGTTCAGAGGGAGATATGGACCAGCAGATAGGGAGGAGAAGCAGGAATAACTTACATTGCACAGGAGGGACAAAGCAGACTGCTAATGTATCAGGAGCGAGTCATCGACCATGTACGGTCACATCTGGCGCTCCCAGGACGCCGGCACATGGCTCCGCAGTGTGGGCTTTTTTTAAGGTGTCCGCTGCTGACAATAGTGTTGCCATCTGCAATCTTTGCAGTCAACGCATTAGTCGCGGTAAGCCCAACACTCACCTAGGGACGACCGCCTTAAGAAGGCACATGAGCTGCCATCACCGAGCCCAGTGGGAGCAACGGAACACACAAAGCCACACTCCAGGCTCTCACCGTCCAGCCTCGTCTTCTACTTCTCCTTCTCCTCTCTCCTCACAATTGTCCTCCACTCCACCTTACATCACGCCAAGCTCACGTTTTTCTGCAAAAAGGCAGGCTTCCGTGGGCCTAATGTTCGAGCATAAAAAAATGATGACGCCGGATAACCCTCTTGCCCAACTGTTGACGGCTGGCTTGTCAGAGCGGATAGCCCGCCATCTACTGCCATATAAACTGGTGGACTCGGAGGCCTTTCGAAAATTTGTGGCCATTGGAACACCACAATGGAAGGTTCCAGGAAGGAAGTATTTTTCAGAGAAGGGCATCACAGAGCTATATGGCCATGTTCAGCGGCAAGTGAATGTATCTCTGGCACACAGTGTCGGTGCCAAGATACATCTGACCACAGACACGTGGTCTAGAAAACACGGGCAGGGAAGGTATATCACTTTTACTGCCCACTGGGTGAACCTTCTGACGGCCGTCAAGCATGTAACCCGTGGCACCCGTGTAGATTTGGTTTTACCGCCACGGATTGCATGCAGGCCTGGCTCTTCTTCTCCTCCTTCTCCTCCTCCTCCTACTCCATCCTCCTCCCTCTCCTCCTCGGCTGACTCCTCCTTTTCCGCTGCTAGCGTCTCTTCCGCTGCGCCGCCCAAGCTCCCCAGAACCTATTCGACATGCCAGGTGAGACGTTGCCATGCCGTGCTGCGTCTGTTGTGCCTGGAAGCCAGGAGCCACACTGGCCCAGCACTCCTTTCAGCTTTGCGTTCACAGGCAGATCAGTGGCTAACACCGCTCAATTTGACAGTTGGTAAAGTGGTGTGTGACAACGGTGCCAATCTGCTTAGCACATTGAAACAGGGCAAAATTGCGCATGTGCCATGCATGGCACACATCTTAAACTTGGTCGTGCAGCGATTCGTTGTCAAATACCCTGGGGTCCAGGACATCTTGCGGCAGGCAAGGAAAATCTCAGCCCGTTTCAGAAGATCTTACACGGCCATGGCTCGCCTTGCTGACATTCAGCGGCGACACAATCTGCCGGTCAGACGTCTTATTTGCGATTGCCCGACGCGATGGAACTCAACCTTCTATATGCTTGATAGGTTGCTCCAGCAGAAACGTGCAGTTAACGTCTACCTGTATGAACTCTGCGGCAGAACAGGTTCTGGGGAGCTGGGGTTTTTTTCACCGCGCCAGTGGCTGCTCATGAGCGACGCATGCAGACTTCTGCGGCCATTTGAGGAGATCACCAAACTGGTCAGTCGCAGCCATGGCGCCATCAGTGACATGGTACCTTATGCCTTCTTTATGGAGCGTGCATTGCATCGTGTCATTGATCAAGCTGTGGAGGAGCAGGAGCGGGAAGATGAGGAAGTCGCAATGCTGGATGAATTCCCGGGGGGCTACTCTATCTGAGACAAGTGAACAACAGGAGTCTGAAGAGGAGTCAGAGGAGGATGGTGCCGGGGCGGATGAGGAGGAGCAAGAAGAGCATGCTTTAAACCTTTCTGGGATCCCTGTTGTTGTGCGTGGATGGGGAGAGGAGAATGAAGAGGATGACATTATCCTGGATGATGAGCAGGAGCCAGGCCACCACACCGCTTCCAGTTTAGTGCAAATGAGGGCCTTCATGCTCCAGTGTTTTAATAGGGACCCCCATATAAAAAGCATAAGGGTCAAGGACCAGTACTGGGTGGCAACGTACTTAGACCCCCGGTACAAACACAAAATGGCGGAAATGTTACCGCCGTCACAGAGGGCTGTCAGAATGGAGCACTTCCAGGCCTTGCTTCGAGAAATGCTGCATTCTGCTTTTGCGTGCGCTGGCAGAGGAGCAATTCCCACTCCCAGAGAAGGAGTTGCGGGTACCAATCCAACAGCGCCTGCAAGAAGAGGCCGGTTTGAAGATGTGTTGGTGACTTCTGATATGAGGTCATTCTTTCAGCCGACCCATCGACAGGTGTCATCCGGATCCAGCATCAGGGAATGCCTAGACCGTCAGGTGTCCGACTACATCGGGTTAACGGCCGATGTGGACGCTCTGAGGAGTGATGAACCCTTGGGTTACTGGGTGGGCAGGCTTGACCTCTGGCCAGAGCTTGCCCAATTTGCAATCGAACTGTTGGCTTGCCCCTCGTCCAGTGCCCTGTCCGAAAGGACGTTCAGCGCAGCAGGGGGGATCGTGACCGATAAGCGTACTCGCCTAGCTCACGACAGTGTTAACTACCTCACATTTCTAAAAATGAGGCATGGATCTCGGAGGAATTCAACACATGTGACCAGTAGACCATGTATATGCCTATAAACAATTTTTTTAATCGAGCACACAGACCTTCTTTCTTCATTTGGCTCACTTCCTTGTCCAAAAAAAGCCACACCGTACTATATGCCCGTACCCTCCTGTTTGAAGAGGTTGAGCGGTGTCATATTTCTACTGGGGCTGCTTATTATGAGGGGCTCCCACCATCCCTGTGCTGACTTCCTCCTGGGGCTGCTTATTATGAGGGGCTCCCACCATCTCTGTGCTGACTTCCTCCTGGGGCTGTACCTCTGCTGTGCATATTATGAGGGGCTCCCACCATCCCTGTGCTATGCTCATTATGAGGGGCTCCCACCATCCCTGTGCTATGCTGACTTCCTCCTGGGGCTGCTTATTATGAGGGGCTCCCACCATCCCTGTGCTATGCTGACTTACTCCTGGGGCTGTACCTCTGCTGTGCATATTATGAGGGGCTCCCACCATCCCTGTGCTATGCTCATTATGAGGGGCTCCCACCATCCCTGTGCTATGCTGACTTCCTCCTGGGGCTGCTTATTATGAGGGGCTCCCACCATCCCTGTGCTATGCTGACTTCCTCCTGGGGCTGTACCTCTGCTGTGCATATTATGAGGGGCTCCCACCATCCCTGTGCTATGCTCATTATGAGGGGCTCCCACCATCCCTGTGCTATGCTCATTATGAGGGGCTCCCACCATCCCTGTGCTATGCTGACTTCCTCCTGGGGCTGCTTACGGTGCAGGTGTCAGTGCTGTATATCACGGTGCTGGTGTCAGTGCTGTATATCATGGTGCTGGTGTCAGTGCTGTATATCATGCTGCTGATGTCAGTGCTCTCTATCACGGTGCTGGGGTCAGATCACTCTATCACGGTGCAGGTGTCACTGCTCTCTATCACGGTGCTGGTGTCAGATCACTCTATCATGGTGCAGGTGTCATTGCTGTATGTCACGCTGCTGATGTCAGTGCTCTCTATCACGGTGCTGCTGTCAGATGACTCTATCACGGTGCAGGTGTCAGTGTTCTATGTCACGGTGCTGGTGATCATCTCCTGCACCCTCTTCTTTGCCTACCCTGACCTTCCCTCTCCTCCATTGCCTTCATGCGCTCCACAGTCCTGAATTGTCACAATTTCACATAGAAAAAAAAGAATGCTTGTAGTTGTCGATCCCAGATTCACCTCATACATGTGTTATGTCATTGGCCATGTGGTGGGACTATGTTTGCACAGCTAGTAATTATTTTGTGGCTGCAAATTTGACCTGTAGGTTTGCAAAGTTCGCCTCCCATTGAAGTCAATGGGGCCCGCCGCGAGCGTTAAGGTTCGGGAACTATCGGCCGCGTTCGCGAAACGTCCCGTCGGAAGTTCGTCCATCACTAATGCTGGCAAGTTCCTCAGGCAGGTAATCTTCAGTGATGACAGTCAGGACAAAGGTAGCTGAAGGCAGAGGGTAACTGCTGGAAGAGAGTCATACATCTCATCTGTCAGCCTACTTCCCATGTGGCTGGAACTCTTGTAGGTAGAGTCTCCCTCCTGAATTTTTATGCACAGGGAGGGGGGGACAGAGCACAGCAGAAGTATGCCAAATCAAGAAACCTGGGGGATATAGTTAACCCTTTCCCATCCTGGGCTGCCTGTAACTCACTATCTGCATAAAAAACAATGCAGTGCAGACAGGGCTAAAATATTCACCTGCACCCTGTCAGAACCTTCTTACTTGTGGACAATAGGTGCAGAGGTAAGCGATGGACAAGGGATTCAAGTTGTACAGAAGTGAGAGGTGGATGAGAGATAGAGTGGGGTGATATAGAGGAAGGATGCAGGGGGTGCAAAGGTAAGCTATTACAAGGAGTACAAAAGTGATCATGAGCCCAAATGGTACTCTACCATGTTATTGCTGGAGAGGGTGCATGCCAGAGTAGAAAAGAACTGCTCACTGGTATATAAAGAACACCCATTTTCTGCAAACCTTGAGCCCTATCCTGGAAAGGCTCCAAACCAAAGCCTTTGTAAAATATTTCTTGGTTTTCAAGGTCCTGTACGCGATTAGACTGCCAAAAAGTCCCACACATGAAGTATCCCCGTACTCAGGAGAAGCAGCAGAGTGTATTTTGGGGTGTAATTCTATATATAACCATGCCATGTTTGTACAATGACCCCTTTTTGGAAAGAAGACACTTCAAGTTTTTTGCTGAGAGGCTTGTTGAGTCCATGGACTATTTTAAAAATGTTGCCACAAGTTGCAGGAAAATTACTTTTTATTGCATTCGGGAGCCAAAAATATGAATGCAATCTATACACTAGGGGGAGAACCTAGTGGATGATAGGCTCAGCAATGGCGTGCAACCAAGCTACTGCTAACAAAACAAACATTATGGCCACACCTGGAGTATGCTGTCCAGTCCTCAGGAAGGATGTACTGGAAATGGAGCGACTACAAAGAATGGCAACAAAGCTAATAAAGGGGCTGGACGATATTAGTTATGAAGAAAGGTTGCAAACACTCAACGTATTCTCTTTGGAGAAGAGACACTTGAGAAGGGATATGATTTCAATTTACAAATACCTTACTGGTGGGGGGGGGGGCGGTTGAAGAGTCTCTATTATACTGGTAACCAGTGGAAAAAAAAGCCCGCTTATACTGGAGGTCAGTGGGAAAATGTTCCTTACAGTATTAGGCTGCCTCTTGCAATATGAGTCAGTGGAAAATATATCTCCCTTGTAGATAGCTAAATAGATCATTGACTTCAGTGGTTACTTAACGGAGAGACAAAATTTGCTCATTTCTTAAAGCGGGAGTCCACCGGGACTCCGCGTTTTTTTTTTTTTTAAAAAGCCAGCAGCTACAAATACTGCAGCTGCTGACTTTTAAAATAGTGACACTTACCTGTCCAGCGCGCCCGCGATGTCGGCACCCGAAGCCGATCGCTAGATTGTCTTGTCGGGTGCTGCCGCCGCCATCTTGGGTATGGGAATCAGGAAATGGAGCCTTTCGGCTTCATTTCGCGGTTCCCTACTGCGCATGCGCGAATCGCGCTGCGCAATAAGGACGCTCCCCGCTGCCTCTGGGAGCTGTGCGTTTCCCAGCAGGCAGCGGGGCACTTGCGCGAAGGGGTGGGCACTTGCGGAAAGGGGCGTAAGTTACGCCCCTTTCCGCAGAGAGCTATCCCGGAAGTGGGTGCAGTTACCTGGATTATCCAGGTAACTGCACCCCCCCTCCCCCCTGAAAGGTGCCAATTGTGGCACCGGAGGGGGGGGGGGGGGAGGGTTCCGATGAGCGGAAGGTCCACCTTAGGGTGGACCTCCGCTTTAAGGAACCCCTAGCAACTTTTGACAGAACCCAAGTTGAGACCAGCAGGATTAACCTATACTTAATCTCTCTTCTACCACTGCTCACTTCTGCACCCCTCACCCACCTTTACATACCTAAACTTCCACTTACCTCTGTATCACTTGGGCACAGCTAAACTTTGCACATCATATCCAACATCTACCCATTTTATCAACCACCTCAGCACTTTGTCCACCTTTAAAACCCCAATTCAACCCACAGCCACTGATCACCTCTGCACCCCTTGGCCATAGCTCATTTCTGTACCCCATTTTCCACCACATAACCTCTAGACTCCTTGTCTACTAGTCACTTCTGCACCTTTTGCCAACTTCTAACCACTGCACTCTTTGAACACCACTCAGCTCTGCTTACCTTGTGTGTCTGTACTCCTTCGGATTGCCTTATCCACAGCTCACCCTTGTACCCCTTGTCCTGCTGCACTCTTTCCCTTTGCTTACCTCTGCACTCCTTTTTCACTGCACCATGTGACCACAGCTCACCTCTCCCCTCCAAAACCCTAGTGTCCCTTGTCCACTGCTTACCTTAGCATCTCTCATTCACCATTAAGATCTGCACCGCCAGTACCCTTTGTGCATTACACACATTCGCATTCATTGTTTACAACACATTTGGACCCCCTGCACTTCTCTTCCCTTACTCACCTTTGCACTATTCATCCACTGCCTAAATCCGCACTACTATGACATCACTCACCTCTACACATCTCATTCTCTCCCCCCCACAATTACCTCTGGGCCCCCTTTTTCATAGCTTCATTACTTTACAACATTGTCTGCTGCAGTACCTCTACTTCGCCACCATATGCCCTCAGTCTGGCATGGTGAGTAATGCACAATGTCTTTTACCCAGATGACATCATGGACCCTTCCCGATGGCCTATCACCATGGCACTCAGTGTGTTGATGCAGAGAGCAGCACTACTCTGTATGATTGAGGGCCCTATGCGGGGAAGGAAAAGGGGAAGGAAAAGGGGAAGGAAAAGGGGAAGGAAAAGGGGAAGGAAAAGGGGAAGGAAAAGGGGAAGGAAAAGGGGAAGGAAAAGGGGAAGGAAAAGGGGAAGGAAAAGGGGAAGGAAAAGGGGAAGGAAAAGGGGAAGGAAAAGGGGAAGGAAAAGGGGAAGGAAAAGAAGAAAAAAAAAAAAAAATTTTTTTATATATATGGTGAGGGGGAGCCCTAAGCCTAGATTTGGCTTCTCAAAGTGTATTAAATCACAAGGCAGAAGCATGTATTGCAATTTAACAATCATTAGATATGTCTGCATTAGTTTTCTTTTAACCTGGTGATCAGGCCATGAACACTCCTCCTGCATTAGGGGTTTCCACCCCCCCCCCCCCCCAATTTTGAAAGAAGGAGCACCTTTGGGCAGCAGTATTGTCAGTCTGGGGGAGGGGCATGTTAGTGTATCCAAGTCTACAAGTACATCTAACAAATTGAAGAAAAAACACCAGCTCTCACTTTATAAGCAGGTATACCAAACTGTTTGCCTTTGGGGATAAAGGTTTTGCATAAAGTAAAACCTGATCATTGTAAGCAACCTTGTGAGTGTTAAATGGTTTGTCTCATCCCTGTAACTGCTACATTTGCAGGACAGCTTTTTCTATATAAAAACCAAAACTTGCTGGCAGGATCACCAGATGAAAATAGAAAGAAATGAAGACCTACAAGAAAAAACAAAACAAAATGCAGCCATCACAGCTAAGAATCAGTGTGCTGCACTATAAACTCGTTTGGTTTTGGGTTTAATAGTTACAATTGAGCCTCAGCATGACCTTTAAGGCCCCTTTCACATCCGCCTGTCCGTTTTTTCCAGGTGGATCTGAATGGTTGCTCTATACAGCTCTATGGAGCGTTGGATGTCAGCGGTAACATGTCCACAAAATCCAGATGGATGGATGTCTTATTTTTCCCCATTTTGCAAACAGACAGGTGGTCTGTAATCATCCGATCCCCCACCCCCCCCCCCCCCCCCCCCCATAGGGGAGAGCAGATATTCATGCACAGAGTGCAGAGACTGACATGTCATCAGCCAGTTCAGCGGGGCAATCAACGGAGAGATCCCTGCTGAGGGGGGGGGGGTACCCCACTGCCTGCGTGAAAGGGGCCCAACAGGCTTGGTAACCAACTGATACAATCACAATTTTAAGCAATTTTTTAAATAAGCCATGCCACTTTCTATCCCTATGGGATAGTGCTTGGATATGGACTGCTGTAAACTATGTATTGCTCCCTGCCTTACAGATATCTAGAAATCCCCAAATAGCAGCAGTGAAAAAGGTAAAGAGAATTTTTACAGTTTTAAGTGAGCCTGTTTAAATATTCTGCCTGCTCACAAGTATAGCACAGGCAGCTGTTGGTAAAGAAAGAAACCCATCAGGAAAGGTGGGATGATGTCATTGTATACGAGCAGACATTAGGCAATGTCAGTATTTAGGGATTGCTAGAGATCTGTCACATGGCAGCACAAAAAAAGCTTAAAGCGGGAGTCCACCGGGACTCCGCGTTTTTTTTTTAAAAGCCAGCAGCTACAAATACTGCAGCTGCTGACTTTTAAAATAGTGACACTTACCTGTCCAGCGCGCCCGCGATGTCGGCACCCGAAGCCGATCTCTAGGTCGCCTGTCGGGTCCTGCCGCCGCCATCTTGGGTATGGGAATCAGGAAATGGAGCCTTTCGGCTTCATTTCCCGGTTCCCTACTGCGCATGTGCGAATCGCGCTGCGCAATAAGGACGCTCCCCGCTGCCTCTGGGATCTGTTTTCCAGCAGGCGGCGGGGCACTTGCGGAAAGGGGCGGGCACTTGCGGAAAGGGGCGTAAGTTACGCCCCTTTCCGCAGAGAGCTATCCCGGAAGTGGGTGCAGTTACCTGGATTATCCAGGTAACTGCACCCTCCTCCCCCCCGAAAGGTGCCGATTGTGGCACCGGAGGGGGGGAGGGTTCCGATGAGCGGAAGGTCCACTTTAGGGTGGACCTCCGCTTTAAGTCAGGATAGAGAAGTGGAAAACAAAATTCAGAACCATGTCTTTTGAGAACTGTAGTTCCCCGACTGTCATGCTGATACTTTGGTTTCAATATCAGTGACCTGGACCAAGCACAGAGATAAGCATGCTGAGAGTTGCTTATTCCAGATCAGACTTAAAAGTTTTAGGCCAGACATAGCATTTTCCATATACTACCAATCCCAACCCCCCATAACTTCTCTCAGACTCCCTCTAAAATGGTCTTAGATGGGATCACCTTTTACATCCAGATATTTGATGTTTCAGGATTTTCACCCCCTTCCTACCCCAGCCAATTCCAGCTTTCAGTGCAGTCGCACTATGAATGACAATTGTGTGCTCATGCAACACTGTGCCTTTTCTTTATTTCAGTAATAAAATTTAGCAAATAAGTAATTCTGCTTCAATGTGAGCTGATAATTGCACCACAAACATGCTGCAATGTTAAGAATGAATAGCACCCAAAAATTAGCATTCTGCATTTTGGTAACCTGGCCAGAATCACACCCGCAACTCCAAACCATTCAGGCGTGAATGGGGCTTTAACCACTTTCAGGCCGGACCATTTTGCCATTTTTTGCACTACTTTGCATTAACTGACAATTGTGATCGTGTGACATGGCTCCCAAACAAAATTGACGTCCTTTTTTCTCCCCATAGATAGAGCTTTTTGGTGGTATTTGATCACCCCTGCGATTTTTTATTTTCCACTATAAACAATTTTTTTTTCTCTTTTGCTATAATAAATATCCCAAAAATATATTTAAAAAAAAATTCTCAGTTTAGGCTGATACATACATTTTTCTACATTCACCGGACTCATGGGGGTCCCGAACGGCGTGCACGCGATGGCATGGCAGCATTCTTAAAGGGACGTACCTGTACACCCATATGCCTGTCCATGCCATTCTGCCGGCGTACATCGTCGCGCACCGGTCAGGAAGCAGTTAAACTATAAAATAAAAAGACAGATTTGTTGGTTGCCACACAGCTGCTCCAGTTTTGATAAACTACCCCTCAGCATCTCCCAAAAGCCTAAATTAAGGCCAGGTTAAAGAACAGAAAAATGAAATGGGTACCTTTACTTAGACCTACTTGAATTGTAATCACCTGCCTACTAGGTTGACTTCCTGGATTCAGACAGTCTACACCATTGCAAGGTTTTCAATCAGACTGCAATTTAAAAATTGTGCAGTCCGCCGGGCTCAGTCATCTACCTGGAGTAATTGCACAAAACATTTTACTTTCCATTCAAAAATAGCTTTATTGCACCGATAACCATGACAAATACAGATAGTTAAACTTAAATAAAATAAACCCAACACACACTTCCTATTCGGTTTCTACATCTATGTAGAACCTGAAATCCATGGAGCAACAGAGTCAAACGGACCATGAACAATTTAGGACACCATTCCTTATAAGTTAATGTTGTAGATTTATCAAAACAGATCCATGCATACCCTTGATTCATTCAAAACAGCATATTTAATGCTAAACTGCAACTACTAAAAATGTGGGTTAAAAGCTGAACTCTTAAGAAATGTCAATATAGTGTCACCATTCAGACAAAGCCAGGTAATCATTAAACACTGAGCAAACAGTCTCACAATGTGACAGGTTTAACAGAACAGAAAATGCATACCTTAAACTTCATATTTTTAAAGCAAGACATGTGCTAAAAGTTTAAAGGACAAGTTGGAAACATTAAGAAAAACATTCCGTTATGGATAACCCCACCACTGCTGGGTGGCAAGATCTTCATGTGCAGTTCTTAAATGCCTGTTGTTGCATTCTTCCCATCGTTTTATCTTCCCATTTTCCACCATTACAAATTTCCACTCTACATTGGCATCAGCTGGCAGAGCGAGTGAATGTGACCAATTACCGTCTTTATCAGAACTTAGAGGGACATGGCGCTCCCATTCGCCAAGTTTCTCATGATCCCCAATGACTGCAATCACCTGAGAGTCAGTGTGCGTGATATAGTGCACTTTGAAGCCAAGGCTTACATTCTGTGGGATTGGCTGAACGGCAGCAACCCTTTTTGTCCTTTGAGGGTCATCATTTAGTTTAGCCTCCGAGGGAGTAGCAAAGCAACTGTTTTCACTAGAGCCTGACCATTTGAAATCAGGGCTTTGCTCTTCTTGGTTGGATGAATGCAAGAAAACACATTTGTCCACAGTTGGACTTATCAGAGTCACATCTTCTGCTTTCTGGTGGATTACTACCTCCGCTTGGCAACTTTCAGTTGATACATGGTTAGTCATTTGACCATTAACTTGTGCACAGGTAGTATTTTCCAGGGTAAGTAAGGGCTTTTTATCAAAAGCCAGGACCATTTCTGATTGTTCAGAAGACTCAAGCTTACTGTGGTCATACAGGCCAAAATTATTTTCACTGTTGACTTGCCTAGAAGAAATGGTAATAGCCGATGCATTGCAATTTGTGACATTCTCTTGACACACTAGGAAAAAGAAAAAATATATACACATCAGGTTTACAAAATATACACCAGTAAACATTAAATTTTTTAAGTTGCAAGTTTTTACATGTTTATGACTGTAGCATGAAACCATATACTTAAAGTTGTTGGAAAGTCAGAAGGTTTTTTATCTTGATGCATCAAGCTAAAAAGCCTTCTGTGTGCAGAAGCTGCCCTACAGCACCCCTAGTATTTACCTGAACCCCAGCAATGCAACGAGTCCCTCAGCCATCAGAAAAAATAAAATAAAAATAAAAATCTATTCACAATTTGAAGCGAGTGGGGTGTTTTTTTTGTTTGTTTTTTTAGAAAATCACCCAGCTCTACCAATCAACAGAGAGGTGGTGGGGTAGAAGCAGGACTCCGTGTCTGAATGGACACAGGGAGCTGTGACTCAGCTTGGGTGCCCCCATAGCAAGCCACTTGCTGTGGAGCACTTGACAGGGAGGGGCCAGGAGAGCCAAAGAGGAGAAAAAAAAAAAAAAAAAAAAAAAAAAACAAATACACGACACAACCCTGACCCCCCCCCCCCCCCCCCCCCTGTACTCACAGTACAACTAGAGACTCTTGAAAATGCATTCAATTACCTTTTCAGTTAAAACATTGCCTCCTGCACACATACCAGTGTCTAAGCTGGCAGAGATCTCAGTAAACTGATTTATATTGGGGGGGGGGGGGGGGGGAGTGTAACCAGGTCTAGGTGCATTACTGAGACAAATGCATCTTCTCTGGTGCTTCTTTGACTGCAAAGCCATATTCAGACACCATGCGCAATGTCTCCAACAAGAACCTGAATGGAAGAGCTTTGCAAATTTAGGTGGTTACAAGAGGGGCTCTTACAGACTTGTTAGCGGAGTGCAATAATCTACATTTTTACCTTACAGTGCCATTTGTATGACAGCTTCATGGTGACAAACTTGTGGTTGCAAAGTCGAAAATGTGCAAATTATGTTGGTTACATCTTGTAAAACACAAAACCATGTCCTGTTCCCTGCTGTGTATGGCCAGCTTTAGGCTAGGACAGACTCTCAACCTTGTCAACACAAGGACACCCTTGAAATAGCTTTCCAATCTCAGGGAACCCCTGATAATTACTTAGGCAATGATACCACTACTTTATTGAAAAGTCACTCATAATATTCTGGGAATGCCTTCATCATGTTTTAGTTAGTCAAAAGGGTCTCCATCTACTGACACCATCTGGCATTATAGTTTTTCCAAGTTTAGGCTACTGATGAAATATTGGATAGCAATAGCATAC
Source organism: Lithobates pipiens (assembly GCF_037356315.1). Lineage (NCBI taxonomy): Eukaryota > Metazoa > Chordata > Amphibia > Anura > Ranidae > Lithobates > Lithobates pipiens. The sequence continues at coordinate 235,359,111 of NW_027507718.1, forward strand.
AGTTAGTAGGGTTGCCGTGTATTTGCCCAAGTACTTGTACTCAGGCAAATGCTCCGATGCTTTATCCGATACCTAGAATTGACACAGGGGGTACAGGAGTGGTATACATGCACTCACTAAAGTAGCCGACAGACACTTCTCTCCCCTCTGTGGCTTCCAGCTGCTTTATTGAAATCTATACAGGGAGGAAAATCGGTGCTTGTAACGCCCCGCCACCCCCCCCACACACACACAGATCACCCCCTGTATACTGCTCCAATCATATCCCTCCCCCCCCCCCCGCCGTGTCCTCCTCCAGTCCCCCCCTCTGTGTCAATCTTTCAGGATGGAGAGCGGAGGAAGGAGCCAATAAATCTGTCAGCTGCTTCCTATTCCAAATGAACAGAGTCGGTGATCACTGTGTTTACAATACTTCAGTTTATGAATGGAGTGGAGCCTCTGTCCTCTCCCATCTCCAGTGCAGCTGAGGCTGCTGAGAAAAGGACTGGGTAATCTCCCTTTCTGTGTCTCAAAAGGGAGATGTCAGGGGGGTTAAGACTCCCGATATCTCACCAAAGACTCACCCCCCCCCCCCCGAGCTGATTAAAATTGTAACAATAAAAAAAAAAACACCGACAGGGGGTTAAACCTTTATTGGGGGGGGGGGGTAGGGGGCTACCCTGGACCTAACACTAACTGCCCTGACAGTTTTTACTGTCACAACTGACACTAAATGCAGTGATCAGTAAATAAATGATCACTGCAATCAGTGACACTGACTGGGAGGGGGGGGGGGGATTTGTGTGCCTATGTGTACCTACATGTCAGTGTAGTGTCACTGACAGTGTGACATGTTTGGTGCACTTACTTTCTGTGTTCTCCTCGCAGTCCAGTCAAAAAGACCGCCCCGAGGAGGATGACATCACTTCCTCCCTGCCTGCGTTTACTATACACAGCGGGGGAAACTTCTCATTCGCCAGGAGCGATCGAGAGGGGATGGCCAGAAACCAACGGCCATCCCCTCATCCTGGATCGCTCCTGCAGCGAAACGGACCGCCGCATCCAGCGGGAGGGGGTCCGATCGGACCCCCCACCCGTTGGAATGCCAGCAACGTACATGTACGTGCCTGTCGGTGCCATTGCGCCGACGTACATTGCCATGCGGCGGTCCTTAAGTGGTTAAAGAGGAGCATTCCATTACAAATACCGTAGCTGCTGAAATGTAATATTAGGACACTTAACTGTCCAGGGTTCACGATGTCAGCACCCTAGCCGATTTTCAGATCAGCTCTCAGGTGCTGCTGCCACCAGGGAAACCAGCAGAGAAGCGTTTCAGCTTCACAGCTGATTCACTACTGCATATGCGCTTTCCAACTGGCCCGGCAGCAGAGGAAGAGGGCTAAACTGTCGAAGGACGGCACCTTCTTCCAGAAGTGGGGAAGGGTACCCACTCCCCCCCCACGAAAAAGGTGCCAAAGGTGGCTCCGGAGGGGGTGGAAGCAGAGGTTCCACTTTTGGGTGGAACACCACTTTAACAGCTACTCAGCTTGACTTAAAGCAGAACTTCTCTCAAAAGGGAAGCTCTGTTTGTATGACTTCAGGATCCTCCGACATTTTTTGTAAGGGGGGGGGGGAGAATATAAAACATTTTCTAGACACGACCAGGAACTAGTTATATTGCAATAGAATGGTCCAATTTAAATTAGTTCTATTTGCATTGATTCACAAATGTGAAGCGGTCACTCTGAGGGAATGGTTTCAAGTTTAACAGTATGTGCAATTTCAGAGGTTCTTTATGTGCTTTTCAATGACATCTGTTTGTCTCAGGCTGGGTTCACTTTTGCGAATTGGATGCAGGTTAACCACATCCTATTCACATGATAGGCTCGCAATGGAGCGCACTTCAGAAAGGTCCTGTGTCTTTGGAATCGTTTCAGGTCTGAATTCAGCCAAAAATTGGACCCGAAATGGTGAACGGGGATGCACTGGACCCCTTCTACAAGCCACGTTACTCAGCTAGCATGAACCCAGCCTTACAGTGTGTGACCACTACCTAGGCACGTCTTGACCCCATTCAATAAATGCCCCACTTTTAGAATTGAATCAATTTTGGAAATTTTTCTGGAGCGTAATCCATAGAGATCCTCTATACCAGTGATGGCAAACCTTGGCACCCCATATGTTTTGGAAATACATTCCACATGATGCTCAACTACACTGCAGAGTGCATGAGCATCATGGGAAATGTAGTTCCAAAACATCTGGAGTGCCAAGGTTTGCCATCACTGCTCTATACCAAAAGTTACTGGAGAAAAAGGTCTAATGTTGCAATTTAAGTAGGTCAACTGCTTAAGTACAAAGTTGAAACTAAGTTGTTGACTTAACAGTTCCTCCAAGCTGACTCCAGTTTTACAACCACTACAGTAAATCCTGGACCAGAAATAAATGGACAAATAGGTGGTCTGATCTCTGAAAAGGCTAATAACTGGCGGTCTAATTTCAAGAAATTCTGTATCAGTCGGCATTTCTCATTCTGTTTTAGTAACCAAAACCACTTTTTGAAAACATAGCTGTGACAGGGCTCCACTGCCCACACAGCTGTGTCCTTCATTCACAGAGTTCTTTGAATGAACTACAAGCCCCATCATCCACTGCAACAGGCAGCTTGTAGTTCTCAATGAACTGCAAGGGTGAAGATGAGTGCTCTGGTAGTTGGTTGACACTTAGCTTTGTAACTGTCCCCCTGTGTTGGAGGTACAGGGAGTCAGGGTCTGCAGAAGCCTGACATTGCACCCACAATCTATTGATAATACATTTGTTATAGTCTTAGACTAAAGGCTCCATTCACACCTGAGCAATAAACACTGCAGGAGAATTATTATCCCAAGCCCCAAGGCCCCTTTCACACTTGTGGTCCAATCAGGCCCCCCCCCCCCCCCGTGTTTTTAACCACTTCCCGACCAGCGCACGACGATGTACGTCGACAGCATGGCACGGGCAGGCATATTGGCGTACATGTACGTCCAATATTCGTTGCCGCCGTGCCATCGGGAGCGCGCCGCCGGCGGCGCGCTCCCGTGCTGGTCGGGACCCCCGTGAGTCCGGTCGCGGGACCCGTGGACTCGATCGCCGCGGGCATCCCCGCGATCGTCTCACGGAGCGGCCGAATGGAGGAAATGCTGTATAAACAACATTTTCCCATTCTGCCTAGCAACTAGTGACGCTGATCTCTGCTCCATGTGATTGGAGCAGAGATCAGTGTACACTAAATGAAAGCCCAACCCCCCCCACAGTTAGTAACACACCCCTAGGAACACTTAACCCCTACACTGCCACCCACTGGTTAACCCTTTCACTGCCATTTACACAGGAATCACTGCATTTATATAGCAGTGATTACTGTATAAATGACAATGGTCCCAAAAATGTGTCAAAAATGTCCGATGGGTCCCCGACAATGTCGCAGTCACAATAAAAAAAAAAAAAAAAAAAAAAAAAAAAAATCGCAGATCGCCGCCATTACTAGTTAAAAAAAATAAAAAAAATAAAAAAAAAATAAAAATGCTATAAAACTATCCCTATTTTGTAAACGCTATAACTTTTGCGCAAACCAATCAATAATCACTTATTGCGATTTTTTTTACCAAAAATATGTAGAAGAATACGCATCGGCCTAAATTGAGGGAAAAAAAATGTTTTTTTTATATATTTTTGGGGGATATTTATTATAACAAAAAGTAAAAAATAATGCGTTTTTTTCAAAATTGTCGCTCTATTTTTGTTTATAGCGCAAAAAATAAAAACCGCAGGGGTGATCAAATACCACCAAAAGAAAGCTCTATTTGTGGGGAAAAAAAAGGACGTCAATTTTGTTTGGGAGCCACGTCGCACAATTGTCAGTTAAAGCGACGCAGTGCCGAATCGCAAAAAGTGGTCTGGTCTTTGACCAGCAAATTGGTCCGGTCTGAAAGTGGTTAAGGTGGACTTAATCAGACCAGGGTATGCATTTGATCTGCTAAAAAGCAGATGGATGGGGCGTGGGTGGTGTGAAATTGTTAAGCCCCCAAAAATGAATGCTTAATATAAAAAATATACCCCAAGAAAAATAACCCCCCCCCCCCCTCCAGAATAGATATTTCTCTATTGGGGGGGGGGGGGGACCCACTACAAAAACCACAATCATAGAAGCTTTGAGCTCAGAGGAGATATTCCTTTTTGTAAAAGATACCTGTTCCATTGTCTTTCTGGACCGGCTCATCACTTCCATTTACCAGTGTCCCTCCATCATCCTGGTCACGATCTGGGTGCATCAAGCCTGTCTTAGCACTGATGGGCACCACTTTATCGGGGACAATGACGTCATTCTCTTTACTGGTTTGCACCAACTTTTCCTCTGTGATCATTGCAGATTTCAGATCCTCCGCAGTGACCCGTGTCTCCTGTCCACCAATAGAGAGATGAAGCTCTTCTCTGGCACCCACCAACACATCATCACCTGTGTCTCCTGAGGGGCTCAGATCTTCATGGACCTGTTCCTCTACACCTGTGGATTGGTGGACCTCAGGTTTGGACTGTTGTGGGGGGTCTTGTCTGATGTGGACCCCCTCTTTGTGTGGGGCAGTAAGGTGGCACCCATCTTCTTTATGGTCCTGCACAAGGTCTTCATGTAAGGTCTCACCTTGGCCATCCCCTTCATCTGTCCCTGTAGTGCTCTTCTCCTTATCCAGCTGAGTAGCTGTGTGATGACTAAGGCTGGCTTGTCCAGCACTGAGCACTGACCTAGTATCAGGAGTCTCCTGAGGCTGGGTGTCCTCACACTCAGGTTCCTCTGGTAGGGAGGTGAGGTGTGTCACCAGTCTTGTGTCCTCTCTCTCCTGGTCTGTGTCCTCGCTCTTCTCCTTCCCCCGGCTCCCGAACCATACCCATGCTAGGACGGCGGTGATAATCCCCAGCACCACGACAGGCCACATGTTGCTTCTGTGATCTGTGAGCTTTCCCTGAGAACCGGACACCATCCCGCCTCCAGCCCGCACTCCCTATTAGTAGATGCGCCGCAGTCCCCGCCCCCAGATCACCGCCCCCTTCTCCTCTCCCAGGATCAGCTGTCCGGGCTGACATCAAGGAGATGGGATTATGGTGGATCAGAGGGACTGTCTCTTATGTAACCACACTTCCCATCTAAACGGCTCTTCATTTACCGCGTGTGCTGCTACACGTGTTCCTGGCGACAAATTTAAAGTGACACTAAAACGAATATCTTTCTTCTCCAAAAACAATCCACTCACCTCTAGTACTTCAGTGTTCCTGACCAGGGATGAGCCCAGGCGTGTTGGAACACGAGTCTGAACCCACCTGAGATACAGTGAAGCAGCCAATCATAAGCAGCGAAGGCATTGCGTCATGTGCGCACACACCTAAGTGCGTCACTGTCCTCAACTAGGGTAGGGTCAAGGGTGGCACCCTGGGGTTCACATAAGGACCCAGTTTGCCCTGAAACAGCATCACGAGTTGCCATGGTGGCGGCTCAGGCAAGCACGCTCTAGGTCCAGGACACGTGGAGTCATTCATTACTATGGTGTTGGGGGCGGCCGGTGTTCTGCCAAAAAACTGTCCCCCCATCGGATAGTGTCCGCCCCGTACTGCAAAGGCGCAGCGCTTGCGCATTACGGAGGACAAGGAGACTCGGAAAGTCTCTGAAGATGAACGGTGCCTGTGCACTGAGTCCAGGTTCAAGCCCCACCAACCAAGTGGACATACGGTAGCATTTACTAACAGCACTTACTCGCTTTGCTTGGCAATTTTTTATTCTAACTCTATGTCCACTTGAATAGTGGGACTTGAACCTGGACTCAGTGCGCAGGCGCCGTTCCTCTTCGTAGACTTTCGGCGTCTCCTTGTCTTCCACACTGCGCAAGCACAGTACAGGACGGACACTATTCGACGGGGGACAGTATTCAACACAACACCGGTGCACCAGAATCATGACAACATATGACTCTGATCCAGGATTTAGAAGAGAGGTTCACCTCCTCTAGACCTGCTCCACCCCTTGCTCTTTGCCATACTGCTGGAGCCAAAATGTGGGCTCTGATGTTAAGAGGGGACTGTGTGTTTGGGGGGACCCCCTAGCTGCCAACAGTCCTGATTTTGGGACCCTCGTCCCGATTGGAGGACGTCCCGATTTAGGATTTTTTCTTTTGTCCATGGAAAATGGGAATGTTTGGGTCTGCAGCAGTTCTGGCTCCAAGAAAATGCCCGCCTGCGACGCCGCTAGAGCTTTCCCCTTGTATTCAGCTACATCTCTCGCTCGTCGTGTGGAGAAGGGAGAGGCCGATCTGTGCAGCCAATGAATCGGCTTCTCTCTTCACAACTCTCTAGCTGGGGTTAGCTGCACTCGGCCCCTCCCCTCTCCACTGAACACAAGGAACGAGAGGAGATGTAGCTAGACTGCAGCCAACACTACGCTGAGGGCACTGATTTAAGAGGCACTCCGCTGGCAGCAATGATTTAAGAGGCACTCTGCTGGGAGCAATGATTTAAGAGGCACTCCGCTGGGGACACCTGATGTAAGAGGCACACTGCTGGAGACACCTGATGTAAGAGACACTCCACTGGGGACACCTGATGTAAAAGACACTCCGCTGGGGACACCTGATGTTAGGAAAGACTCTGCTGGGGGCACCTGATGCCAGGACGGACTCTTCTGGGGGCACTTGATGGCATCTGGTGGCAGGCAACATGGCAGGTGACACACTCAGGGGTCCCACTGATTATGGATTATGGTAAATTGAATAATTTCATTCTATATTACAATGTAATAATAGTAATAATGGGCTTCAATCATCCTGACACCAAAACAACCATGGTGCTGGGATGATTGAAGAGCAGGTGTTTGGAGTATCTTTATCTGCTGATTTGTTAAACTCTAGAATACACATTTCTATTGTGGTGAAGGATCTGGGCCTGCTGTCCCTCCATCCCTCTTTTCTTCCTTCTCTCTCCTTCCCTCCTTCTTTCCTTCTCTCTCCTTCCCTCCTTCTTTCCTTCTTTCTCTCTCCCTCCTTCCCTCTTTTCCCCCTTCTTTCTCCATCTCTTATTCATCTCAGACTCTAACCACACCACCATTTGAGCCATGCCCACATACGCCACGCCCACTATTTCACATAAACCATGCCCATTTTTTGACACAGCACGCAGCGAGCGCCACATAAGCATGCCCCACCCCTAAATATTATAAGACTCCGCCTACAGCCAAAAAAGTGTCCCTAGAATTTTTTTTACAATGTTAACAACTCTGGGACTCTAATGTGAAGGGGAGACTATGATGTGATGGGGGGGCTGATGTGAAGAGTGAAGTCTAATGTGATGGAGGTACTTTGATGTGAAAAGGGACTCGAATGTGTTGGAGGGACTCTGATGTAAAGAGTTGAGTCTAATGTGATTTAGGGTCTCTCATGTGAAGAGTGGAGTCTAATGTGATGGAGGGACTCTGATGTGAAGAGGGACTCAAATGTGTTGGAGGGAGTCTGATGTGATGGGGGGGCTTTGATGTGAATAGGGATTCTGATGTGTTGGAGGGAGTCTGATGTGAAGAGTGGAGTCTAATGTGATGGAGAGACTCTGATGTGAAGAGTGGAGTCCAATGTGATGGAGGGACTCTGGTGTGAAGAGTGGAGTCTAATGTGATGGAGGGACTCTGATGTGAAGAGTGGAGTCTAATGTGATGGAGGGACTCCGATGTGAAGAGTGGAGTATAATATGATGCAGGTGCTTTGATGTGAAGAGAGACTCTAATGTGATGGAGGGACTCTGATGTGAAGAGTGGAGTATAATATGATGCAGGTGCTTTGATGTGAAGAGTGGAGTCTAATGTGATGTGGGATTTAGGAGTGAATGGCAGACTCTAATGTGATGGGGGGGGCTTTGATGTGAAAGGGAGACTCTAACATGATGCAGGGGCTCTCATGTGAAGAGTACAGTCTAATGTGATGGAGGGACTCTGATGTGAAGAGTGGAGTATAATATGATGGAGGGGCCCTGATGGGAAGAGTGGCGTCTAATGTGATGGAGGCACTTTGATAAGAAGAGCAGTGGGGGCTGGTGCTCAATATTTTGGGGGTGGCAAATAAACTTGCCCCTCTCACTCGCACTCCAAAGACTCCCTGGCCAATCGGGTCTCAGGACCCACTTCCTGATAGGTCAGGAGGAGAAGCAGGAAGAAATTGGCAAATATTGTGCTCTGCGCTCCAAGCCCACCCTTTTTTTAAGACAAGAATGGTGTCTAATGTGATGGGGGGGGGGGGCTTGATGAGAAGAGAGACTCTAATGTGATGGAGGGACTCTGATATGAAGAAGAGTAGAGTATATTGTGATGGAGGGGCTCTGATGTGAAGAGTAGAGTCTAATGTGATGGAGGTACTTTTATGTGAAGGGGAGACTCTAAGGTGATGGTGGGCTTTGATGTGAAGAGGGACTTTAATGTGTTGAAGGGGCTCTGATGTGAAGAGTGGAGTCTAATGTGATGGAAGTACTTTTATTGTGAAAGGGAGACTTTAATGTGATGGGGGTTTTTGCTGTGAAAAGAGACTCTAATGTGATGTGGGAGGGGGGGGGGGGGGCTTTGGTGTGATGGGAGACTCTAGTTGTTGGAGGGGCTCTGACGTGAAGAGTGGAGTCATTTGTGTACATTGTTCCAGGCTCCAGTTTCCCATTGATAAGTAACCTTTATGTTTTTTTTTATTTCAGATGGGCTGCCTGAAGATTTTGAATCATTTTAAAGGGTGCTACACAAAAAAAGATTGAGAAACTCTGCCCTACATAAAAGGCAGAAGGCGTTCTCTCGGCTCCCTCGGCTCTCTGCCTCCTCATTGGCTCAGATAGAGTACAGCAGCGGGAGTCAATGCTTGTCCATGCATTTTTATCAATTATCTTTTTACAGAATCAATAGACAGGGGAATAAACAGATAAAACGGAAACATAAAATCTCCATAACTGGATGACTCGGCAGTTATCAAACCTCCTTGGGCAATAACAGAATACTAGTTTAGAAATGTGTAGAGATTTCCAGATACATTCAAAAGGAAAGAAACCCTTTGACAGTTATTAGAGTAATGTTTTAAAATGTTATAAAAACTTTTTAGTGTGTACTTGGGATAAAGCCTATACACATAGGCTTCTGCTTCCTCCTAGTCAGTACTGCAAACTGACTGTGCTTTGTCGCTTAATCTTTGAATGGGCTTTTGGATCCATGACACCCTCACAATTGACACCCCTTCCCTTGCCTGGATACACAGTATCTCACAAAAGTTAGTACACCCCTCACATTTTTGTAAATATTTTCTTATATCTTTTCATGTGACAACACTGAAGAAATTACACTTTGCTACAATGTAAAGTAGTGAGTGTACAGCTTGTCTAACAGTGTAAATGTGCTGTCCCCTCAAAATAACTCAACACACAGCCATTAATGTCTAAACCGCTGGCAACAAAAGTGAGTACACCCCTAAGTGAAAATGTAGAAATTGGGCCAAAAAGATCAGCTCAGCTGTAGAACCACTATTTTCAGGGGAGACCAGCTCCTGTATTTCTCTCATGATAGTTGTATAATTTTAGTGATGCCGTTGTCTGTCCATGTGCCATATTTACCAAGAAACATGTCAGCCAGTGCCCAAAGAAGCATGCTAATAAGAGGCAGCAAAGCCTCGCAGTGAAGATAACATACTCCATCTATAGCTACCCTGATGAGAACTTACCCTGAGGGCAAACAGTGCAGAAATGATCAAGCACCCTCTTAACATTCATGACCAGCTTGACTGGTTACATTTATGGGTAGCTTCAGTTGGTCATATAAAGTCAGTAGGAAATGCAGTAATGTGTGGTGTAGCAACAGGACATGAGTCAGTTGAATATGTATGTTGGGTGGGGAGGTGAATAATGTGAATGTGTAAGGCAATATTGAGGATAAGTGTTAACAAGCAATGGCCCTGGAGACGGGGGCTGGGTGTGACAAATGAAATTCATTTGAAGATGAGGTGGGGGAAACCTCAGCATTTGGCCTGGAAAACATTTTGACGCATTGGACTTTTTAATTGAAGGAGTGTTGACCTTTTGACCAGTTTTTTAATCAATAAAGCAAAGGTAAAATGTCTTAAAAAGATCAAAATGCATTTCATTTTATTGATCTGTCACTGAACAGATGACAGCATACACAGTACATTTTTGATAGATATGTAAAATATAAACTTGTGTAAAAGCATTGTGTAGAGCTTTATGATCATCTGGATAAGTTTGGACCTGAAACCAGCATTGCAGTGATTGGTGTTGACCAAGTGCAGAAAAATAGTACATTGCATTGGAAAGAAAATCAGTCACTTCTAATTTTCAGCACGTTAGAGTGGATTGGCATTCATTTCAGTGGTGTGACCATGGTCTGCCTTCTGACCAGAACTCTGCCTGCTATTCTACTTACTGCTTGTTTCCATGGTTGCTAACTTCAGCTTATCCTTCAACTAGTTTCTGCGCGGATTCTGTGTTCATACCAGATGTTGATCCAATCTGCATCCTGTCTTCTGCTGGACTACTCTGCGGCCCAGATCCGTTGTGCCAACCTTCTTCTCTCTTGTTGCCTGTCTTCCAGAGCACCTTGCAGCCAAGTCCTCTTCACAGAATTTTACTGTATCTCAAGATTGGACATTTAGCACCCATGGCACTCTGTGCCCTCTCACCCCCATCTACCTCTCCAGGGGTGTTTGGACCAGAGGTGTAAAGCAGGCCTTCTTGTTACTTGGACCTCTAACCAGGTACTTGATAGTAGCCTACTGTTAGCCTAACCAGGTACTTGATGTAGCCTACTGTTGCTAAACTACTGGAAATGCTAGGTGTCTAGCGGTCTCTGGCTTCAGTGTTTTTCTTAAATACTGTTCTGGAACAAGCAGACAGCAACTGAAGTAAGTGTGAAAACAGAATGCCTGATCTTCATATTTATTCCAGGTCTGTGACTCAAAGTATTAAAGTAGAATTCCATCCAAAACCTAACTACTTCTAAAAATGCCCCCTCCCTCTCATAACACCTATTCTAACTAACCTGTGTAAAGGCCCATACACACGGTCAGAAAACCTGAAGATAAACTTTGTTTCGATTTTCTGATCGTTAGTATGCTGCTTTTGACAGCCAATTACGAATTTTCGGCAGACAAAAACTGGATGTGCAGGCTTGAAAATGTTTGCCTGATGTGACCACAATGTCCGATTTTCTTTTCATTAGTACATTTTCTGACAAAAAAAATAAAAAATCTGAAGAGCAAGACCAGGCATGCTCAGAAATGAAAGAACACATACAAAACAATTCAACACATTACTTCACTTCTGACATTGAATTATGTTGTCAGGAAATGTTCTGATGGCAAGTACCCTCTTCACTTTCGATTTGAGACAAGCATCAAACAAAAAAAAAGCTGACCAAAATTCTTCCAGTAGTCTGACCGTGTGTACAAGGCTTTAGAAAGTTCTGTACACTTACCTATTTTCAGGCTTCTGCAGTCCAGTCACATGATATGACTCCCCTGTGTCAGCCAGCGGCTTCTGCAGGGGAGAGGAGGGAGTGCTGACAATGGATGAGCCATAAGAGTCCATGGGTGCCATCACTGCTCCCAGGCATTACCAGCCATTGTCAAGTGCTCTCTCCTCTCCCCTGCAGCCGCTGCTGGCTGACACAGGGGACAGCAGGTGACCAGACTGAAGGGGCCTGAAAATAGGTAGGTGTACAGATCTTTCTTACACAAGTTAGTCAGAATAGGAGTTAGGAATGGGGAAGTAGCATGTTTAGGAGTAGCTAGATTTTGCATAGAATTCTACTTTAAAGCTTTTTGACCAGTTTGACAACCAGGCAACTAGCATTTTTAGAAGACATCTTCTCTATTTTAACTCGCATATTGGGTCTTCTGCTGCGGTGGAAGGGGTGCCACCTTGAAAACACCCTTAAGGCACCACCCTTAAAAAAGCTGGCCATGCAGGCTGGTGCCCCCTTAATTACAGAAACTAAATCAAGTCAATCGAATGTTGCCAGCATGCAGACGTGTGCATCAGCATGCTTACTACTCTCCTGCTATAGGCAGGCATTTACTGGCCATCTAGACTACCGGGATATTCCCGGTGGGCCGATAGCTCAGTGGGCCAGTCAGATGCAGTCCTGGAGCCACTCCTCTCTGACAGTGAGTGATTGCGATTTCACTCCTGTCAGGAGGAGCAGCTTCCGTCATATTCTGGAGAGAGCATTAGGCTTCCTGCTCCCTCCAGCCTGCAGGAGGAGATAGACGGCCGGCAGACTTTCCTTCCTCTCTCCCCTGATCACTTGTTATCACATGACTGGAGAGAGGAAGAAGAGAAGCTGCCTTCAGAACTGTGAGTACAGGTGGGAGGGGGACACTGATGTAAGGGGGCTGCTGATGGGACTCTGATGTAAAGGGGCTGCTGATGGGACTCTGATGTAAAGGGGCTGCTGATGGGACTCTGATGTAAGGGGGCTGCTGATGGGACTCTGATGTAAGGGGGCTGCTGATGGGACACTGATGTAAAAGGGCTGCTGATGGGACTCTGATGTAAGGGGCTGCTGATGGGACACTGATGTAAGGGGGCTGCTGATGGGACACTGATGTAAGGGGGCTGCTGATGGGACTCTCGTGTAAGGGGGCTGCTGATGGGACACTGATGTAAGGGGGCTGCTGATGGGACACTGATGTAAGGGGGCTGCTGATGGGACACTGATGTAAGGGGGCTGCTGATGGGACTCTCATGTAAGGGGGCTGCTGATGGGACTCTCATGTAAGGGGGCTGCTGATGGGACTCTGATGTAAGGGGGCCGCTGATGGGACTCTGATGTAAGGGGGCCGCTGATGGGACTCTCATGTAAGGGGGCTGCTGATGGGACACTGATGTAAGGGGGCTGCTGATGGGACTCTCATGTAAGGGGGCGGCTGATGGGACTCTGATGTAAGGGGGGGTGCTGATGGCACACTCAAAATGTAAGTGGGCTGGTCTGGATGAAGTCCAGGGCCAAATTTCTGTCCCAGTCCAGCCCTGGCCATAGGCATACAAACTCGCATTCCTGGTGTGACAAGTTGGTGGTATCAAGAAGGGGTATCTCACACTGCCAATGTTTTTAAGTAACAATATAGGAATTAACTTTCTAAATGCTATATAGCAAAAGTGTAACTAAGGGAAGAGACAATGGCTTTTTAATGTTCGCCTAAACAAAAACGAGAATTCAACCCTTGGTTTGAGGCACACTGCAAAGGTAACTTTGGGTTCAGCTATAAGTGAGAAATTGGATGCATGTTGTAAACTGTTAAAAACAGCCCTTTATTTTTGCAAACTTTGATGTCAGCAATGCATTACAAATATTTCAGTAACATTTATTGTTGCACTGCCAATTATAATGTTGACATTTTACAGTGCTTGCCCTTGTACTTTACACCTTTCGGGATGGTTAAGTATGAGTGTGTTCATGTTGTACAATAACCCTAAAACAAGTTAATATTTAAACCAGACAGAGGACAGCAGATGTGACCAAAAGAACATAGTCAGTTTATTATGCTTTCTTCATGGGTGGATGCCGAGCCAGACCGGTACCAAGTGTTCCCTGACGTAGATATATCTCTGGATTCTGTTGGAATTTCTCTTCTGGAAGGCACAGCATCATTCTTACACAATATTTTGTCGAGAAACTGAAAGAAAAAAAATATAATCTGTTCTGATACATGAAGAAAACATGACAATCTTTCTTAAAAAGGTCCTTTGTGGTGCACTTAATGCATTCACTTTATGTTGTGCGCTACTGTGCATTGCTTTAAATTAGAAGCCCAGGCTAAAATTAACTAAGCTTAAAATAGCTTCCAGCCATCTTTTAACTCCTATTCTAACTACACTGAAAAAGGAAAATGCATATACTTACCTATTCTCAGACAAACAAAAAATGTTGAAGAAAGCGCTGTAACACAAGAAAATAATTATGATGCCATTCCTTGCTAAAAGCATGAACGTTTATTAAACAAGGGCATACAGAGGCAAGGGATGGCTGCAAGTGGCATCACCAACCCAATGGAAATACCTGGAAGTGGGAGCTGCAACAGTGACAGGGTGGCTCCTAGTATTACGGTCAATCAGCTTGGGCTGTCAGATGAAGGGTATGCACAGCCAAACTCCTGGGAATGGAGGGGAGGTTGGGCTGTCAGATGAAGGGTATGCACAGCCAAACTCCTGGGGAGGTTGGGCTGTCAGATGAAGGGTATGCCCAGCCAAACTCCTGGGGATGGTCCAAGTCCCAGCCCGATGGCCCACTGGAGGGGCTGATGATGAGGTCAGCACTTGGGTGTATGGATTGGTCGACTGGGGACACAGAGTGCCCAGATCTGATGGCTGTGTAGTGTATTCCGTTAGGAAGGGAGCCAAGCTGAGCCGACTGCACAAGAAACGTAAAAGTCAGCTGCAAAGACTGCATGTTTCGGGGCAAAAATCCCCTTCTTCAGGTCTTATAATTCTCATGATACTCTGGTCCAGTCACGCGATCTTCTCAGCGGCTGGCTTCAGGGGAGAGAAGAGAGCACCAACAGTGGCTGGAATGCCTAGGGTGGTGACTTCACCTGTACTATGGGGCATTCATTATCAACTGTCGCTCCTCTCCACTTTTTAACCTTTGTTGTTAGGCACAACTCTGAACTCTAGTTCCAAACAGGTTGCTGAACTTGTATTGTGGTTTAGCTTTCCATGGGCCTTACTATTTGGTACCTACCTCCCGACCTTGCAGCGGTTTATACCATTGTTCCGGCTTTCCAAGGGTATTGTACTCTTCCTATTTCTGTAAGTGAACTCATTCTTAATGCATGTTCCCTTTGTTAAAAAATGTATTAAAATGGAAAATTTGCTAATTAACCAAGAGTTATTAAAGTATACAGCACCTCCAGCACAACTTTTGTGTGTGCGCACATCTACAAAAGTACCAAACCTACATTATCCTACTATACAAATCTGGGACTGAACATGTCTATAGAGACTCTATCACTTGTCACTTAAAAGAAAAATGGCAAGTGTGCTAGACTGACCAATATATATATATATACACATTACTGCACAGTGTGGCGCAACTCCAATAAAGTAGATTAATAAAAACACAATATAGTGCAAACAGTAAAAAACTATAGAAGTGTACACAATAAATATACACAATATCTAAGAAATCCATCAATAAAGTCCATATAAGATGATCTTATCAATCTTCTAGTGACACACAAAAAACAGTCTATAAAATGGTAAATAGTCCACCACTGTGTGACAAAATCCTGAAGTATCAGTGTCACCCAACCTTTGTGCACATTAGCCACTCGCCTTACATTTATGACCCCTTCATCCCCAGTAGGGTCATAAAAAGCTGTGGTTCCCTTTAAGGAAAATAAAGCTGGGGATATAGCGTCCTTACACCTCCGTGTCTTCTATGCCACTAGATCAGCCACAAACTGCACTTTATAGATAGAGTTCTGATATGGATATTGTGTACACTTTCTATTTTTATTGTTTGCACTATATTGTGTTATTAATTTACTTATTGGAGTACCGGTATATTCTATTTTCAGCGTGGTGAAATCACTTTTTAGATGTGAGGGGCAATTCCCTTATTATTTGTTCATACATTTACAGTTAGGTTGCTCTAATTGTTATTATTTGTTGTTTGGTATTATACATACATTATACTATAAATAATGTAATGGGTAAAACATTTTAGTGAAGAAACTTTCATGTGTAGTTATACTAAACTTTAAATTAAAGTGGTTCTAAATCCTAAGGTAAAAAAAAACCTGAACCTTATCGTGATCCAGCGCTGTGCATGAGAGCTGTGGCTCTCCTGGCTTTGTCCCTCCTCCCTGGGCAGATCCATTGGCTCCTGCTCCTGTCAATCAACTGCAGTTACGAGGGAGCAGGGCCGAGTCTCACTGTCTTTGTCAAAAGACGCAGCAGCCGGGCTCGGGAGCGAGCCCACACAAGTGCCCCCATAGGAATCTGTTTCCTATTAGGGTACTAGCAAGAAAGGAGAAGCTCGGACCGCCGGCAAGGGACCCAAGAAGTGGAGGATCAGGGCCACTCTGTGCAATTCTATTACACAGAGCAGGTAATATAGACATGTTTGTTATTAACCGCTTCCCGAATGCATCATGCAGATATACCGCGGCAGAAGGGCACATACAGGCAGAATTACATACCTAAACGTTGCCCTTTAAGAGGTGGGTTGCAGGCACGCGTGCCCGCCGGGAGCTCCATGAGCGTGATCGCAGGTCCCCTGGACTCGCTGTCTGCGGGGATACCCGCGATCGTCTCATGGAGAGGAAGAACGGGGAAATGCTAATGTAAACAAACATTTCCCTGTTCTGCCTAGTGACACTGTCACTGATCAACACTCCCTGTAATCTGGATCGGTGATCAGTGTTGTGTCACACACACCCCCTCCCCCCACAGTTATAATCACTCCCTAGGACACACTTAACCCCTACAGTGCAACCTAGTGGTTAACCCCCTTCACTGCCAGTCACATTTATACAGTAATCAATGCATTTTAATTGCACTGATTGCTGTATAAATGTGAATGGTCCCAAAATCGCGCCAAAAGTGTCCGATCTGTCCACCATGACGCAATCACGATAAAAAAATAAATAAATAAATCGCTGATCGCCGCCATTACTAATGAAAAAAAAATTATATTAAAATATCCCCTACTTTGTAAATGCTATAACTTTTGCGCAAACCAATCAATAAACGCTTATTGCAATATGGCATTTTTCTTTCCTTATGATCTCCGAAATAGCTAGCTTACACATAATCCAGGGCAGTCATTGCATACCAGACTCTGAAACAGTCTTTCTTGTGTAACAGCTACACAATCAAGTTAGGTTTTCAGGGATATATCTGAAAAGACTTGCACATCATGCTATGAGATTCTGTCAAGTTTTAAAAGCTGTGAAAATGTACTAGACTCTACTAAAGAAGGTGTTCTTATTGCTGTGCTCATATTGTGGGAATTTCTCCTCTTTTTGTTGAGTCTGATATCCATTTAAATTTGTAATAGATTATAAGTGGGGAGATATTCTGTTACTTCCTGTTGTTCTGATTCTCATTAAATGGACAGGAAGTGAGAGGAAATTGCCTAAACAGCAGCAGTGGCAGGATTTTGTACAGTTATAGGCATGTGTGAATAGATTATATTGTCTGCTATGATCAGCTTTAGGTAACAATGATACAGAAGGATTACAGGTTACAAGGGCATTAACATGTTAGCTGCAGTCTTTATTGTATTTTGGAGCACTTTCCCTTGAGCTGTGAAAATACAAAATCCATCACATTTTTATTACAAAAGATTACTGCTCAAGTCGTAACAAAAAAAGTACACCTCACCTCTGGTCTTCTGTAACCTTTCTTCTCAATAAATTCTTTGAAAGCAGTAGTTCCATGAAGCTGCAACAATTCTTCATCCTATAATTAAACAAATGAGTTGCTAAAAAAAAATCCATATTTTTTAAGCATAACCTTCATTTAGGAACACACAACAAGGCTACACAACACACACAGACAAAAAAAAAAGTTTCTCTACAGTTCCTGTCTCCACTTTATACAGAATCTGATATATCTTTGTCAATCTAACATCCCAAAATGCACTTGTAAGGTTTTGTATGCTGCAAACGTTGACCTGCCCATATGGATCTATGTTGTCATCATTACCGTCAAGCAAACCCAGAACATTGAATATCTAAACTTTACACACATTAATATTTGCAAAATTACACTTCCTCATCTCAGGTCTGTTTTGATCAAGCGTCACATGGGTATAATGATTGTGATTCTTTTTATGTAAGGTACCTTTTGACTGAGCTTGGTTTTTGAGTGAATGCCATTTTCATTATTTTCCAATGCTGGGTCTTTTAATGGTTCATTGGCTTTAAGTTCCTTCCACATTTTAGGATCCAGGTACCAAGCCCCATATCTAGATTTCACCCAGCTTTTGTTGTACGTGGTCTCCTAAGAAATAAAATAAGTCAGAATCATGGCTTACTCCTTATGTGTATAAGGCAGACACAAAACTGAACAAGCACATATCCAAACCTAAGAACATAAATGTAAAAATATATGGCAGCTTACCAATCCTGTGACGTGGTGGCTGCATTCGATTTTAGGCTTTTTTCCCCTTATTTTCAACTGGTGATCTGGCAAGTAACACACTTCCTGTTCTAGGGTGGCTCCATGTATGGAGGGGTAACAGACACACCCTATTTTCTGGAGAATGTAGTGATAGGCAGACCATACACTATACATTTTTTTTGTTTAACCAGCAGGTTAAAACGAAAAAAAAAAAAAATGGGCTGATTCCCCCATCAACACATTCGGGTTGTATAGGGGAATCACTATTGTGTTCTGCCAGTGGGGAGCCTTCCCCTTTGGCAGAATAAAATGATTGATCTTGCCGGCTATAGATGGCGACACCGATCATTTGGCAAAACGATAGATTGACTTACCATATTTATTGGCGTATAACACACACTTTTTCCCCTTAAAATCAGGGGGAAATCGTGCGTGCATGTTATACGCCAACCCCCCGCAGATTGTCAGCTTCTCTACAGCTTTTCTGCCGTTCTTGGTGGCTTTAAGCGAGAACTGCCGAGCGCGGAGGAAAGCCGCCGAGTGCAGCTCAAAATAGCCGAAAGCCGCAGAGAACAGCCGAGAGCTACCGAGCGCCGCCAAGATACACAGGACATCCACTCTGTATCTCGGCGGCGCCATTTTTATATGGCAATCCTGCAATAGACATTGACAAGGCTGCAAATGACTGACAAGGCTGCAATGCAAGGCTGCAAATGACACTGACAAGGCTGCAATGCAAGGCTGCAAATGACACTGACAAGGCTGCAAATGACTGACAAGGCTGCAATGCAAGGCTGAAAATTACTGACAAGGATGCAATGCAAGGCTGAAAATGACTGACAAGGCTGCAATGCAAGGCTGCAAATGACTGACAAGGCTGCATTGATGGGCATTTAAATGTAAGTTTTTTTCCTTAAACTTCCCTCTTAAAAGTTATTTTCTTTAAAATTCCCTCCTAAACTTGGGGTGAGTGTTATACGCCGATAAATACAGTATGTGTAAAACCAGAGAGCCCATACATGTTTCTTTTCAAACTGGGAGCTGGGTATTTATGATATCACCTTTAGCACCACCTACTGATGAAATGTACTATTGTGACAAGGCCCATTCACACTAAAAACTGCACATCTATTGCGCATGTTTTCCTTGCATCTATGCATGCATTTGATGCACATTTTTATGTGTTTTTCTATCTTAATTTGTTCTGTGAAGTCACTTCCTTCTTTCCTTAGGCTTCTATGTGCATGGTGATGCATTGCAGTGCGTTTGAATGTGTTTACATGTGTTTGCATGTGGAAAAATGCAATATGTTGTACCTTTTTGCACTGCACTGCACTGCAATGGTGTGAATTATACCCTCAGGATAGCCTGGATTTTGGACTGTCTATGCAGTTGGGGTACAGTCAAAAATGTAGCCAACTGCACCTGGTGTGAATGAGCCCTTACAGTTGTGGTGTAGTTTACAAGAGGCTACTGAAAATAGAGCAACATGAACCCCCCATACATACATAAAGGATAAAACTGGGTTTATGAGCCATTTTCGGATGTCCTGGTTCTAGCACACATTTGAAACCCTGATCCTACCTTACACTCTCTTATCCCTGTAGGTGCCTTGGTCATTTCTTGTCGAGGCAAAACACCCACAGACATTCTCAATTCTGCAGGTACGTTGTTCAGCTCTACCACGTGGATCGGGACGCTGAGGGTAGGTTTGGTGTCATATCCACTGGCAAAAAGGCTGAAGATGGTGCCTTCATTGACATTGCAGTTTTCTCCTCCCTAAAAGGAATACAAATGTTAGTTCAACCCAATATTTTTTAGCTAACAAATAAGAGGTAAAGCAATATTAAACCCTTAGCATTTGTTTAGCTTAACACATTGCGGTCAATAAAATGAACAGTCCCCAGGAAACTATTTAGTAAAAGTCTTACCCTGGCACTGGCAACTTACAACTTTCAACGCAGCTGGCTCTTGCCTTCTCAGTGTTGCTTCCCTGAACTTTCAGTCTTCACAGGAAAGCGTTAATAGCGGACAATGCAATCTATGATCAGTCTGTTAGTTTGGATAAAGGACACTGGAGGAGTAGAGAGGTGCAGAAGAGTGCCTTGCCATCCTGGGCTATAGGGGTGTGTGTTTCTATCAATGCATAAAGTGTAGGAAGAAACAACTCTAGTCTCTGCATACATGGGTGGCTCCATAGAATGCTGCAAGAGAAAGTAGCCACCTTGAAACAGAAAACCTGGAGCAGTAGTCATGGCACCAGTTTAAACTGGAACTTAACAAGGATTAAAAGATAAAGCTTTTAGGCAGGTGAAGCCTAATTTCTCTGTTGTAGGTAGTGCTTTTCAGCTGAGGCACTGCAGTTGGAGAGGAAGTCAGGATGAACGTGGTTCCTCTATGGTTTCCTGTGTCACTGGGGAAGCTTACCCTTTGGCTGCTACCGACTCATTTGACTCTGGCAGTCATCTTGGGTCATGCAGAGCTTTTTTAAGGCCCTGGCTGCCAGGATTGGCAACCATTTTTGTGAGTTTGTAGAGTAGGGATAGGTACCCCGCCTGGTAAGAACAGAACTAGCGGCAGGGAAAGGTTCCTGATGAGAAGGGAAAACGTAGGATTCTCAATTTCTCTGGAAATCTGCCTGCTTGGGCACAAGGCTAGGCTGCATTCTAACCCTCTGTAGACACTGTCAGTTCAGCTGAATCCTGCTCTCTCTCTCTGCTGTTGGAACTGCCTTTCCACCGGGTTATTTGTGAACTGTCTCTGCATTATTTCAATTACAAGTTCTGTCATTGCACTAGGACTGAGTGTATCATTGCAGCTGCACCGCTCTGCACCCCACCTACACATGGCGGAAGTCGGCAGGCTATATCCCTCACTGCGGGTGTGAAGGAGGATCGGGCTTCAGCATGGGATTGGGCTTAGCCCTAATAATGAAGTTCAATGGCTCTAACATTCCCTTGGCAGAGTGAAAGGAGAGACTGGAGAGGGCCAAGTGCCTGTATTAGGTTCCAGCTTGGCTGGTGGCGGAGCTGGCTATAAATGGCCTAAAGGTTGATGTCCATCACCACTAATCTTAAAGAATTCCACTTCAAATGTGGTGGCTGCGTTCATTTTATTTTTTTAGTATTTTTTCCTTCATTTTCATCTGATGATCTGATTCTTTTATGTTTTATGGTGTCTCCACTCCAGTGCAGGAGCAGCAGAGACGCCTTTGGACAGTGGTACTGTCAATCTGGGGGGAGGGCAATGTCAGAAGAGCTAGAAAATTTAGATAGACCTGACCAACGGGGGCTTCTGGCGAGTGCCCACAGCGCATCAGCATTGCGTACCGTGCTCCATGCGTGACGTCATTTTTTGCAGTTGTGGTGGAAGCACAATGTTTTCTCACCCAGACAACTCAGCTGGGTATTCAGCGTCAGCCACGGGGGTGTCTACTGCCCAGGCTGGGGCCCCTTCCTGCACTTGTCCTGCTGCCATGACGCTGGTGGCAGACTTTGTACGTGGGAATATATAGGACGGCTCTCCAGGCACAGTTCCTCTAGTTCAGTGATGGAGAACCTTGGCATCCCAGATGTTTTGGAACTACATTTCCCATGATGCTCATGTACTCTGCAGTGTAGTGGAGCATCATGGGAAATGGAGTGCCAAAACATCTGGGGTGCCAAGGTTCTCAATCACTGCTCTAGTTTGTTGCAAATGTGTACACGCCTTGTTCCACTGAAGCACTCTGTTCCTATATACATATTTAAAGCAATCACCAAGCGATCTCATCACACTGCTATTCAGTAAGTCTTGATGAGTGGGATCTTCTTATGGTGCTCTTTGCATACATCCTTCATTCACCTTCGTTCTCTACATCTCTGTTGGTGTCTCTTGACACTATCTAACCTGCACATGTTTCCATTTCTGTCACATTCCATCTGGGTACCTAGTCTTATCTCACTTCTTAAGGATATTTTATCTATTTATTACAGACCCCATTGGAAAATATCACTCCTGTCTATTACCTTGGTCACACATTATGGTAATCTGTACTATGGGAATATTGCGTGTGCACCCTCTTGGTGCAGGGCTTCTGTCTACCTCAGCTCCTGGGACAGACTCCCTCTCCGGCCCTGTCCCCACACATACTTCACACCGTTGTTATCTGTTGCATATAAGTACTCAGGACTGCAGATCCTGTCTTTTTCAGATGTGGTTACTGTAACAATAGGCTTAATTATATTTTTGTTTCTTGTAGATACCCTATAGCATCCGCCCCTGAGGAAGTGCTTTTTACACAAAATGCGTTGGGCATTTAGGATATAGCTATATGCCTCAATAGGAATAATATCTAGATTCTCTATCCAATTTTTTCAACTCATTTAATATGGTAATATGGTCTGTGCTGCTAAGTTGACATGTGTACATATATGAATTTACATATTTTATATCAACAATATCTATTCTTGCTATGTGCTGTTTATGTATATATCTATGACTATGATGTCCATGCCATGTGTGCATGTGTGCTGTATATATATATATATATATATTACTGTTTCTACATGTTTTTTTATTACTGCATTGTATTTTATTACTCAGGTCAATTAACCACTTGCCGCTTGCAGATGGCAGGACATTACGGCTCTCCCAAAAGGCCGCTCCTGCGTGCCCGTGGGGGCGTACAGGATGGAGATTGTGGTCGCCCATGTTGCTAGGACACGGCGCAACTCCGATCTCTGTAAAGAGCAACTGATGCAGCTCTTTAATCATATGATCGGCTGTGTCCTATCGCAGCCGGTGACACATGTAAATAAGGAAGTGTCAGTAATCGGCTCTCCTCGCCTCACACTGACAGAGCCGATCAGCGCCATTTCCTCGCAGGGGACAGTGAGAGATGTAATCAGGGCACTGATGATCAGTGCCCGGATTACATTAGAGTGCCACCTGTGCCAACCAGTGCCAGCAATCAATGCCCACCAGTGCCAACAGTCAGTGCCCACCACAGCCAGAAATCAGTGCCCATTAGTGATGCCAGTCAGTGCTGGCTTTCAGTGCCGCCTATCAGTGAAGCCCATCAATGCCCATCAGTGCCACCCATTAATGCCCATCAGTGCCCATTAGTGCTACCCATCAGTGCCCATCAGTGCTGCTTATCCATGCCGCCTATCAGTGCCCACCAGTGCTGGCTATCAGGGCCTGTCAGTGCCACCTATCAGTGCCCACCAGTGCCACCTATCAATGCCCAACAATGGCAAACATATGTGCTGCCTATCAGTGCTCATCAGTGCCACCTATCAGTGTCCATAGGTGCAGAATATTAGTGCCACCTAATCAGTGCCCATAAGTGCCATCTCATCAGTGCAGCCTATTAGTGCTTATCAGTGCCGCCTCATCAGCGCACATCAGTGAAGGAGAAAAATGACCTATTTATACAAAATGCACTAACAGAAACAAAGAAAAACAATTTTTTCAACATTTTCTGTCTTCTTTTATTTCTTTTAGGAAAAAATAAAAATCCCAGCAGTGATTAAATACCACCAAAAGAAAGCTCTATTTGTGTGAAGAAAATGATAAAAAAATTTCACATGGTTACAGTGTTGTATGACCGTGCAATTGTCATTCAAAGTGTGACATCACTGAAAACTGAAAAAAAGGCTTGGGCAGGAAGAGGGTGAAAGTGCCTGGTAGACATGGTTAAACATGTTTAAATACAATTGTACATCTACCAGTCAATAATGTCATTCAAAGTCCCAAACTCCCTTCTTTGTTTACCTGAACCAGGGATGGAGGCACACATTTATGTGCCTCATCTAAAGTTCCAAACTCCCCCCTTTTTTAAACAAATTAAAGCGGTTCTTCACCCTAAAGGGGAAGTTCCGCTAATCTGATCCCTCCCCCCCTCCGGTGCCACAATCGGCACCTTTCAGGGGGGAGGGGGGTGCAGTTACCTGGATAATCCAGGTAACTGCACCCACTTCCGGCCAGACAGCCGCAGACCCGCGCAGACGCCCCGCCCCCCATTGTGTTCTGGGAAACACACAGTTCCCAGAGACACAGCGGGGGACCATAAGAGACGCGACTCGCGCATGTGCAGTAAGGAACCCGGCAGTGAAGCTGTAATACTTCACTTCCCGATTCCCTGACAGAGGATGGCGGTGGGGGCAGCAGCGAGACGAGCGATCTCCCGCCGACATCACTGGACCCTGGGACAGGTAAGTGTGATTTTATTAAAAGTCAGCAGCTGCAATATTAGTAGCCGCTGGCTTTTAATATTTTTATTTTAGGTGCAGAACCGCTTTAAAGTCGAACTCCAGGTAACTCTTTTTTTACACAGTAAAAGCAACAGTTTTTTTTCCTTTTGGAATAAAGGTTTTACATAAATAAATTTAAGCTGACCATTGTAAGTTCCCCTGTCAGTGTTAAATAGTTTGTCTCATCCCTCTAACTTCCACTTTCGCTAGAAAGCTTGGTCTGTTAAAGGAAGTTGATAAATAACAGGTTCAAATTAAGTAATGCAGCCACCATGAAGAATCGGTAAGCTGTTAGCCCTTGTACACACGGTCGGACATTCCGATGGACAAAGTCCGATAGGACCGTGTTGTCGGATAATCCGACAGTGTGTGGGCTCCATCGGACTGTTTCCGTCGGAGTATCCGGCGGACCAAGTTTTCCAGCTGGGCTATAAAATTTTCCGACAACATGATCCGACCGGACTTTGTGTAGAGAATTCCGATCGGACAAAGTGCCACGCATGCTCAGATCAAATTCCTAGACCAAAGCTACTGGCTACTAGCCTGAACGTAGTCCCGTCCTAGGGAAATAACGTCATCATATTAAGTACGATCGGATTTTCTGACAACTTTGTCCGACTGTGTATGCAACAGTTTCGGACAAAATCCGTCGGATTTGGTTGTCGGAATGTCCGACTGTGTGTACAAGGGCTAATACATATATACAGTGTATACTATAGTACAGTATATATATATATATATATATATTATATATATATATATATATATATATATATATATATATATATACTGTGTATACTATATTGTAATAAATATTTTCTGTTTATTCCAAACCTCAGCTTTATTTGGCTTAGAACAGAAAATATGCAAATGGGAAGCTAAAAAGTCCTTTGTTTAAAAAACAGATCTGCATTGTAACTGCAGGAACAATGGATACAATCTATCTAGTTATTCTGGTTGCGCAGGTCTGTCAGGTCACTTAGCTCACCACCATATATTCAGGTATATACAATCACTGCCTTATTGTATCCAGACAGCAACATTAAAATCTGAAAACTTTTTTTTTTTTACTATTGCATTAGGGTGGACAAAGTTACAATTACAATCATTTCAAATTACTTGAATAATCAGGCTGTGTGTGACCTCAATAGGGAATTATAATGAGCCCCTTCAGCTATTGGAGATGCTCATTAACACGCACAGAGACTTTGCAACCTGTTGGAAAATCTCTTTGTGGGCAGACTTCATCTGTCCTTTTATGCAAAAACAGGAAGAATCAAACACAAATAATATATTGTGACTGTCAGCCAAGCATTACAGCCGGTCCTGGCATGTGGGCAATCTGCTTGAGGACAGAAATATATCTCCTTGCTTGTGGCATTCAGAGATATAAAGTAATAGGCATGCTGGCATGGTAGGCATGGTAACAAATAATCTGGCCATAAATTTCTTTGTTTTTATTGGATTTCCTTGCATGAGCTGTGCTGCATCGCTAAAAATAAAAAACTGAAAATAATTCATAACACTAGAGCTGCTTAGCTTATACCAAACTCTGAGTGGCAGGAATACAAGCGGAGAGGATCCCATAAGTCAGCATTGGAAGACACACAGTTTTCCATATTCTGTCTGAAAGTGGAAAACCTCATTAAAACATTTCAATTATCTCAACATTTTTAGAGAACCCAGCCAATTATGCCACCAGCCATTTGAATATCTGCTATTTTTTGGCAGTAGATGGGAAAAAAAAATACAAAAAAACATCTTAGCTTGGCCTGGTTTTAGGAGTTTTCATGTTTTAATACGACTGCCCATAAACTCTAGGTGCCCTGAACTGCTTTGCCTAGCAAACATTATGCTACAGTTAAAATGAAAGGCTCTCATTAAAACGAATTAACATGTAAGAGATGCTAGGTTTCAAGTATTGCAAACTTGCCAAAGATGTCACCCAGTCACAGAAGTCCTTAGTCGCATGCTTGACACTTTTATTTAATGCTGGTGTCAATGGTCTTGGAACCTTAGATCTTTTCTCCTCCTTTACAGGCTCCTCTTGCTTGACTATCCAAGTATATGGATTTTTAAGCCTAGACTGTTCGCTCCTGTAAATTCGAGATTCAAACAGCATTAAATCTCACTATGCTGAAACAAAAATAGATGGAATAAATATATTTAGCTTGATTTATTGGCAGCATATGGATTGCAAAAACAAATTATAACATTTAGCAATAAATATGATTATATGTTTTATCATTTATTGTATCAAAATAAATAAAATACAATAATGCCTGCCTAAGAATTAGATCTAAGTTACAAGTTTAACAAAGCTGTGTTTACTTTTGGTAGTTCATCAGAAATGTATCACCACTTTGCAGAGAAAATATGACATTGTCCAAAGCCCATAGAAAAGTGCGGACTTTTTGCAATCTGTTTTATGAAGCTTTTAAAAAGTTTGGAAGGGTGGTGTTAATAAATTAGTGCGCTTATCTAAATAATGTAAATGCTGAAACACATAATGTATCATTGTAAATACAATGCTGTATGTATTTCTTTTAGAAGAATACATGGTTTGAACTGTTTAGCCGTGTAAGGGTGGGCAGTTCCTACATTGTTTGACACCCCATAGTTATATCTATATGGGGTGGGTGGCTACTCCAAGGAGAAGATGGGGAAGGCAGACGCAATGAACTAGACACACATGGGCCAAGCAGTTTATACCATTTCTGTTATGTTTAGAATTTAGCAGTACATTGTAGGCCTCTTTCAGCACTCTCGAAAACTCTTTATCTTTGCGGCCTGTCTTCCATACCACTTACAATTCAACTGCTTTGGGTGTCAGTCCATTCAAAAGAATATTATGTTTTTTTTTAGATACTGGATGGTTAAAGCGGAACTTTACTCATAACAGTTGGATAACAATTAAAGGGGGTTGTAAACCCTTGTTTTCTTTTAAAAAACAAACATGTCATACTTACCTCCACTGTGCAGTTCGTCTTACACAGAGTGGCCCCAACCTCGTCTTCTGGGGTCCCTCAGCAGCGCTGGTGCCTCCTCCCCGCAGTGTCTACGTTGGAGAAGAGCTCTCCTTGGTGGACACCCGTGCAGGCGCGCTCCTGAGTCCCACATCTGTGTCCATTGGCCCTGTCCCCTGGCGCTGCCTAATTGGATTTGACTGCCAGCAGCGGAAGCCAATGGCTGCGCTGCTATCAATCCATCCAATCAGGACATGAGACACCAGCTAGAGGTGGTGTGCTCATCCCAGACAGAGAAGACAGCGTTCAGGTGAGTAAAATGGGGGGGGGGGGCTGCAGCACTATAGAAGGTTTTTCGCCTTAATGCATAGGACTAAGCCCCTTTTTGCGATTCGGCACTGCGTCGTTTTAACTGCCAATTGCGTGGTCGTGCGATGGTGGCTCCCAAACAAAATTTACGCCGTTTTTTTCCCACAAATAGAGCTTTCTTTTGGTGGTATTTGATCACCTCTGCGGTTTTTATTTTTTGCACTATAAACAAAAATGGAGCGTCAATTTTGAAAAAAATGCAATATGTTTTACTTTTTGCTATAATAAATATCCCCCAAAAATATATAAAAAAAAACATTTTTTTTCCTCAGTTGAGGCCAATACGTATTCTTCTACAAATTTTTGGTTAAAAAAATTGCAAGCGTTTATTGATTGGTTTGAAAGTTATAGCGTCTACAAAATAGGGGATAGTTTTATGGTATTTTTATTAATAATTTTTTTTTTTACTAGTAATGGCGGCGATCAGCGATTTTTATTGTGACTGCGACATTATGGTGGACACGTCGGACAATTTTGACACATTTTTGGGACCATTGGCATTAATACAGCAATCAGTGCTGTTAAAAATGCATTGATTACTGTAAAAATGTCACTGGCAGTGAATGGGGTTAACCACTAGGGGGCAGTGTAGGGGTTAAGTGTCTGTGTTTTTTTAACTGTAGGGGGCGTGGCTTGGCGTCTGATGTCACTGATCGTCTTTCCCTATAACAGGGAACAGACGATCAGTGACAGCCTCACTAGGAAGCACGAGAGAGGTTTGTTGACACTTTCCTCTCCTTGTTCTTCAGCTCTGTGACCCGATCGTGGGACACCAGCGGCAATCGGGTCCCACGGTCATGGAGCTCAGGACCGGGTCACGCGCGCGCCACAGGCGGCGCGCTCACGACCCATGGCTGGCCACTTAAAGGGAACGTACAGGTACTTAAGCAGTTAACAAAAGAACATACATAACACATTTAAAATTATGCTACCAAAATTAGTGTGTGCTGTAAATTGCCTCCAGCATTGACAACATCCAGGAATTTGCCTCTTGCGGGGCCACACTGTGGCATAATCAGACACAGCCAATGACTGATCAGTGTACCAGCCTGCTGCTTGCACCATGTGATCGCTGTGATCAATCACATTAGATCACATGACAATTGTAAACAATGGATGGCTTCCTTTTATGTCATCAATTGTGTACAATTGTGTTGCTAGCTGTGATTGGTCACAGTGTTCACATGGTACAGACAGAGCCAATCAACAAAATACACTGAATGAATCAGTTTCATTCAGTAAAATTGGTTGCTTATACCAATGAAATTCACTGATATAAGCAATGTGTCAAAAAATAAAAAATAAATAAATAATCCTGATCACTTCCCCAGAGTGGTACAGTGTAACACTGTACTACTCTGGTCACAGTGTGGTAAAAAGAAAATCATAACAAATAAATTAATTTAGTAATTTAAAAAAAAGGGAAAAAAATTGCATTTTTTTTCACCGTCTCACCAGTTACATGGAAAGCACTGGTGACAGTGTGTGGAAAAAAAAAAAGTGAAAACATTTTCTTTTTCTAATTTCGTTATTTTCCAAAGTATTGTGAAAAAATGATAACTTAAAAACACATGCCATGCCTCTTTCCAAATACCTTGGACTGTCTACTTTCCAAAAAAGGGTTAATTGGGGGTATTTGTACTGTTCTGCTATTTTCGGGCCTCAAGAGATGAGATATGGCCCCAGTACATCAGGATTGATCTATTTTCAGATATACTGTATATACTAAAGTTTGTGGACTCTATAACTTTCCTACAGACAAAATAATAAACATCTGTTTGGGTTATTTTCACCAAAGAAATGTAGCAGAATACATGTTGGCCTAAATTTATGAAGAAAGATTATTTATTTGCAAAATTTTATAACAGGAACAAAGAAAAAATAGCTTTTTTTCCCAAAATTTTGGGAGTTTTTACGTTTATTTAGCAAAAAATAAAAAAACTCAGTGGTGATTAAATACCACCAAAATAAATCTCTATTTGTGTGAAAAAAACTGAAAAAAATGTCATATGATTACAGTGTTGCATCACCGCGCAATTGTCATTCAAAGTGTGACAGCGCCGAAAGCTGAAAATTAGCCTGGGCAGGTAGGGGGTGAAAGTGCCCAGTATTGAAGTGATTAAATCAACTGAGACATTTCTATACCTCTTAGGGCTCTTTCACACAGGACTGATCCGTGATGATCTGCCCCGTGGACATCCACTTTCTCAGCGGGGATCGCTCCGTCGATCCCCGCTGAGCAGGAAGAAGGAAGGCAGGAAGAAGATGATGTCTGTCTCTGTACACTGTGCAGGGATGGACCTGTCAGAGCGCCGCTCTACCCTATAGGAGATAGGGGCAGCACAGTGGTGTAGTGGTTAGCACTTTCACCTAGCAGCAATAGGGTTACTGGTTCAAATCCCAACCACGACACTATCTGCCTGGAGTTTGCATGTTCTCCCTGTGCCTGCGTGGGTTTCCTCCGGGTACTCCGGTTTCCTCCCACACTCCAAAGACTAAGGTTAATTAAACCCTGTCCAAAAAAATAAATAAAAATTGGGCATAATATATGTGTATGTGTATGTTAATGTTGTAAGTGTGTCAGGACTCTACAGGTTAAAGGACCACATAAATAGCTGCAGATGGACACCAGTGGCAAGAAAAGCACCCTGAGGCGATTCAGTTCGTATAGGTAGTGCTATACAAGTCATTCATTCATTCATATAGGAGATCAAATGATGACGAACCTCAGAGTCTGTCGTCACCGATCCAATCCGCAGACAGATGGAAAAGTAGGTTTTTCCTCCGTCACACTTTTTCAGATCGGAGTGGGTTGGATGTCAGTGGACATGTCACCGCTGACATCCAACGCTCCATAGACCTCTATGGCGCATCCGTTCAGGTCCGCCTAAAAAACTGACAGACGGACCTGAACGGATCGTTCGTCTGAAAGAGGCCTAAGGCACGCTATCAATGAGATCTCTTTGCTTCAGTTCCTGGGTATGCACACCTGCTTGGCTACTATGAGTTGTTCCCACTCTCCCCGTTAGATTATTTTCTCTTGTGTATACTGTATTATGACAAACTCAATAGGCGAAGCTAAAACACAAAAGGTAGTCTGAAACACCAAAACACCCCGGTGGATTTAAGAATTATAGCAGGGAGATTTAACTTTTGGAGAACCTAGGTCATAAAAGAAACCAGGGGAAGGTCCAGCCCACCGGGCTTCTGCTGTAACTAATATTTCACTTTTGGATCGACTAATCTTTTAAACTCTTTCTTTTTGTATTTGCCTGTCATCGTGGTAGCAGCAAGAAAGTTAGGTTGTGGCTGTCTAATTCCCCCTCCGACTTCTCCACCATGAAGCCATGGTAATAGGCAAACACTATGGCAAGACACACATCATTACCACAAGGACCAGGGTTGGTGTTTTCCTCCTACTTAACTGCATTATGTTTACTACTAAGTTAACAGTGCAGCTCAAAACTGTCATTCTTCTGCTACACCAGACAACAATCGTTTTTCTACTACTCTACTGCTACTTATGAGTCTATTTAACACAATAATGGCATGAAAAATACATTTGCTAAACAATGCTTACATAGTTGACAGCCTTGTGCTGGTTTCGCGTGATTTCACACTTTGTGTTTCCTGCTGTTCTTTTGCTGGAGTGAGGATGTTGTCCTCCTGATCCTCTGGGATAGCTTCATAAGAATCGGAAGGACTCTTTAATCTCATTTCAGGGTCAATAATCTCCACAATGTCTTCGAATAGCTTTACATTAAAAAAAAAAATGACGGTAAATATTTGCAACTAAACCATACTAGACATTTGATAAGCACAGAAAAGTATTGTTAAAATCACCTTTATATAATAGCCAGTAAATTTTAGAACTTCTTCACATATTAGCTACCTGACAATCATACCTAACCTTCTGCCTTTAAAAGTATAACTAAAAGCAAAAAACTTTTTAGTTTTACATTTGCAACAGAGCAAATGACTGACTCTTAAAGCCTCGTACACACATTATGATTGTTGGCAGGGGATTGTCTGTTCACAGACTGTTGTCCTAAAATCTTACCGTTAGTACTCGCCATTTGACAATTGTTGTCCAATTTTAGGCCAACAAATGTTGGATGACAGGCTAGTAAATTTTCGGCGGACAACGGCTTGACGTCAGATTTTCATATGGTCAGTACACAAATCTGTCACCCAAAAGTGCAAACACACATGCTCGGAATCAATGCTCGCCAAACACGAAATTAGCAGAAGGGGCCCAAAGGGTGGCACTCAAGAGCTGAAATTCCTCGTAGTATGTCACGACAATTGTGTATTGTTAGTATGCAAAACAAGATCCTGGCACACGACCCCTTTTGACAAAAATCAGACGCTTGGTTGGCCAACAATCGTACCGTGTGTACGAGGCTTTAGACCCCATATTAGATTTTCTACAGATTTTTGTCTTCAGATTTACCAAAACCATTAAGTGCAAGGGCCTGCCTGATTGTATACAAATTGGCTGCAAGCAGACCATGCAACTGCATATGCTCCGTTCCGAAGCCGGCCGGGATTGGGAAAGCTTGTACACCTTTGCTCAGGCGGTGCATGTGCAGTAACCTAATGGCGCCACCTGGCGCCATTTTTGAATAGATGATTGAGACCACGGTGGCTCGTGCAGTGCATCGCCAGAGGAGCCGAGGAGGGGTGAGGAGGAGGAGAGTGAAACTGTGTGGGGATATAGCAAAAAGGGGACAGAGTGAGAGGAGGACATTATTGGGAGCCGGGAGAGTGAAGCCGTGGTATGCAGGGGACAGAGACTGATGTCCATATGAGACCATGGCCATCCAGCACACAGGTCTCCATCCCTATTTGCATTAAGTATAAAAAGGGGGAAAATTGAGGAGAGGGGGCATTGGGACTTTATATGAAACACACTGCTCAGGGTAGGATGAGACATTGAATATAATAAAGAAAGATATTGTATGATGACAGCAATGGACATAATACAATAATTGGTATATATTTAATTAAATTTCAGAGATATATGATACAAAATAAACATGATTAGTACGTCATATTGTAATAAAATGAATAACAACAAGGTAAGCAAACAGGATTAATACGAATATTGTAATAAAATTCAAAATATAGTAAGCTAATAATACTTATCTTGCTCACCATACACAATTTCATTTATTTTAGTATACCCCTTGGGTTCATATTGATCATCCCAGTTGTGCAAGGGGGATCCCGCTCACGCACTTCATTTCATTGTTCCCTGGCTGATTCCGCCCTGCTACCACCTTGTCACCACCTCAGCTCCCGGTGGGATGGTTTCTACTTTTCATTTTAGATATTTCCAGATAGCTGCTCCTGACGAGTGGATACTACTCCACGAAACGCGTAGAGCTTTAATATTTGATGTCTTGTCAGTTACCATGCTTTTTACCATGGGTTTTATTTGGCCGAGCCATTGAATTATTATAATATGTTCATTATGTCTGTTACTGTGGGTGTATTTTTGCTACTAACTATAATCATGTTGTACATAGCTTACTATATTATGAATTTTATTACAATATTCGTATTAACCTTGTTGTTATTAATTTTATTAAAATATGATATACTAATCATGTTTATTTATTTTGTATCATATCTCTGAAATTTCATTGAATATATACCAATTATTGCATTATGCCCATTGCTGTCATAAAATATCTTTCTTTATTATATTCAATGTCTCATCCTACCTGAGCAGTGTGTTTCATATAAAGTCCCAATGCCCCCCTCTCCCCAATTTTCCCCCTTTTTATACTGACCTGTGGAGAGGTGTAAGGGGCACAGGAGGAGGACATAGCACACTGATGATGTGGAGAAGTAATATGATGGACAGAGGAGGAGGCTACTGTGAGGGGATGAGGAGGACACTATCATGTCCGCAGCCTCTGTCCTCCTCCTGTAGTATGTTCCCAGCCTCTGTCCACCTCCTGTAGTATGTCAGCAGCCTCTGTCCACCTCCTGTAGTATGTCCGCAGCCTCTGTCCACCTCCTGTAGTATGTCCCCAGCCTCTGTCCACCTCCTGTAGTATGTCCGCAGCCTCTGTCCACCTCCTGTAGTATGTCCGCAGCCTCTGTCCACCTCCTGTAGTATGTCCGCAGCCTCTGTCCACCTCCTGTAGTATGTCCGCAGCCTCTGTCCACCTCTTGTAGTATGTCCGCAGCCTCTGTCCACCTCCTGTAGTATGTCCGCAGCCTCTGTCCACCTCCTGTAGTATGTCTGCAGCCTCTTTCCACCTCCTGTAGTATGTCTGCAGCCTCTGGCCACCTCCTGTAGTATGTCCACAGCCTCTGTCCACAGTCTCTGTCCACCTCCTGTATCATGTCTGCAGCCTCGGACCATCTCTTGTCTTTTATCATGTCTGCAGTCTCTAAGGGGGATCCTAGAAAAGAGTCATGAGTGGGAGCGCTGCCGGGATGGGGGTTATGGAAAGAGACAGATTTGTGGAATGTGGAGAGTAAACTATAGAATAAAACCAGAGCCACCAAGCTGGAGCCATCTGACTGAGCCCTGCACGGTGCACCTGAGAGGAGGTCAGTAACTGCGCCGCCAGGCCAGTCTGAGGGGGGTCACTGATGTAAGGAGGAGAGAAAATACAATAACATAAGGGGGCACTGATATAAAGGTTCCCCCCTATATTTGTAACCCCCCTTACCTTAGTGTATTTACTCTGCGGAAGGTGGTCTCTATTCACCAGACTCACCCCCCCACATCAGAGATCCCCTTTACATCATGATCTGCAGCGTTCTCCTTTACATAAGAGTTCCCTTGCACTGTAAGGGGGAATCCTGCAGACTCTAATGTAAGGGGGAAATCTGTACTGGCTGGGTTATAGTAACCTGACCTTCATGTCAATGCAGCAATATGTTTTTTGACTTTTTTTTTACTTAGACCCCTTTCACACTGGGGCATTAAAAAAAGCGCCTGTAAAGCGCTTGAAAGAAGCCTCATCTGCAGTCCCAATGTGAAAGCCCAAGTGCTTTAAGAGCCCTTTCACAATGTCAGCGCCCGAAAAACGCTGGTAAAGCGCCGCTTAAACTAGCAACGCTTTACCAGCGTTTTTCAAGTGTTATTGGGGCGCTTTTTAACCCCTGCTAGTGGACAAATAAAGGGTTAAAAGCGCCCACAAAACGCTGATGCCAATAGCGCTTTTCAGGCGTTTTACTGGCGCTTCCCATTGATTTCAATGGGAAGGGGCGCTTTAGGAGCGTTGTATTCACTGCTCCAAAAGCGCTGCAAAGAAGCTGCTTGCAGGACTTTTTTTGACGGCCTGCCAGCGCAGCACCTCGGTGTGAAAGCACTCAGGCTTTTACATTGGGATTGCAGTTGCAGCTTCTTTCAAGCGCTTTACAGGCGCTTTTTTTAACGCTAAAGCGCCTGAAAAACGCCCGAAAAACACCCCAGTGTGAAAGGGGTCTTAACCACTTACAGACCGGACCATTTTGCTGGTCAAAAACCAGACCACTTTTTGCGATTCGGCACTGCGTCGCTTTAACTGACAATTGCGCGGTCGTGTGACGTGGCTCCCAAACAAAATTGACGTCCTTTTTTTCCCACAAATAGAGCTTTCTTTTGGTGGTATTTGATCACCCCTGCGGTTTTTATTTTTTGCGCTATAAACAAAAATAGAGCGACAATTTTGAAAAAAACGCATTATTTTTTACTTTTTGTTATAATAAATATCCCCCAAAAATATATAAAAAAACATTTTTTTCCCTCAGTTTAGGCCGATACGTATTCTTCTACATATTTTTGGTAAAAAAAATCGCAATAAGCGATTATTGATTGGTTTGCGCAAAAGTTATAGCATTTACAGAATAGGGATAGTTTTATAGCATTTTTATTAATAATTTTTTATTATTTTTTTTTTACTAGTAATGGCGGCGATCAGCGATTTTTATTGTGACTGCGACATTGTGGGGGACACATCGGACATTTTTGACACATTTTTGGGACCATTGTCATTTATACAGTAATCACTACTATATAAATGCAGCGATTCCTGTGTAAATGACACTGGCAGTGAAGGGGTTAACCAGTGGGTGGGGGTTAAGTGTTCCTAGGGGTGTGTTACTAACTGTGGGGGGGTTGGGCTTTCAATCACATGGAGCAGAGATCAGCGTCACTAGTTGCTAGGCAGAATGGAGAAATTCTGTTTACACGCATTTCCTCCATTCAGCCGTCCCGTGAGACGATCACGGGTATGCCCGCGGCGATAGAGTCTGTGGGTCCCGCGACCGGACTCACGGGGGTCCCGACCAGCCCGATGGCAGGGCGGCATTAAAGATTGGACGTACCTGTACGCCAATAAGCCTGCCCGTGCCATTCTGTCGACCTACATCGGCGTGCGCTGGTTGGGAACCGGTTAAACATGTTGCTAATAGCCCTAGCTATGTGTTTATAGTTCAAATATTGATATTTGCACTGTTTAGTACAAAAAACATTTTAGGTCATTTTAAGTACTTTTTTTGCAGTGTGAGTGAAGAATGTGGATCTGTCAGTAAATTTCACAATTTTTCGCCAGTAAAAACTTGGTGCCGTTTGTAAATTTTGGCATTCTGCCGGAAAATTTCACTTCAGGGGGTTGGCAACACAGGGTACGATTGTTAGCTATTACATATTATTAATTTATTTTACTTATTGATGCTTTTTAGTTATTTGTGTATTTATTTTACATTTATTTATTCATATATTATTACTATTTTATTTTTATCATTTATTTTTTTTCATTTGAGCAGGAATTCGTGCAAAAACGTGCACAGAAACTTTCAAATGGTGCATTTCCATTCATTTCTATGGGAATACAAATGCACCAAATACACCCAAATGTGGCAGATTCAAGCGAAAAAAAAAGCTCCAGAACTTGTTTGCGCTTCAGGCGCTTGGCTTTAGGCGACATGGAGTGGAGATGTGAACCATCTTCATAGAGAATAATTGATTTTTTTCTCCTCTAGCATTTTTGAGCTTCAAGCAGATAATCGCTCAAGTGTGAATGGGGCTTTAGCACTGCTTATCCCTCACCCTGTCTGAATTCTATAATAAAGGAGACTACAGAAAGTGGAATTCAAGACAAATTCAGGTCCTCATAAAATGTAGACTTATTTCCTTAAAACTAATTTTAAATTAAATGTGGCTCTTACTTCATGTGGTATGCCTTCTTCCAAGTGAGGGTAAAGAGCCAGTGGGTGCTGTGTAAGGCCATATTCTATCTGAGCAATGTATTCTCGGCGTGCCTGCTGTAACGGGAGCAGTTTTGAGTAACAGGACTGCTCTATGGTGAACTTTTTAGGCTTCTGGACAGGTTTTGAGTCATGTTCTGCATTCTGTAGGATGGGAAGATGTACACCCGGGAGAAGATCATTTGAAGCATCAGAAGAAGGAGGATAACCATCTCGGAAATCATCCATTCCTTTTGGCAAAAATTTCCATTTTTGGCATTTGAGGGCACCAGATAAGTTCAGTTTTTGGTTGGTTTCTTTGAGAAACTTTCTTTGAAGCCTTTCCTTATACCTGCAAAAAAAAAATGAAATGATTATTATTAAATAAATATATATATATATATATATATATATATATATATATATATATATATATATAATATATTATTATTATATTATATATGTACAAGAGTCACATTTTTTTCAGTTGTATGGGATAAAAGGGCAGTCCAACGGCTAATAAAACTGCACATTTTTATATATTATTATTTTAGTGTACACACAATACAATCTCTATTTTTTTCATTAAATATAAAAGATGAGACTGCATCAAGGTAATAGGAACCAATTATATCTACTGCAAAAGTTGCAAAACAGTGGAAAACGGCCATATTAAAAACTGTGAACAGGTTAAAGAAGACTATAAGCAAAACTTTTTTTTCCACATTTTGGATAGAGTAAAGAAGTGTTAAATCACCTGTAAGGCTGATTTTTTCCATCTGTGTCCCATTGGGGAGATTTACCTTCACTTCCTGTCTCATAGCCAAACAGGAAGTTTGAGAAAATCCCTGCAAATTTAGGTGAATACCTTGGGGCCCCCCAGGTCACCAGAACCAGTGTCCCCATTGGAAGATTTCCCTTCTATTACTTTTCTGGGAACAACACAAAATTTGTGATTTTCTTTAACTTTCACTTTCAATGATAATGGTATACACTACAGGACAAATAGCGAGGACGAATCTCCTTAATGGGGGGCACAGACAGCAATAAAAACTAACCAGTGTTCTAAACTGTCTCCCCTCTATCTAAAACTAAACAAAAACTTTTTGCCTTTAGTTCTACTTCAAACCTAAATGATAGTCCCAAGATAATTCTTCTACCTCTTCTATGTGTGAGGATACCTATAGTGTAATGCTACTTTCACACTGCGGCACTTTACAGGCGCAATAACGCTAAAAATAGCGCCTGCAAAGCACCTCTCCTGTCACTCCAGTGTGAAAGCCTGAGTGCATTCACACTGGAGCGGTGCGCTGCAGGACCTGCAAGCAGCATCTTTGAGGTGCTTTACACCGCTCCTAAAGCGCCTCTGCCCGTTGAAATGAATGGGCAGGGCCACCGAAGCACCTTTAACCCTTTTTCAGCAGCTAGTGGAGATTAAGGCCGGGTTCACACCGCTGCGATGCGGGAACGCCGCGAATCCGCAGCGTTTTCCCGCATCGCATTACTCCCGCCGGCAGTTCACACTGCCCTATGCGGACGGCTGGGAGTGTCAATGATATGTTAATGACACCCCCAGATCCGTCCGCATATCGCAGTGCGATCTGCCTACTCGCACAGGAATCGGATCGCATGGTGTGAACCCCCATGCGATCCGATTCTGTTGCGGACCAAAAAAAGGGTCCCGTGCGAGTTTGCTGCGGGAGCGATGCGAATTCAGCCATACTATCTGTATGGCTGAACTCGCATCGCTACGGAGATCGGATGTGATTTGCACTGCAGTGCGGTGCGAATCACATCCGGATCTCCCCCCGCAGCAGTGTGAACCCGGCCTAAAAGCGCCCTGCTAGCAGACGAAAAAGCGCTGCTAAAACAACGGTAAAGTGGTGCTAAAAATAGTGGCACTTTACCGTCGACGCTCCCAATGCCCCAGTGTGAAAGTGCCCTAATGACCCGTACACACGGTCGGACATTCCGACGACAAAAGTTGCACAAAGTTGTCGGAAAATCTGATCGTTCGCGGTGACGTAGAACACGTACGACGGGACTATAAAGAGGGCAGTAGCCAATAGCTTTCGTCTCATAATTTATTCTGAGCATGTGTGGCACTTTGTCTGTCGGAATTGTCTACACGGTCATAATTTAAATAATCAGATTTTGTTGTCGGAAAATTTTAGATCCTGCTCTCAAACTTTGTGTGTCGAAAATTCCGACGGAAACAGTCAGATGGAGCCCACACACGATCGGATTTTCCGACAACAAGATCCGATCGCACATTTTCTGTCGGAAAGTCCGACCGCATCTACAGGGCATTAGAGTAAGAGTACACCCATATGTCCTAACTGCATGTGTGTGTGTGGAGGTGGGGTTGGGGGGCTTTTATATTTTGTTTGTACTTGTGGTTTTGTTATTGCAATTACATTTTTACTTGCTTCATTACAAGCTCCCTATGATAACATTGACATGTACTCTTTATGGACACCATCATTTATGGAGGCCTTAGCTGATTAGGGTTGCCACCTCATCCTTTTAAACTCGAACACATATTAATTACACAGGTTCTTTGGCTGATTAAGGTGGTAATTAGACTTACTTGGTGCTTTATCTGCATTAAATTAGCCTCAGAACCTGTGTAAGGGCTCTTTCACACGGCCGTTCCGTTCAGTTCCGCCTGTCAGCTTTTCAGGCGGACCTGAACGGATGCTCTATAGACCTCTAATGGAGCGTCGGATGTCAGCGGTGACATGTCCTCTGACATCCGACCCGCTCCGATCCGAAAAAGTGTGACGGAGGAAAAAATCAACTTTTCCATCCGTCATCGGATCGGATGACGACAGACTTTGCGGTCCGTCGTCACCCGATCTCCCATAGGGGAGAGCGGCACTCTGACAGGTCCGTCCCTGCGCAGCGTGTAGAGACAGGCCTGTCATCTTCCTGCTCAGCGGGGATCGGCGGATTGATCCCCGCTGAGCAAGTGGATGTTCACGGGTCGGATCATCACGGATCCGCCCCGCGTGGAAGAGCCCTTATTCATATGTATTTGGGTTTAAAGGGATGAGGTGGCAACTCTATAGCTGAAACCCAGCCAGTGCAGATCTAAGACCTAAGACCCAAAGAATGTAGCTTGCTTAGTTGCTGCCTCCAGGACTCTGTAGGCTCTGAACTCGTAAATGATCTGACCTATGTGTTTACCTGATCCTGGTTACACATAAGCTTACTAGATTTTAATAGCAGATTGCAACATGTCATTCTGACAATGTGTGTAGTGGGGGTGACATGTGTCTAGTGATCTATGCTCTGTTCAGCCAACTTCACTACTAAAGGCAGAATTCTCCAGCAGTAAAATAGGAAGTTGCAATCTCCTGTACATATAATCCATAGCCCATCTTTATGGTTTTATTAATTAAAAGAGCAGGGAATGGTTAGAACCCCTGCCTGGTATTTTTTCCTTTGTGTGTTACATTGTGCAGAATGCCTTTCACTTCCTGACCTGGAAAATGAATAGGAAAACTTTCCAAAAGGAGGTGAAATCTCCCGTTGAGCTTGCCATACACTGTAAGATTCATCTGTTTACGGTAAACGGCTATCTGGGAGCCAACATCCACAGCTCTCAGAATACCCAAAAAGTGGCTGCATCTGATTGGAGGCAGCCACTGTTCAGCTGACAATTTTTCACCCGCCTCCTTCAATTTTGAGATTGAAGGATGTCAGGAGGGGGATTCTGACAGAGCCAGTCACAGCTTGAGTTTTTGCAGGTTCTTGAGAAATTTGCTCCATGTCTGGTCAGTTCTAGATACTGTCATGGGAACAGGTAGCTACATTGGAAGATTTTCCCTTTATGTGTGTTTTGGTAACAGCTGTAATATTTTGGATTAGCCATCACTTTCCATCTCATTGATAAGGACAAACAGGACAAAGAAAGAGAATAAAGCGGCCATAGATGGATCGAATCACGGCAGGTTCAGCAGGGGCGGGCTGAGATTTTATCCACCTATGGGCAGGCTGGTTGTTCCGTACAGTACAACCAGCCTGTCAGATTTTTTTGCATGTGATCACTACTGGCAGCTATAGCGCCAGTAGTGACCATTGTGTTCTGCCGGCAGGGAAGGCTCCCCTCCGGCAGAACACAATAGGGCTGCAGGAGGGATTCCTCCACGGCCACCCATATGTCCCTACCGCATGTTACTGTTTGATGTGTGATTACATGCAAGCTGACCACCTGTACTACCCACCACACAAATACACACAACTTTGGCAACATTTCTCAACTACTTACAAGCATTTAACCTTAACCTTAAAAAAAAAAAAAAAAAAACGGTGTTTACCCAGCGCCCTCTTTTGTGTTACCCCTTGAAATGATTGCATTTATTGCCAATAGCCCCTAATAATTTTTCAAAAAATTGTTAACTAATGTAAAAAGAAAAAATTGGTAGGTAGGTTTAGAATCTACTTTACATGTTACTTGTATAGCACGAAAAATGTCCATGTGAAAATTTCTGTGGGGTATAGAGATGAAGCAGCTGAACTGATTAAAATGTGTGAGACTGCATGCATTGCCAAATGTGTAACTCTTGCTATAACAAATAGTGATGTTTAGCGTTCATTTTTTTAATGTTTCACAGTTCGGCTTGAAAATCGGTATTGAATTTGCAATCCTTGAAAATTAGACCCAATCCCTTGAATCTAATATAAACCTCAATTTCTTAAAGAGGAACGTCAGTCCCCTTAAGTCTTGTCTCTGCTCTTCCCTCTCTCCAGCAGTGCCATCTTTTTTAGTCTGACATGGGCACAGATGTGCCAAAGGGCTCTGCCTGGCTTATGGGTCTTGACAGAGCCCTGCGGCACATTGGCCAATGCACGGGGGGTGCTTGGTGTGTTGGAGTTTCCAGACTGGTGCTGTTTTTGTGCATGCGTGGCAAACCTGTGCATATGCAGAATTGGCAGAGGGCTCTGCCAGGACCTAAAACTCTGTGGCACATCTGTGCATGTGCAGAATGGGGGGGGGGGGGGGGGGGGAGATCATTCTCACCTAGACAGCACTAAAAGCCAGTAAGGGTGAAAAAAAATTGAATGTGAGAGATTGAGGGGGGAGAAGACAGGGGAAAAAAGTAATTCTTTAGGCTGCTTTAAATTGGAACTAAACTTAAAGAGGAGCTCCAGCCCCCACCACCAAACAATTTAAAGTTAGCAGCTACAATTTTTGTAGCTGCTGACTTGTAATATTAGGACACTTACCTGTCCAGGGATCTTGTGATGTTGGCACCCCAGGCGATTTTTCAATCTGCTGCTGTTGCCATTTGTTGTAAGGGAAACCAGCAGTGAAGCCTTGC
The DNA here is from genome assembly GCF_037356315.1 of Lithobates pipiens. NCBI lineage: Eukaryota > Metazoa > Chordata > Amphibia > Anura > Ranidae > Lithobates > Lithobates pipiens. The sequence continues at coordinate 235,401,357 of NW_027507718.1, forward strand.
GGCATCACAGCTGGTTCCCTACTGCATGACGTGGGCTGCGCTTTGTGAATGGAACGTTGGCGGGGAAAGGAGGAGGGGGGCTAAACTTCTGAGGGACCTCTCCGCAGCAAGGTCTCCCAGGGGACGGGTACCTGTCAAAAACAGGTATCTGCCCCCCCCCCCAAAAAAAGGTGCAAAAAGTAGCAGCAGAGGGGGGAGGAATTAAACAGGCAGGGCTTCCCGTTTGGGTAGAGCTCCACTTTACATAATGAATAAACTAGAAGCAGGCAGCTCTTTATTGCAGAAGAGACATGCTATGTTCCTTCTGCAATGATAAAACACTTACTTGCCTGCTTACAGTCTTCATTAAAGTGCATACTGAGCTGTGTACTGTAGGTGCAGCTTAGCATTCATTCCTAACACACTCTGGCTGTGCTGAAATTACTCCTTTTTTGTATAATGACAAAATTCCCTGACTGGCCAATCAGAAGGGGAAAAATGTGGCACGCAGAAGTAGCCAGAGAGAAGATGACAGGCCAGCAAGAAATTTAGGGTGGAAAATGGAGAGTATTTATTCAAAATGTGAAACTGTAGTGAGCAATGCTGGAACTGACTGCAGAGTGTGACATCAAATCGGCCTGGCTAATAGAAAGCAGCCAGCGATCAATATCCAGAAGCCGGCCGCTTGAAGAAGATGTAAGCGGCCTGCAGGGAGCTTCAGGATGCTGCATCGCTGCAACCAAGACGAGTATAGTTCCACTTTAACTGCCGCATCACTAGAATGAGAAGGGGCGTATTTCTGGGGTTTTAGTTCTGCTTTAATGTCATTTCAAAAGTTGTTGTTAATACCACTTCAAGACCGCAATACATATATATATATATATATATATATATATATATATATATATATATATATATATATAAAAACCATCTGGTTTTGAAACAGTTGTCAGCCATAACCCTGGTATTAATATTTTCAGCCGGCGATTATCTTTTAAAAGCCACTCTCTCTAAAAGCCACTGGATCGCTTTTAGAAGCAGAAGGAGGGGTTGTCTCCAACCGGCAAACCCATGATCCGATCATCTTTCATCACCTCTAAGATCCAGGAGGCCAGAAGTGACGTCATGACATCACTTCCGGTTTGGGGCAGATGCGAGTACTGCCTTTTTTTGGGAAAGCATCAGATCAATGTTTATATATTTTTTTTGATCTGATGTTTCAAGGGCAGAGGAGAGATTTTGACTCTTACAGACCCCAGATGTTCCCATAAGGAGGACCTGTCATGCTTTATTGCTATCACAAAGGATGTTTATATTTCTTGTGATAGTCATGAAAGAGATTTAATAAAATTTAAAGGGACAGTGTAAAAACTACATTTTTAAATTGCCCCCCCCCCCAAAAAAAAATTTTTTTTACCACCAGCTACCACTGTTTGAAACACTGCTGCGCAACTGCCATATGACAATGAATAATTGGTAATTTTCTAACAAAAAATATTGACTTTTACTTGTAAACAAAACATTTTTAGAAAAGGCATGGTCTTAAAGTGGTGAAATCAGCAGCTTTCATTAGAAAGCTGCTGATTTCATTAGGCCCTAAACAGGTCCTTAAAAAGGACATTAGGTCCTAAAAAGGTCCTAAACAAGGACCTTTCATTACCATGAAGGTCCTTGTTTAGGCACTTTCTACTATGGGTAACAAGTTCTCCTGCATGGTCACCCTGTCACATCTAATACCTCTTGTGATGGCTACAAGCAGCTTTACCAATGCACACTGCGCAGGCATCATCACAGTAAAGAAGCCAATCCAGAGCAATGATGCGCAGCAAACACCAGAGTAGATGCATGGAGAGATGAATTGGTTGAAAGAAGCTGCAGAAGATCTGCAGCACTAAGATGAAAAATAGTGAAAAGGTTACAAAATACCATTGTTTGTGATACGCAGTGCACAAAACAAAGTAAATAAAATCCAATTAGGCTTTTCAACTTTTTGAGTCTTCTTATAATACCAATGTTATATGTGTTCCCTTGGCTTCCCTCCATCTTTGTGGGGTATACAGGAAATGGTATGTGTATATAGCATGTGTACTTACCAAGGGTGGTGAGGCTTTGAATCATTTCTGTCTCCATCCAGGGTGGACATCTCTCATCAGAGCTAAATACAAAGCAGAATTCTTATTACATGTATTGCAGCTTCCAAAGACATAGGGAATATGACCAGTAGGGCATTACTGCACTGTCATATACAATCACTTGTATAGTATTCAATACAGTGTATAAAGTGTACCTAGTTCTCACACTCCCAGCACCTTGCCAGCTCTTGTATTGCCTTCCATTTTGGTTACCAAGGTAACCATGGCATCCTTAGCAACCTTTGTATACACTGACTCTTTTTGATGAGGTCACTAAAGCTGGCCAGTTTTTATATACACGCCTGCTTTCTCGTTTTCACAGAAGGTGTCTTCAGCAAGGGGATCTGTTAATGTTCTGGTGGGCCAGTGTAGAACGAATTTAAATAATATCAGACGTTTTGCCTGAGAAAGTTAGCAACTGCCTCATTTATGGAAACAAACATAGAAAGGAAATCACATTGCACGCATTGTGCTCCATCTAGTGGTGGAAAGAGGGAATAGCAGATAAGACCAGAAGACCTGTGCTGAAAAATGTGTAGACTGGTGTTTCTATCTTTGGTGTAATAAGCCAGTGGTTCCCCCTTTTTTATTTATTTTTTATTTTTTTTATTCCCCCTCTGATTACTGTTATGCTACCTTTTATTCTTCGTCTTGTTCCCTGTCCTCTTCGCTTTCGAGGTCGTCCCTTTCTACCTCCTTTTTTTTTATAATAACGGCACTCACTGTGGAAAAAATTCCACGGGGTACAGAGACTCCTTAGTACCTGGTATTCCGGGTGGTCATTCCATCATACATATACAGTAAAACCTTGGATTGCGAACATAATTTGTTCCAAAAACATGCTTGTAATTCAAAGCACTTGCATATCAAAGCTAATTTCCCCATAAGAAATAATGGAAACTCAAATGATTCGTTCCACAACCATTTATTTATAGGTCCTTCAGTTTATAGTCCATATAAAAAGATTATAGCAATGTGTAGCCATAAAATGTCCGTTCACAAATGACAGCCTCCACAAGGGGATTAGAAGCAAAATCCATCAGGAGCTCCAGAGTATAAAAGAAGCGATGCGCCTCTAATGCCCCGTACACATGATCGGACATTCCGACAACAAAGTACATGGATTTTTTCCGATGGATGTTGGCTCAAACTTGTCTTGCATACACACAGTCCCACAGTTGGTCGGAAATTGCAAACGTCAAGAACGCGGGGACGTACAACACGTACGACCAGCCAAGCAAAATTAAGTTCAATAGCCAGTGTGACTCTTCTGCTTGAATCCGAGCATGCGTGGAACTTTGTGCATCGAAATTGTGTACACACAATTGGAATTTCCAACAACGGATTTTGTTGTCGGAACATTTGAGATCCAGATCTCAAGTTTTGTGTGACGGAAATTCAAATGGAAAATGTCCGATGGAGCCTACACACGGTCGGAATTTCTGACAAAAAGCTCCCATCAAACATTTTCCATCGGAAAATCCAACCGTGTGTACGGAGCATTAGTTTAGCAACATGTTGCTAAATGTTGTACTTTCATTAAATGTAACCATATTGCTACACTTATGCCACGTACACACGACCGTGTGTAACTCTGATGGTTTTTTCGATGGAGTTCAGATGGAGTTCCGCTGAAACGGACTTGCCTACACATGATCACACCAAAGTCCGAACGTTAAGAACGCAGTGACGTATAACACGTACAACAGGACTAGAAAACGGTGTATTAGTCTAGCAGCAGCATTCATAATAGACTGAAGGGAGGATAGCCTGTATAAGGGTAGAACATTAAGGAGAGAGTTGCAGTAGTCAAGGCGGGAAATAATCAAGGAGTGAATAGGTTGCTTTGTGGTGTCATTAGTCAGGAAGGATCAAATTCTGTCCATGTTGCGGAGGTTAAGGTGGCAGGATTTAGCCAGTGATTGGATGTGGGGGCTGAAGGAGAGGCCAGAGGCAAGGATTACACCCACCACCCTGGCATGTGTGGATGGACTAATAGTTGTGCTGTTGATCCTAATGATAAAGTCATGAGAGGGGGACCGGGAAGGAGGAAATATTACAAGCTCAGTTTTAGAAAGATTTAGTTTGGGAAAGTGGTGTGACAGCCATACCGATATGTCATTTAGTATGTTTGAGACCCGTGAGAAGATCGAGGGGGTGAATTGAGGAGTGGAGAGATAGATCTGGGTGTCATCAGCATAGAAGTGGTATTGGAAGCCATGGGAGGTTATCAGGTGGCAAAGGAAAGAGGTATAGAGCGAGAATACGCCTTATGGAGAGGTAGTCTTGACTGATGGAAGCATGGCTATTGAGTGGGTGTAACTAAATGCAGGGATGTTAAGTGGCTCCATCAGGATTAGCTACAAGCATAGGCATGCGCGGGGGTGTGTGTCAGGTGTGCCTGGGCACATCCAAATCATTACATGCAGTGCCAATTCCCCCTACTGCCCGGGCTTTCCCTGTGTTGGCCCTGCGGTGCTGTTGGCTTCCTACCTCTCCCTCCAGCTGAATGTTTTAGGAAGAGAAGAAAAGATTGATTACACACTTGAATCCAAAAGATCCTGTAGAAATTTCTTTGTCATGAGCCAGACAAAATTGCAATGATGAACAGTTGACACATTTCACACGAAAAGAACCGTGCTTGTTCACAACGGATGTTTCAGGATGTAGAGTGTGGGAAGGGGCTAGTACAGAGCTGTCTTTAAGGCAGGGCAAAAGGAGCAGCTGCCCTGGGCTCCATCATTGTCGTGGGGCCCAAAGCAGTTGCCTCATACTTGACAACTATCCCAGTTTAAATTCTCTGTGTCCTGATATCTCAGTGTGGAGTTCCGTTACTATTACTGCCCAGCTCTGCCCTATTGCTGCGTACAGATTACTCACCTGCAGACCCTGTGTTTACATGTAAATAACCTGCATTAAAGGGGTTGTAAAGGTTTGCATACTAGCCCCCTCAGCCCCCCATTTTATGATTCAGTAAATCGATTTTGAGTCTAGCTGCTATTTATTGTGTTTCTCAGTGCAGGTAGAGAGTGAAATTACATGGAAGCAGGTGCCCCAAGAAAATGTTTGTCCAGAGTCCAATCAATATTAAAGATGGCCCTGGGCTAGTAAATATGTCATTCACCAGCAACTTTCTTTTCTAAATGAACACAGTGAACACACACACTCACTGTGTGCATTCATATCTAAAGCATAGTAAACTGAGTTCACTATGCTTCAGTTTGTGAATGAACAGGAAGCGGTTCAGCACAGAGCACTTCCTATTCATTCACTATCCAGTGCAGCTGAGGCTGCAGAGAAAGGCATGTGTGTGTTTGAGCTCTGAGGTGCACACTCTAATGCAATAGGCTGCGCGCATGTAATGTGAAGGGGTGGAGCTATGCTGAGCCTTCAACCAAGTTGCCCACCCACCCGCTCTGTGATAATTTATTGCAGCTTTATTAGCAGTTGGATCTTGCCAACAATTAATATTGCTTTAATGAGTTGTGCCCTCAAGATTAATTTTTGGTCAGTTTTGTGCCAGTGTGGCACTTATGGTAAGGACAGGCCTCTTGGACTATGTCAGATTATGTTTACATGTGCTCACAGTAGAACTGTGTCTCGCACAGTTTTTTTTATATTTGAACATTTCTGGGCCTTGCCCTTTTCCAAGTTTATCAGCCTCTGAGTCATCTTTTGGTAAGGTATATTCAGTGGCTGCAACGCTCATGCTCAGCATGTGTATGGCCCTGAGCAGCTTAATGCCCTGGTTCAGGTGGGCAGTTGAGGGAGGGTGTAAAATCGTAACTTGTATACCTGGTTTTACTGCCCCATAGTGTGATCGAAGCCTAATGCCGCGTACACACGATTGGCATTTTGGTCGGAAAAAGCTCCGATGGTTTTCCCAACGGAATTCCACCAGGATTTCAAGCTGTCTTGCATACACACAGTCACACCAAATTCGACAGTCAAGAACGCGGTGACGTACAACGGGACTAGAAAAAGGAAGTTCAATAGCCAGTAGCCAAGAGTTTCTGTCTTGTAGTTTAATCTGAGCATGCGTGAGTTTTTGTGCTTCAGAATTGCATACACATGATCGGAATTTCCAATAGAAACTTTTTTCCATCTGAAAAATTGAGAACTTGCTCTTGATCTGGTGGATATTCAACCAGCAAAATTCCGATTGAGCATACACACGGTCGCATTTTCTGAAGAAAGGCTCTCATCGGTCCTTTGCTGGCCGAAATTCCGATCCTGTGTACGCAGCATTAGAGGTGGGAACATGCTAGCTTTTAGACAGATTTGCTGGATAGTAAACCCTTACCTAGAGCCATTGAAGTGACTGGCCTCCGGTGATTCACAGAGGTGAACAAATCCTCCTACATAAGTTTTACCTGTTTATTTGCAGCAATTTGTCCTGTACATCCTTGTAAAACTCAGATCAAAAGGATTTTTCACAGACTCACAAATCAGGGGGCAGATAGCCACAGTTGCACGCTGTAGAGCTGATTTGAAGGAAGGAAACGACACCCCCCCCTTCACAGCGCACACAGGAACACAGCTGAGGCTGTCAATCACAGATTGACCCCTCCCCTGTCACCTTATTTCACTTGGGGTCAGGAAAACTTGTCACAAGTGATGCACGCTGATAACAGAGGAACTAGACAGCAGAGAGAAATGGCACTTAGTACTTTCGAGAGAAGTAAACACTATAGAAATATGTGTTAGTTTAAGTTTTCATGTCTGAGGTTTACAACCACTTTAAGTCACTGGCATGACATTAAAGCAGGGCTGCACCCAAAAGAGAAAGCTCCACTTGTTCTCAGCCTCCCCCCACCACTGCCACATTTGACACTTTTTGAGGGGGGTAGGGGAAGCGGGTACCCGCTTCCTGGTAAGATCACTGCAAGGCAATCAATGTCATGTCTGTCTCTGCAATCAGCCGAGTCCCAAAAACTCTGCGATCACAGAGCGCAGCGTGAGAACAGCAAGAGGACATTGCAGTAGACACTAAGCAAGCTAGACATGCTACAGCATAAGGAGGTTAAAATAACACTGACACTGGTGCCACAAATGCAGCACAAAGGGTTTAATTAACTGCCACTGATGCGTCAGTGACCAATGGTAGTAGCAATACATTAACCTCTTCATGCTCCACATTATTAGTTTACCAATGCAATTAGTAAACACTTCACCACCAAGCTCCCCATCCCCCCAGAGTTACCCACTACTGTTCACGAGGAACGGCTTATGACCAACAAAGTCAGTGTGTCAATAAGTCATGCTTAGGAGGATGTGGCAGCCAGTGCCTGCTGCTTTTGTCATTGTTACTTGTATACACACTCCCTTTGTGGCGCCAACACCACTCTCCTCCAGATCCCAGCCTCTGAATGACGTCACATCAAACTCAGAGGCCGGGACCAGAAATCATCGGTCAGGCAGAGATTACTCCACCTGACCAAGAAATGTATGCATCTCTTCCAGCCTAGTGCAGGAGCACACTCGACAAGCCGCTTCAGCTGTCAAAACTGCGTGCACAGTGTGTTCTGTCTCTATTCGCTTAATAAACAGCAGTGGCGGATATCCATGGACTGAGCTGGCTCCTAGCCCTGGTGTCACCCCTCTTGCGGGTGTCACTAGGGTGCACCCCCATAGCGACGCCACTGGTTATGGGTAACCAAGAACTAGCACAAGGTACATTGCAGCCAGTCATAAAGCGTGGCACCTGGTATAGGCCATGGGTCCTACGGTAGGGGCTTAATTTCCCATAGCAACCGGGACAAAATCCATGTCATGGAGTTCCATGACCTAGTTACATGGTATGACAGTGATGTTAACAAGTGTATGCATGAGGTCCATGCTGTGTGCATGGAGGGGCCCCATTCTGTTACTGGGAGTGAGGTAACAAAAAGGTATGTTGGCTTGGTGGAGTGGGTACGGGTTCAGCAGTGTCCCTCCTAGATGTAACCTACATCAGGCAACAGAGTGTACCGACATGGGACAGCACCTTCAAGAGGAAGTCTGCTCTTTTTAATTAATGCATACAGTGACACAGCTCATCTCTAAATCGGGGAACTGCTGCCTTAACCTTACATTTTCACATGATGCAGATCCTACCTGGTCCCAGACATTGGTGAGCGTGCTCACAGCAAGAGGTACCCCCACCCCCCGCCCCGTGCAGGGGGAGTGGCCCCGCCCACACTGGCCAGGTTTTACCTAACGCTAAACAATTGAGTGATATGCTTTTGTCTCAGTACTGATCTTCTAGCCGCCTCTCATTTAGCTGGAAATTTGGTACCCAACTGATTAGTCTTCTTGACTTGCAACACTGGGATCTTTAGATCAGTTTTGACTTAGGAACACTTCTTCCATTTACATTTCTTCATGTTTATGTGGGTTTTCTCCAAATATTCTGGTTTCTTTTACAACCAAAAAACAGGTTTCTATTTCACCATTGTTGGTGCCAGTCTTTGGCTGGCAAAGGAAAGCTAGATACAAAGATATCAATATGGTCCCATGACCTTAGTATGTATGGCCTCTTGAGGTTAATTTGCATCTGTTCAGTGGGTGAACATGCAGTGTGTTAAGTCACTCAATTCATTTGAATGAGCCATCCAACATGTCAAAATGCACAAAAAAGGTACATACACTACTTTTAGCAACACAGCACACCAGTACTGGTTAGATTTTTTTTTATATATTTTCTGATGTTAATATTTTATTTTACATTGTATATTTGTGTGATATTACAGAAATAAATACAGTAATTATACTCTTTATTGACCAATACTGCTGCAACATTTTCACATTTTACATTTATGTAAACACATCAATGAAAATCTAGTTTATTTTTTTACGATAGGATATTGGACTTGCATTCAGCTGAAATCACCTCCGAATTTTTTTTTTTTTTTAAGTTCTAAATAGAGTAGCGAAGAGTTAAAACCCCTGCTAGGTTGTTTTTTTTTTTTAGGTCTATGCACAATTAAGAATTTTTTCTTCACTTCCTGTCCCAGAGTTGCAACAGGAAGTTATAAGAAATCTCTCAAAGTCAGGAGAATTCTCCTCCCCAGCAGTTGTCTCTATTGGAGAATTTCCTTTTACCTCTTGCTCTGTCAATAACCCCTAAAATTTAGGCTTAACCTTCACTTCGTTTCTCTGCGACAATGGTTACTTACCAGTATATACACATAGAACGTCTCCATATTGAGCACAGACAGCAATAAAACAAAGGGTCTAACTCTTCCCCATTTAGTTCATAAATTGAAAAAAATAAAGGTTTTGCCTATATACAATTTAAATATATATTGATTTTTTTTTTACCAGCAAAGAGGTTCACCGGAGAAAAAAAAAAAAAAAAACAAACACACAAAGGATTACCAACATGTGGAAAAACAGTATATGAATTGCCAAGACCTAATAAAAAAAAAATAATTTAATTCAGTTTTGGTTAGAGGGGAAGTAGGGCAACTTCAACGTTATTCAATAAAGCAGTGCAATGTCAATGTACACCAACCTGTAGCAGTCTATTGAAGTCAGATCAGTAAAAGACAAATTTTGTAAAAAAATTTTTTAGCAACTGTGCAATCAGTAACTTAATATTTTTTTTTTTGTATTCGGCTATAAAAAAAAAAAAAAAATAAATAAAAAAAAAAAGGGGGGGGGGGGGAGTATTTGAAAAGCAGCATGGAACCAGTTTCTCCAGGCAACTGATTCACTTTTTTTAAAAATAAGCCTAAAATGGCTGATATATGGACACTATGTTGACAGAAAACCAACTGGTTACTATGAACAGTAACATTTCTCATACAGCATACATTGTATACATCAGCATATAGTCTAGGCAAAAGGTCTTTAGTATGACTATTTGGAAATTGATGGTGCTGCTGCCCAAACATTGTTTTTTTCTGTTTGTGTTTTTTTTTTTAAGACATTTTTCCTGATGTTCAGATTGCAATAGTTCCCTTTGGAAATTACAGGCAAGCACTGGCCTTGGCATCTTTCACAACATAAAACCCAAAACTTAGAGATGGGAGAACGAGAGGAGAGCCGGGAGCTTTTTCCTTCCCATTTAAGGTAGGTAACGTTTTGTCATCCACCATTCTTAACACTTCACCATTCAGCAAGACAGTTCTAAAAAAAAAATAAAAAAAAAAAAAAAAATTATTTAATAACTGCCATTTTAAATTAGGGTGAATTTTAGAAACTTTTGTATACAAAATACATTTAACAGAAAGCCAACACTAAAATTATATACTTTACTTTCATTGTTAAAACAGAATGGCTTCCTTGACTTACTTGGAGAACAGTCCTCCATCTCCAGGTAGAAGCAGATACTCATCTATGAACTTTCCAGACAGAGCGCTTGGTAGTTGTATTTGTTGTGTGTGGTTGCTCAGGTTCATGGCAAATACAGAAACATCTCCTGTTCTATATTTCAGACTGGAAAAATAAAGACGGAGGTTTAGTGCATCAAGAAAAAAAATAAAAAAACATCCCCTATGTTCAATCAGACGACAACGGTTTGTAAAATCATTTGTAGGGCCAGAAATAAAGGCAGCTTAGGTCACCTCCATTCTCAGCTTTTCCTGTTACTATCTGGTTTGAACCACCACCTTCCAAATATCTCTATTGGTCAGAGAGGTCACCCATCACAATACAGGGCTACATCATCACCTAGCTGTATCTGTGACTCTTCTGATTACATTTAAAATATGGTACCCTGTGCTTATACAATACACATTTTAGACTGAAGTACACAGGTTTATGTAAACCAACAAAATATATTTGCTCTCTTTGGGTCTGTTAAATATATACTGTACACCATTTAAAGAACTTTGTTATATGTGTTTAATAAGTGCAGAAATACCCGTTGATCTTGTCAAATTCAAAACTGTACTGTTTTCTGAGCACACCTCCCATATTAATTGAGGTGTCCAATTAGTTCTCCTAGTTCTTAACTTGGACTAAAGAATAATTAGTCTGTTGGAGACTAAGAATGGGAGAAGGTTAAGCATTTTTATTAAACCACATCAGCCCCGGAAGGATTTACCCCCTTCCTGACCAGAGCACTTTTTGCCATATGGCACTGTATCACTTCAACTGACAATTGCACGGTCGTGCGACATTGCACCCAAATAAAAAAAAAATTCTCCCCACAAATAGAGCTTTCTTTTGGTGGTATTTGATTGCCTCTGCGGTTTTTATTTTTTGCGCTATAAACAAAAAAAATTAACAAAACAAATAAAAATTTTCCCTCAGTTTAAGCCGATATGTATTCTTCTACTTATTTTTCCAAAAAATATTGCAATAAGCGTATATTGATTGGTTTGCGCAAAAGTTATAGCGTCTACAAAATAGATTTATAGCATTTTTATTATTTTTTTTTTTACTAATAATAGCAGTGATCTGCAATTTTTATTGTGACTGCAACATTATGGCGGACACATCGGACAATTTTGACACATTTTTGGAACCATTGGCATTAATACAGCGATCGGTGCGATTAAAAATGCATTGATTACTGTAAAAATGCCACTGGCAGTGAAGGGGTTAACACTAGGGGGCGGTGAAGGGGTTAACTGTGTTCCCTGGGAGGTGATTCTAACTGAAGGGGGGGGGGGACTAAATACAGGAAGTGACAGATCGCGGTTCCTAGCTAATAGGAACACACGATCTGTCACTCCTGTCAGAACAGAACAGGGAAGTGTGTGTTTACACTTGTCCCTGTTCTGTGTCTCCAGCTCAAGATCACGTGTAGTGGGCGTGCCTGCTATCCCGACCCTGCGAGCCCACGTACAGTTACGTGGTTCCACGCAGGGGAGCCAACCTTCCGCAGTAAAACTGCAGTGGCTGGTCCGGAAGCTGTTAAAAAGGGATAAGATAGAGAATGTGCATGTATTGCAGGGATGTACTACATATATTTTTTCCTGACATATACTTTAAAAGACAGGCTCACTTACTTGTCAGCATTTGTGCAATGGGCATAAACACGAATCTTCGGTTCATATAGGTCCTTGGAATTTTTAAAGCTGGCATTCAAGACAACAGATCCAACTAGTTTCTTAAACAGCAGGGATAGCCAGTAATCCTAATACAAAAATTGTATACATTAGATATTAAATCTGAAAATTTTAATACACCTAAAATATTTTATGTAACATTAAATACACAATACAGTTAATATGGAGAAGAGTTAGACCCTCTTACATTTTTAATGCCGATCATGTCCCTGGTGAGGACATTTCACGACTGTGCAGTCACTGGGACATAGAGAAAGATACATTTCGAAATCATTCCCACTCTATCCTTAGCAATAGGATCTGACTTAAGGTCTACACTAATATAAAGTTAATTCTGAGGTTTTTAAAACTTCTCAGACCACTTTATCAGTGTTGATAGATAGAATATCTGGATTTTATATCATAAACGTATACACATTGTAAGTTTATCAATATCACATGACACTTCAGGTTTCAGAGGCTTGTTACATATGCTAAGGCAGCCAATATTGCGAGTGTCATTTGATCTGCATACTGTACATAAGTTTAAGTGTTAAACAAAAAAAAAAAAAAAAACATTATAAACCCCAAGTTAAAAAGTAATCTTCCCCAATTAACTTGCGGTATCCAGCCGCTCAATATCCCCGTCACCTGGATGTCTGCTAGCGGCCATTGCACCTCTCCCCATGGAAGATCAGCTCAGAGCACCGCCCCCCCCCCCCTGCCTTTTCACAGCCTGCACTAGGACAGACTGAACCAAAGTCGTCCTGGAGCAGGGGGAGCTGAAATATGGTACCTGCAGAATCCCCGAATGCCTTAGCAGAAGTGTAGGGATCCAGGGGAGGCAATAAGCTGCCAGCGTTGGGACAGTGGAGGAAGAAGAATTTTACACCCCTCCTAAACGGCACACATGGAACAAGATGACTGGCTGCCCACCCCCCTGCAGACATCACTGGCACTGATGCAAGGAAGGGAGCTGGTGCTCTGGCGAGAAAGGTCCCCCCATCAGATAGTGTCTGCTCTGTACTGCACAGGTGCAGCGCTTGCACAGTACAGAGGAAACACCGAAACAGCTGTTCATGAACTGTACACGGCGCATGCGCAAGTAACACTACATTGTGCCACGCGCCCCGGATGCTCGTGCAACTCTGCAAGGGTGGGTGTAGGGGCGGATGCATACAGAAGTTAGCCAGACCTCATACGATGGTGGTTGTCATGCCTTCAGCCTATAAAAGAAAAAAAATAATAATATCTTCTGGACTTGCAAGATCAACTCTTAACAGAAGACTATTGATGGGTAGTGTTCTATGGTTAATAGACATTTTCTGCCATATCACCAGGAACTAGCCCAGTTCCTATTACAACTCTTTCATCCTTTCCATGATGACAGACTGAAATGGAGTCAGCTAAGCCTGCACTGCATGTTCAGAGGAATTCCCAATCCTAGGTAGCATCGCTGGTATGCTAAAGACTGTTTGCTTATATACCTAGTAGACATTTGTTATGTTCATGTATTCTTATATATGTTCATTTGTCCGTTTATTCCTTTTTTTTTTTAATTTCATAATCTTTATTCATTTTCAACATACTTTTACATAATAAAAGCAAAAAAAGCATTCTCTATAGCATGTGTAGCACTTATTTCACCTTTACAAATACAGTAATACTTTAGTGAGTAATAAAAAAAACCTTTAGAAAACATTCCTATCCATGATGTGTCAATATTTCTTCTATCTAACCCCTCTTTTCGCTCGTTGCTCATATAGTCCTCCTTCCCCTCCTACTTCCTCTCTCTCTACCCAGCTTTCACCTCTCCCATACCTCATTCTGGGTATCTCATTCTATCCAGCCAGGGTTTCCACATCTTTTTAAATTCTTTAAAATTTCCTCTTCTCAAATATATCACCCTCTCTTTCCATATTGTCTCCATAGTTGCTGTCTGCCAGTCCACTACTGAAGGAGCATTTTTTGCTTGCCACCTTTGAGCTAACAATCTTCTTGCCTGAAACAAACATCTCAGTATTGCTTTATTGGTATGTCGCGATCTCCCTATTGCTTCACCCAGACCCAGCACACATATCCTGGGATCACCTCTGATCGTTACACCAAATGTTTCATTCAAGGTGGTAACAATCTCTGACCAGTAACGAAACAATTTTGGGCATCGCCAGAACATGTGAGCTAGGTCTCCAGACTCTTGACATCTAGGGCACCTATCATCTGCTCTACGTCCAAAGCTGAACAGTCTTTTTGGCGTATAATAGGCCCTATGCAGCAGCATTAAGTGTGACATCTTCTGGGCGGGCGAAACTGAGATTGAGTAACCATCCTCCAATATTTTCCTCCACTGTTCATCCGTGAATGTTCCCAACTCCTCCTCCCATTTCCTTCTGCATTTAAACCCTTCTGGGCTTCCTATACTTCCTTCACATATAACTGGATATACATCCGCTATAAATCCTTTTGTCCTCACTGGGGCCTTTAATCTGGTAAAAATAGGGGAGCTATTCCACACAGGACCTTGCCTATTAAATTGTTTCCCTAGGGCGTGTCTGATTTGAAGGTATTTATAAAATGATTGTTTGGGTATATCAAACTCTGATCTTAAAGCACTAAATGTTTTTAATATTTTCCCTGTATATAACTGGGCCAACCTATCTATCCCTTTAACTTCCCAGTCTTTATATACCCCTATTTCTTCCATTTCCTGCAGGTTCCGGTTGTCCCACAATGGGGTGTACTGAGTTAAGCCTCCCAGGCCTTTAATCGCCTTAACTGCCTTCCACACCTTTACTACTAGTTTTATTGTGGGTATTTTTTTTTTGGGAAATGAATTTGCCTCCAGAGCTTCTACCATATTCTTATGGGGTGTCTCCGTTAATATTAAGGCCTTATTAATTCCTCCACCCATCTCCTCACTCATGTCCAGGTGTTGTAATTGCGCAGCTAAAAAATAGCTCCTTGGATGTGGAACTGCCATTCCACCTTTTCTTGTAGGTAATTGCAAGGTTTGTAGAGCTATCCTGGATACTCCCCCTTTCCATATAAGTTCACGGAATAGTACCTCTATTTTCCTAAACCACATTATGTCTACCCAAATCGGAGAGTTATGTAACACATACAACAACTGAGGCATCCATACCATTTTAATCAAGTTACATCTCCCTGCATTCGATAATGGGAGTCTTTTCCAGATTTCGATTTTCTTCTTGAATTTAGCTATTAATGGAACCAAATTATCATTTATATATTTATTAGGATCTTTTTGTATGTGTATCCCCAGGTATTTCATGCGCTCCACAACTTCCAGCTGCGCGCCTGTCCCTGGGCTTTGGGCCCTACTTTTATCCAATGGCATAAGAACTGATTTTTCCCAGTTTATCTCCAGGCCAGAGAACCTCCCGAAATCTGAAATAAGTTTCATCCCTTGTCTGAGGGACTGCTCTGTGTCCCCCAGAAAGAGGAGAATATCGTCCGCATATAGCGCTATCCTCTCTTCCCTCGTCCTCCTTTGAAAACCGACCATATTCCTACTGGATCTAATTGCAATAGCTAATGGTTCTATTGCTAGGGCAAAGATCAGGGGTGACAAAGGGCACCCCTGTCTTGTCCCCCTCTCTAGAAAAATCCTATCTGAATATTCATTATTGACCCTAATTCTAGCACTAGGGCCGTTATACAGAGTTTTTACCCATGCAATAAGATTAGGGCCAAACCCAAATTCCCTCAGTACCCGCCAGATATAGGGCCATTCTAAACTATCGAAGGCTTTGATTACATCTAAAGCCATTATTGCCTTGTTGCCATCATTCTCTATAGGTACCTGCATATTAAGATATAGTCTTCTTATGTTTGTGCTTGTAGTTCTGCCCGGGATGAAACCTGTTTGGTCGGGATGTATCAGCCTGGAAATAATTTTATTCAATCTAATGGCTAATACTTTGGCTAATATTTTAGCATCCGCACAGAGAAGGGAAATGGGTCGATAGGACTGTGTTTCCAATGGGTCCTTCCCCTCCTTGTGTAAGACTATTATTGTTGCCTCAGTCATTGAAGTTGGCAATCTCCCCTCTTTTTTTGCCCAGTTAAATACTTTCAGGAGCTCTGGAAGCAATATTTTACTGTAATATTTATAGGTTTCCAAAGGAAGACCATCTGGCCCTGGGGATTTCTTATTGGCCATTGCTGCTACTGCGCACTGGATTTCCTCAATTGTTAATGGGGCTTCCATTATCTCATTCTCCTCCTTTGTTAGGGAAGGCATTTTGATATTCGAAAAGAACCTATCCATATCCTCGCCAACCTCTGTCCCCCGTGAAGAATACAGTTTGGCATAGAATACCCTAAAGGTATCAGTAATCACTGAGCTCTGTGCTGATATTTCTCCTTTCTCAGTCCTTATTACTGGGACAGTGGATGGCGAGGAGTTACTTCTTACAATCTGTGCCAACATCTTTCCTACTTTTTCCCCTTCCCCATATTCCACTTGTTTCTGGAACAGTTTTTTATTCTCTATTTTCCTAATAACCACTGCCTTGTGTTCCCGTTGTTTCTCTAACCATGTTTTTTTTTTCTCTGGGGTGGGGTTTTCTATATAGGCTCTCTCTGCTATTACTAGATCCCTTTCAACCCTATTCTCCCATTCATTAGATGTTTTCTTAACATTCGCTACCTGTTGGATAAGAATACCCCTAAGATAGGCCTTCAATGCATCCCATATTACTCCAATCTCTGCAGACCCGCTGTTAAACTCCACAAACTCTGCCACACTGAACAGCACCCTCTCGGGGTCCCCAATTAGCTCAAACCACACTGGATTCATATTCCATACTCTTGGGGGCTTTATCCCTCCTAGATTTACCGAAACTGTCACTAGCGAGTGATCTGACACCCCTCTAGGTTGATAAACTATTTCCTTTACTACACGGCTTGCCTCCTCATTCCCAAGGACTAAATCTATCCTTGAGAGTGAGGAGTATGAGCTTGAGAAACATGAATATTGTAACTGGTCCGGGTTACGCTTTCTCCATATATCAGTCAGGCCCCCCTCCAGCAAAAATCGAGACAGCCGGGTTTCAGCCTCCGTTTGCATATATATTCCTGGTGGAAACCTATCCTGGCTTTTATTTATAACCTCATTAAAGTCTCCCATTACTATAACAGGAATCCCCGATTTGTCCGCTATAAATTCCATCAAATAATATAAAACTTCCATTTTAAATGGGGGGGGAATGTAAACATTTGCAAAAACATACTCCTGATTTTCAATTACACAGTGTAAAAAGATAAACCGCCCTTCTTTATCTATATTGATCTGCCGACAGGAGAACGCCACCTCTCTCCTTACCAACACGGCCACTCCCCTCGAGTAAGAGGTGTGGACTGAATGGTACTGGACTTGAAATTTCCTACTCTGAGTTTTTAATATAGTTTCTTTACTTAGGTGTGTCTCCTGTAGGCAGATCAATCCTACTCCACACTTTTCCAAGGTGTCGAACACTACTGCTCTTTTTACAGAGGCTCCCAGCCCTCGGACATTCCAAGAGCCAATATTCAAAACTCTGGACTGCATAACTCTAGGAAGTGTGGAAAAAGAAAAAAGAAGAGCGAGAAAAGAGTAAAACCTGAAGGCTCAAAATTAACATTTGAATTCCCTGACGTTGAGCAGAAATAATCCCTGCTTCTCCCTCTATAGTTCATGCCGAAGAGGCGAATGCAATGGGGGGATGTAAAAAGAATAGTGCAATCCCACTTAGTGAGTACTTTAATAAAGCTATACCATCTTTTATACTCCCTAGTGTCATCCCTTCTCAGTTTCCTCTTGTGAACGTGAGATCCAAACCTTCTATCTACACACACCATTACCCCGTATTTACTCATTACTTTTAAATTAACATCTATGACTGTGCAAGTATTACCTATTTCCTTTTCCTGAATTTTGTATGCTTCCATCTTCCCTGTTCCCTCCCCCCTACCCTCTCCATACCTATCTAGGTTACCCCTAGGGGTTTTTACCGTGACCACTACACTCCCACACATACCCTCATGCTCCCCCCTCCCCACTCCTTCTCTCATGCTTCCATCCCCACCCACCTCCCACTCCCCCCCAATACTCAACAACCCCCCCTTTTGACCCTCCCCTTCCTCAAGCATAAATTCTTACTATATTGTGTGTCATTCTCTGCACCCTGACTTTAGTGTATCATCTTCCCTTACTTCATTTACAGTGCACCCATTACATCCCCCCTTCGCTAATCTTCCCCTCTCCCGATAAAAGAGGGAGGGGAAAGGGAAAAAAAAAAAAAAAAAAAAAAAAAAAAAGAAAAAAAAAGAAAAGAAAGGATAAATGAAGTGAAAAGGGGGTCATACACATGCATATATAAAAAAGAAAAACACATCATTTCTTCAATAACTGATCTCCCTTCTCCTGCATCCATGCTTCTACCCTTGCCGGCGTATCAAAAAATAAAGTCTCTCCCAATGCTACTACCCGTAACCTTGACGGATAGAGCAGAGCATATGTAATGTCCAATTTCTGGAGTCTACGCTTGACTTCTATAAACTCAGCTCTGCGCTTCTGCAAATCAGGGGAAAATTCCTAGTTTCACCATATCATAGTGAATCCTATCATATTATCCTATTTTTATATGACCACCAACTGTTTATCGTAATAAAGATCCAAAGTTACAGACACAGTCTGGTTATTGTAGGATTCAAGGTTTAAACTATATGTTAAGCTACATACACGCCAGGGGCAAATGTGTAGTGAGAACAGAACAGTGAAACAGCGGCTATCAAGCAAGTGGGATTTAGGACAGTGACTACACAGAGGTCTGCTACCCTGTCAGCTCAGTCACCAGCATACGGCAATACAGGAGTCTCTACAGTCAAGCATTCCTGTAAGCAACATGTCACATAGCCAGGCATCCTCACTCAAGACAAGGTCCCAAGTTTTTGGCTCCTCCAGATCTTCCTCCGCAAGCAATGCACTCGCTATCGCACGTGCAAAAGCTGCCAAGGCCTGAGCAGCCTTTGCTGAGCAAGAAATGCAGATTAAAAAGGAGAAAGCCCTCCTAGAAGTAACCCTAGAGAAACTCACTGTGGAGAAGGAAGCAGCAGCTGTCATAGCCGAAGCACAGGCCTTAGAATTAGCTGTATATTCAAGAAGTGAATGCAGCAATATTCGACCCAGAAGCCGAACAACTCAAGATTCTCTACAACGAACTTCAGATTACATCAATCAACATTTTAAGCCAAGCAGTGACAAAGATGACTTCAAGGAGACAAGCCAAAGACACTACACATTACTGCCACAAGCCAGCAACAAGTCTCGAGCCTGCAAACAGGTGAAATGCATGCAAAGTGACACCTCCTATGAAAGGCTCCCAAAAACGTGAGATAACAGAGCCTTCTAATCATCCTCCAGAACCAATGTCCAAGTCAGAACTGTACAACGGAGGTCGGCTTGACACCCTCAAAAAGGTATGACTATACACAGCCATCTCACCATGGCAACACACAGCAGGCTAACCAAGCCACCGTAGACTTTGCAAGGTTCTTTGCACGACGTGAGTTAGTCACCAAAGGACTCGATAAGTCCTCCCTTTCAAAATGCCATCAGAGACTTAGATTTGTCTTGCAGTGAAGAGATAGACCACCTGATCAAATGGCTTGGAAATGAGTCTGCCGAGCATGCCAGGCGAATCAAGACAATAAATATAAACCACCCTGGTCTTAAAATGATCTGGGATAGACTTGATGAGTGTTGTGGTTCAGCAGAAGCGGTAGAAAGCGCACTATTCAAAAGACTTGATAACTTCCCCAAAATACCTAACAAAGCCTACCAGAAACTTAGGGAGCCAAGTGACTTGCTAATGCAACTTCAAGTAGCTAAATCCGAGGGGGACTTACAAGGACTTGCATTCCTTGACACAGCCAGAGGCATCAACCCCATTGTAAAAAAGTTACCCTATAACTTGCAAGAGCAGTGGATTACACATGGATCCCGATTTAAAAGACAGCATGATGTTCCATTCCCTCCTTATTCTGTTTTTGTGGACTGTGTCAGCAAGCTAAAACAAGAAATGATCCAAGCTTTGATTTTACATTGTCATGTGCTGCTCCTTCAGGACTTAAACCTCGCAAACCTCCAGTAGCAGTACACAAAATGTGACTCCTCCAGATTCTTTTCACAGGTCTGCTAGCTTCTCTAACTCAGAGACAAATGTCAAAGATCCTGGTAAGCAGTGTCCCTTGCATCAGAAGCCACCTCCTCTCCTAAAATGCAGAGCCTTCAGAGAGAAAACCCTGCAGGACCACAAGGCCTTCCTCAAGGAGAACCACATCTGCTACAGGTGCTGCTCTTCAACATCTCACCTCGCCAAGGCCTGTAAGGTCAGTTTAAAATGCACAGAATATGACAGCTCAGATCACAACACAGGTTTACATCCTGGGCCAGCTCCATGGACTTTACAACACATTTTCAGCACTAGTGAGCATGGCGGGGAGGAAGAGAACACCATTACAACTACATCAGAGGTCACTTCACAATGTACAGAGGTCTGCAAAGGAGTCATAGGTGGCAGGTCCTGCTCCAAAATCTGCCCAGTTAGAGCCTACCTAGCAGGCCAAAAAGACAAAGCTATCAAGTTTAAACGCAATTCTGGATGACCAAAGTAACAAGTCATTAGCCAGCTCAACCTTCTTTGACATCTTTGGCATTAAAAGCCCCAGCATCCCCTACTCCTTAAAAACTTGTGCATGAATAGTGGAGACGGTGGGGAGGAAAGCATCCAGCTACCAAGTCAAGTCCATTGATGAACAATCATACTTGTCTTTGCCAACTCTTATCAAATGCAACCAGATCCCTGACCATAGATCCAAAATTCCTACACCAGATGTGGCTGCTCATCACCCACACTTGAAACGCATAGCGCATCTGATACCAGAACTTGATCCTCAGGCTCAGATTATCCTACTCCTTGGGAGAGATATATTACAAATCAAGAGCTCAAATTAATGGTCCCCACAACGCTCCTTATGCTCAGAGGTTAGACCCCGGATGGGTCATCAGAGGAGATGTCTAAGAAGCGTGCACAAACTTAACTCTGTTAGCAGCATGTTCACAAGCACCCTAGAGAATGGGCGTCCCTCTTTTTCCCCCCCCCCCCAACCATGCCACAACCACTTCCTTGTTAAGGAATCACCCTACACCACCCACTTGTCTTATCCCTTCACAAGCCCCACTAAACAGCTGGGTCGCACCTCTTCCCTTCAGACCACGGAGACAACGCTTACCCATTAACAGAGAACAAGTGCTACAACGTTTCACTTCCCTTGGACGTAATTTACAAAGAAAGCCAGAGATGAGAACATTTATTTTCTTTCATGGGGAAGATCTTTTAGAATGGTCACGCCGAGATAGCCCCCACCCTCAAAGACTCTGGAGAGTATTGGTACCTCCCTATATTCGAGGTGTGCCATCCTAAAAAGCCAGGTCAAATCAGAGTAGCGTTTGACTCTAGTGCCAAATTCAAGGGTGTCTCTTTGAACGATGTCCTCGACAGGTCCAGACCTCAACAGCAAACTGCTGGGAGTGCTTTTACACTTCCGTAAAGATTCTATTCATTCATAGCTGACATCCAACAGATGTTCCATTGCTTCCTGGTCAGAAAGGAAGACAGAAACTTCCTGAGGTTCCTTTGGTTCAGAGACAATGACCCTTCCAAAGACATATCAGTCTCGCGTGAGGGTACACATCTTTGGCAATAGTCCTTTACCTGCAGTCGCTATCTATGGACTCAGACATTCCGCCCAAGAAGGTGAACTACAGTATGGCTCAGATGCAAAGCAATTTGTAGAAAAAAAGACTTTTATGTAGAGGATTGTTTTTAAATCCTTACCTTCCAGTAAGTCTGCAATCTGTCTTGAGAGCACAGGAAATTCCAATTCTAATCTCAGGCTTCACAAGACTGCGTCCAACAGCAAAGAGGTAATGGAAGCTTTCCCTGCTCAAGACCATTCAAACAATCTAAGAGACTTAGATCTAGGTACAGACTCTCTACCTGTACAGCGCAGTCTAGGTCTACTTTGGGACTTGAAATCAGATTCCTTTACCTTCCAAATAAACGGAGAAGAAAAGCCCTTCACTCGCAGAGGTGTCTTGTCCACAATCAATAGCCTATACAACCCATTAGGATTTTCGCCACCTGTTACAATTCAAGGTAAAACCATACTTAGAAACTTGATTAGTGAAACATCCGACTGGGATGCTCCACTACCTCCTGATAAGAGGAAATCTTGGGTAGAATGGAGGAACTCTATCAGTCTTATCTGATCTCCATGTCTCACGCCATGCTCCCATACCCTCTACAAAGACACAGAGCCAAAACCTTTGCATATTCGGGGAGGCTTCTATCAAGGCAATATATGCTGTGGTCTACTTAAAGCGGGGCTCCATCCTAAAGTGGAACTTCCGCTGATCGGAACCCTCCCCCCCCTCCGGTGTCACAATTGGCACCTTTCAGGGGGGAGGGGGGTGCAGATACCTGTCGAAGACAGGTATTTACACCCACTTCCGGGCATAGACTCCCACGGGAGTCTATGCCTCTTCCTGTCCCTGCACGCTGTCTGCTGGGACACACAGGTCCCAGAGACAGCGCGGACAATTCCTATTGCGCTGCGCGACTCGCGCATGCGCAGTAGAGAACCGGGAAGTGAAGCCGCTTCGCTTCACTTCCCGATTCCCTCACCTAGAATGGTGGCGGCAGCAGCCGAGAGATCGATCGGCCTCGGCATCGCTGGACCCCGGGACAGGTGAGTGTCCATTTATTAAAAGTCAGCAGTTGCAGTATTTGTAGCTGCTGGCTTTTAATATTTTTTTCCGCAGTGCAGTCCCGCTTTAAGAACTGTCGACACTACAGTACAATGCCACATAGGATTCGTCATGGGGAAAGCAAAGCTAGCTCCACACCCTTAGCACACTGTACCTAGGTTTTGTGCTGCGGTACTAGCTGTTGAACTAGCAAAACGAATAACCTCAGAGATGGACATCGACCTCAAGGAAATCCAGTTCTACACTTACAGCAAGGTAGCGCTAGGCTACATCTACAATGAGACCAGACGTTTCTATGTTTACGAGTGTTGAGGATTAGTCCACTCATCCAACACAATGGCGCTACGTACTTACTGAACATATTCCTGCAGACCATGCTACAAGAGCTGTTGCTGCATGTTACCTTAAAGACACAACATGGTTTACAGGACCTGCATTCTTGTACAAAACAGAACAGACTGTTCCTAAGAGTGACACTATTGAACTAGTAGATCCAGATTCAGATACTGACATCCGTCCTGAGATCGACATTTCAGACTGCAACATCAGACTGCCAGCTTAAAACTAAAAGATTTACCAGATTCTCAAAACGGAAGACGCTTGTTTGAGCTATGTCTTGTCTTATCCATATAGCTCACTCTTTCAAAGGTGACTCAAAACAGCTGTGACCGCAAAGCATGGCATCAACGTCAAAGGATCAGTTCAGCATTAGAGCTCCAACAGTCTCAGGATCTTATCATCCACACTGTACCGCATGAAGCCTATGCTAAGGAGATCGACTGTATCTTGAACAGAAAACCTATCCCTAGTGACAGTGCCCTGACAAAATTTGACCCATTTCTTGATCAAAAGGGACTATTGGGGGTAGGTGGACAAGCCAACTTAGAATCAGATGAGAGAAACCCTCTAGTTCCTGGTTACCACCACATTGCTTACTTGATCATATTACATCATTATCTCCACGCCGAACATCAAGGAAGACTGTTCACAGAGGGAGTTTTACAAGCTGCTGGCCTATGGATAGTTGGAGCTAAGAGATGTGTGAGTAACATGATCTTTAAATATGGTTACTTGTCGCAAACTTCGTGGCCAACCTTCAAGCCGACAGACTTGCTCCAGACCCTCCTGTCACCAATGTTGGCCTTGATGTCTTTGGCTGTTGGTCTGTTGTCGCACGTCACACCAGAGGAGGTCATGCAAACAACAAACACTGGACAGTCATATTTACCTGTATGGTCATCAGAGCAGTGCACATTGAAGTTATTGAGTCTATGGACACTCCAAGCTTCAGAAACGCCCTTAGGCACTTCATTGCTATCCGAGGCCCCGTAAAACACATCCGCTCAGACATAGGCACTAACTTTGTTGGAGCAGCGAAAGAACTGCATATTCCGTCAAACATGGACACCAGAGGGGTGGAGAGATACCTCAGAGACCAGGGCTGTTCGTGGACTTTCAACCCACCTCACTCCCCCCACCATGGGTGGAGCATGGGAAAGATTGATAGACTTAGCCCGCAGAATTCTGGACTATTTTTCTGCAGATGGGGACCACAAGACTTCTCCACGAGAGCCTGGTAACCTTCATGGCAGAGGTCTCAGCCATCATCAATGCCAGACCTCTAACTCCAGTCTCAAAATGACCCAGACGAGCCTGTTTTACTCACACTAGCGGCAATCCTTACACAGAAAACTGAGTAATCAGTGCTCCCCATGGGAATTTCACCACTAAAAAGACTTATACTTATGCCAGTGGAGACAAGTACAAAGTATGGAAAATACCTTCTGGGACAGGTGGAGGAAGCAATACCTCTCCACTTTGCAGCTACGTACTAAATGGCAAGACAACAAGCCCAACCTAAAAAGAAGAGACCTTGTTCTTGTTAAGGACTGTCAGTCGCAAAGGAATGAGTGGCCTTTGGGTATCATCACCAACGCCTTTCCAAGTGAGGATGGAAAGGTCAGAAAAGTGGAAGTCAAAATTCATAGAAACAAGGAGACAAAGTTGTTCCTCGGACCAGTTTCTGAAATCTTGTTGTTCATCTGAAGAATAAATAGTGGCATCTGTTGATACCAGACGGGGAGTGTCATGCCTTCAGCCTATAAAGAAAAAAAGAATATCTTCTGTACTTGCAATATCAACATTGCCACTCTTAACAGAAGACTATTGATGGGTAGTGTTCTATGGTTAATAGACATTTCCTGCCATATCACCAGGAACTAACCCCCTTCCTATTACAACTCTTTCATCCTTTCCATGATGACAGATTGAAATGGAGTCAGCTAACCCTGCACTGCATGTTCAGAGGAATTCCCAATCCTTCTAGGTAGCATCACTGGTATGCTAAAGACTGTTTGCTTATATACCTAGAAGACATTTGTTAGTTAGGTTCATGTATTCTTATAGATGTTAATTTGTCTGTTTATTTCTAGTTTCATCATATCATATCGAATCCTATCATATATCATGCTATTCTTGACCACCACCTGTTCATCATAATTGATCCAAAGTTACAGACAGTCTGGTTATTGTAGGATTCAAGGTTTAAACGGTATGTTGAGCTACATACACGCCAGGGGCAAACGTGTAGTGAGAACAGAACAGTGGCGAATTTCTCAAAGGGGCGTATTCCTGCATCCACCCCTACACCCGCCCCTTGCAGAGTTGTACGAGCCTTGGGAGCAGGGCTGCTGATAGAAATCACGGGGCCCCGTACAGCCAATCTGACGGGGCCTCCTTCAGCCCCACCCTGGTCCCGCCCCTGGCCCCTCCTTCAGCCCCACCCAGGACCGTCCCCAGATGGTCAGAGACTGCAGACATAGTACAGCAGGAGATGGTCAGAGGCTGCAGACGTGGCACACGAGATGGTCAGAGGCTGCAGACGTGGCACACGAGATGGTCAGAGGCTGCAGACGTGGCACACGAGATGGTCAGAGGCTGCAGACGTGGCACACGAGATGGTCAGAGGCTGCAGACGTGGCACACGAGATGGTCAGAGGCTGCAGACGTGGCACACGAGATGGTCAGAGGCTGCAGACGTGGCACACGAGATGGTCAGAGGCTGCAGACGTGGCACACGAGATGGTCAGAGGCTGCAGACGTGGCACACGAGATGGTCAGAGGCTGCAGACGTGGCACACGAGATGGTCAGAGGCTGCAGACGTGGCACACGAGATGGTCAGAGGCTGCAGACGTGGCACACGAGATGGTCAGAGGCTGCAGACGTGGCACACGAGATGGTCAGAGGCTGCAGACGTGGCACACGAGATGGTCAGAGGCTGCAGACATGGCACACGAGATGGTCAGAGGCTGCAGACATGGCACACGAGATGGTCAGAGGCTGCAGACATGGCACACGAGATGGTCAGAGGCTGCAGACATGGCACACGAGATGGTCAGAGGCTGCAGACATGGCACACGAGATGGTCAGAGGCTGCAGACGTGGCACACGAGATGGTCAGAGGCTGCAGACGTGGCACACGAGATGGTCAGAGGCTGCAGACGTGGCACACGAGATGGTCAGAGGCTGCAGACGTGGCACACGAGATGGTCAGAGGCTGCAGACGTGGCACACGAGATGGTCAGAGGCTGCAGACATGGCACACGAGATGGTCAGAGGCTGCAGACATGGCACACGAGATGGTCAGAGGCTGCAGACATGGCACACGAGATGGTCAGAGGCTGCAGACATGGCACACGAGATGGTCAGAGGCTGCAGACATGGCACACGAGATGGTCAGAGGCTGCAGACATGGCACACGAGATGGTCAGAGGCTGCAGACATGGCACACGAGATGGTCAGAGGCTGCAGACATGGCACACGAGATGGTCAGAGGCTGCAGACATGGCACACGAGATGGTCAGAGGCTGCAGACATGGCACACGAGATGGTCAGAGGCTGCAGACATGGCACACGAGATGGTCAGAGGCTGCAGACATGGCACACGAGATGGTCAGAGGCTGCAGACATGGCACACGAGATGGTCAGAGGCTGCAGACATGGCACACGAGATGGTCAGAGGCTGCAGACATGGCACACGAGATGGTCAGAGGCTGCAGACATGGCACGCGAGATGGTCAGAGGCTGCAGACATGGCACGCGAGATGGTCAGAGGCTGCAGACATGGCACGCGAGATGGTCAGAGGCTGCAGACATGGCACGCGAGATGGTCAGAGGCTGCAGACATGGCACACGAGATGGTCAGAGGCTGCAGACATGGCACACGAGATGGTCAGAGGCTGCAGACATGGCACACGAGATGGTCAGAGGCTGCAGACATGGCACACGAGATGGTCAGAGGCTGCAGACATGGCACACGAGATGGTCAGAGGCTGCAGACATGGCACACGAGATGGTCAGAGGCTGCAGACATGGCACAGGAGATGGTCGGAGACTGCAGACATAGTACAGGAGATGGTCGGAGACTGCAGACATAGTACAGGAGATGGTCAGAGACTGCAGACATAGTACAGGAGACAGTTAGGGATTGCAGACATGATTGATTCAGGAGATGGTCAGAGATTGCGTTTATGGCTGAACCTAGTGTACAAGTATATAGTATCACAGGGCTGATCCACTCTATTTAAACCAGCTCTGCAAAATCAAGTCAGTGATTTTCCTTAGAAAGTACAACCAAGTGACAGCTTCACATACAATTTCCAAAATACAAATTTTCTTACAAACAGTGAACTGCTCAGGATTAGTGGAGGGCAGTAACCAGTTAATGGGGCTGTGAAGCTTCTAGCCTAAACCAGCAGTAAATCCTCAAAAAAAAAAAAAAAAAAAAAAAAACTGTGCAGCACACACAGAGCTCTGGCTAAATAGCTGATTATAAACTGAAATGGTTAACAGCTGCTGCAGAGTCTTCCAGAGATCATATCAGTGTGATCAGACAATGTGCAGTTCAGGTTAGGCAGATAAAAGAAAAAAAAGTAACCATCAAGACAAGAGGGAAGGGAGGCTGATCATCCTGTTCACCGACACATATCTGGAAGACACTGCAGCCGACTAGCTTCATGTTACTGTGGTCCCGACTATCCTGTTTCCATTCAGCCACAGCAATGTGTCCTTGCAGAACTTGTATTGCTGTTGTCATAGCTCGTATATCTCCCTCCTCGCTCTCACATTCAGCCCCACTCCAGCACTGTTTAGAGTGAAATGTGAGCGGGCTGGAAAAAGGGGAGGGAAACACTTTACTTTGCATTCTTTCATTCCCATTTTACAGTATATTGCCGGGCCCCCCTGCTGGCCAGGCCGGGTACAACAGGGCCAGTTGTACTGGCTTATCAGCGGCCCTGCTTGGGAGCATGTGTCCCAATGTTGTGTTAATTGCGCATGCGCCGTGTACAACACATGAAAAAAAACTGTTCATGTTCGGAGACTTTCAGCATCTTTGTCAGACGTACTTCGCAAGCACTGCGCCTGCGCAGTACAGGGCAGACACTATCCAATGGGGGACAATTCTTGACGGGACACCGGCTCCTCCCTGCCTGCACCATGAGTGCAAGTGACTGCCTGGCTGGGGGATTCCCCTGGCGTGCCGGGGAGGGCTTGACATGCCAGCTGTGGCATGCGTGCCATAGGTTTTCCATCACTGGTCTATACAATATACAAAGCATAATTACCTTATGTGATTGTGTCACTTTTTAGATTTTAAAATTATATACACTAACTTTATTTTTATGGAAAATATCAGTATATAATCTGAACCCTATGACAAGAAATACACACCTTCAGATGACTCATTTTTGGCTTTACAAACTGGATTCCAGCTTTTGTAATAGTAGAACTTTATTTACATTGCACTGCAGAATTGTAAAACACAACTTTGTAACATTATCTGCCCTAGATATATCTAGAGGGTAGCTTTAGGTCATAATCCAGCAATAAGGCCTGCATTAGTAAATTGCCAATAATAGCAAATATTTATTGCTTCTCACTTTTTTTTTTTTTTTTTTACACAACACACAGAATCAAATCGAGTACAGCGAAACCATTGTTGCGATAGCTGGATAGAAGTGCACATTTTAGTGGGAGGCATCTTGCCAACAGAGGCCCCAAGTGCAAGCAGGTAGTGCAAAATACCAGTAGCCCAACAAATCTTTTTAAAACTATACGATATAAAAAAAAGGGAGTTAACACCAATACCCAGTTTAAAGTGGTTGTTACTAGACTTGTGCATAGCGGAGAATTTGTTTAGTTTTCATTCGTAAAATACATAATTTTTTTTGTTCTGCTATATTCATTATTTGTTTTCAGATACGGCAATTCATTATTTCTGTAGAGTGTCGATATTCATTATACTTTGAGATCTTTTTGATGTAAAGTGCATTATAAATAAAATCTATTATTATTATACTGAATCTCAAATTCATTTGTTAGATCCGCTATAATTTCTTTTGTATTAGTTGAAATTCTATATGTATGTATGTAGATATATTCGTGATAACGATTAGTAGTTTGGAAAGTCGTTTGTTTATTGAATCTATTAAAACACACAATGACAATATCTCTGCTCCTCTGCTCAATTACAATACAACACCCTTCTCATTCAGTTCTCAGGAGTTCACTTTGCCAGTAATCCAACCTCCAGCACAAAATTAATCAGCTGATTGGACTGTAAGATTTACAGTGAGTTGACCTTTTGTTTCATTAGATCTTTAACAAATTAGCAAATCATGCCAAATTCATTTGTTATATCCGCTATAATTTCTTATTACTTGAAATTTGTTTTTTATTTGGACTTTCGGATGCATCCGAATGTCTGAAACATGCAAAATTCGGCCGAATTTTGTTTTGTTACAAAACGAATTGCACGTGTCTAGTTGTTACCTTGAAAATGTAATTAACTGGCTGCCCCACTATTAAATATAGGAATAACACACAGGGTAAGCGTTTTATTAAAATGAAGCTTGTAAATACCTTTTTACAGCTATATTCAGGCCGGTCACGTAATCCCCGGCCGGTCTCCTACTCTGATCCAGGGCAACAGTGGAAGGGGTTGAGATCTTCCCCTGACATCAGCCCTGTACACAGAGGGAGACACAGGATCTTTTTTTTTAATAGTTTTTTGAAACTATTGGTTCTCCCCGCTGAGAAGGGAATTCCATATCCTTGCCGCTCTTACAGTAAAGAACCCTCTACGTAGTTTAAGGTTAAACCTCTTTTTTTATTATTTTAATGAGTGGCCACGTGTCTTATTAAACTCCCTTCTGTGAAAAAGTTTTATCCCTATTGTGGGGTCACCAGTAGGGTATTTGTATATTGAAATCATATCCCCTCTCAAGCGTCTCTTCTCCAGAGAGAATACGTTCAGTGCTTGCAACCTTGCCTCATAACCAATATCCTCCAGACCCTTTATTAGCTTTGTTGCCCTTCTTTGTATTCGCTCCATTTCCAGTACATCCCTCCTGAGGACTGGTGCCCAGAACTGGACAGCATACTCTAGGTGCAGCTGGACCAGAGTCTTGTAGAGCAGGAGAATTATCATTTTATCTCTGAAGATAATCTCCTTTTTAATGCATGCCAATATTCTGTTTGCTTTGTTAGCAGCAGCTTGGAATTGCATGCCATTGCTGAGCCCATCATCTACTAGGATCCCCAGATCCTTTTCCATCTTAGATTCCCCCAGAGGTTCTCCCCCCAGTGTAACAAGTTATCTTGTGGTTGTCATGTGTTAAAAATTTCTCACACTGACAGGCAACCGTAAAATGCATTACAAATAGGCACACTTTGTGCAAAAGTGTTTCTTCATATTCGTTATATTGCAATGTCATTATCCTAGTAAGAATTTTAAAATGTGTTTTCATTTAATGTATACTTAAAAACACATTAAAGTGTTACTAAACCCGGGACCTGCATTCGCTGTATCTGATTTCCCACAGTAAACAGAACATGGAAATGCAATTATTTTACTAAATATAAACTGCTAAATACATTTTCTCATCAGCTGTATATAGCAGTCTTGTGACTTCTATCAGTGTCTGGTTAAAGCTTGTAGTCGTGTTCGTTCTCCTCTGACTGTCCTGTGAGACTGCAGGACCCCCGACTTTGTCTGGACAGTGCTGATTGGCCCTGTGCCGATTACATGCACCCTCTCAAGAAAAAACAAACAAACACTCTAGCAATACACACCAAACTGAGCATGTGCAGAGTGACTCCAAAAGGCTCTATTATCAGGAGATGGATTGGGGACAGTAAAAGAGGGGATTAGAGAAGACAGGATCAAAAACAGCCTTTTTACACAATGCAGAGGGTTAACCCCCTTCGGTTCTGCAGTGAGTATAACAAGCATACTTTACTGCATATACAGACTGATTTTACTGTTGTAGGTTTAGCAACACTTTAATTCTAGGCATCATCCTATTTTATATGTGTCTAGCTGCCTATGAATTGTCTACAAATACTAGTTAATATTTTCTATAGGATTTGTGTTACAATGATGGCACGGTTATAAATAATTTAAAAGTAGAACCATAGGCAAAACATTTTTTATTCATTTTGTACAGAGAAAGGGAGGGTCATAACCCCTGTAAAAAAATTTTTTTTTTGCTATCTGTGCCCCATTGTGGAGATTTCCCTGGACTTTCTGTCCCATAACCAAAACATGAAGTGAGAGGAAATCCCTGGAAATGAAGGGAATTCCATGGGGACCCCCAGGTCACCGGAACTAGTGCCCCTATTGAAAGATTTCCCTTTTACTTTTACCCAATTTGTGATTTTTTTTACTTTAATTTTCAATGATAATGGTGTAAGCAGGGCAAATCGAGAGGGTGTACCTTCTTAAATAGGGCATAGACAGTAATAATACCTGACAGGTGTTCTAATCCAATCGCCACTCTCTCCAAAACTGAATAAAAAAAAAAAAAAAAAAAACACACAACAACAAGCCAAGTGTAGATCAGAAGGAGGTCCAGCTACAGGACCAAACACACCCAACAATAAATTCTGAATGATCTCAGAAGCAAATTAAACTGATGGCAAACTGTTGCCATTCATACAAAGCCCAAGATGGGCCCTGTACTCACGTCACTATTTCAGGTGGGTTAATGCAAAAAACACAGACATTTGTATAACTCACAGGCAAAGGTTCAAAATCAGAATCCACAAGATTGTATGATCCGGCACCAAAAAGTGCCTGCCTCATCACAACATCAATTCCTAATTTAGCCGACATTCCCAACTTATCCAACCACCTGCACAGAAGAACAAAGAAAATATGTGATAGTAACTGGATATAGGACATATTCAAGGAAGGCTATTTGTTAATAGAGATGGGTGAAGGGTTCGGCCCGAGCACAAGTTCAGGCCGAACTTTGGCTGTTCGGATGTTCTGCAGAACACTGAACAATATGCAGTGTTCGAGGCAAATTGGAAAGCTGCCAGAACACCATTAAAGGGGTTGTAAAGGTTTGTTTTTTATTTTCTAAATAGGTTCCTATAAGCTAGTGCATTGTTGGTTCACGTACCTTTTCCTTCGATTTCCCTTAAAAATGTTTTTTTTCTTTGTTTTCTTTGTCTGAATTTCTCACTTCCTGTTCCTCCTCAGTAAGCTGTTCAGTAAGCTGTTCTGGCTGACTAACCACCGCTCGGATGATGGTGAGAAGTTTACTGAGGAGAAACAGGAAGTGAGATATTCAGACAAAGAAAAAAAACATTTAGAAGGGAAATCGAAGGAAAAGGTAAGTGAACCAACAATGCACTAGCTTAGAGGAACCTATATAGAAAATAAAAAACGAACCTTTACAACCCCTTTAAAGTCTATGGGACATTAACATGAAAAATCTAAAAAAAGTGTTAATTTTAAAGGCTTATATGCAAGTTATTGTCATAAAAAGTGTTCGGGGACCCGTGTCCTGCCCCAGGAGACATGTATCAGTGTAAAAAAAAAAAAAAAAAAGGCAGTTTTTTCAGGAGCAGTGATTTTAATAATGCTTAACTACTTCCCACCGGCCACTGTATATAAATGGCCGGGTGGGCGCTCTCTCCTGAGTGGACGCTCAGGAACATTCCTCAGATGGGGGAGGGGATCGCGCTTGCGCTCCTGTCACCCAGACACGGCGCATCTCCGATCGTCAGGGCTCTGTGATTGACCCTCCTGATCACATGACGGCTGTGTTCAATCACAGTCATCATGTGATGTAAATACAGAGCTGGTTGCTGGGGTAGCCCCAAAGCACCCTCCCCATGTTGAGGGCATGTGGCCTGGTACGGTGCGCTCTTGACCCCCCTCTTTTCCTGTGGCCTGCCAGGTTGCATGCTCGGATATGGGTCTGGTATGGATTTTTGGGGGAGCCCCCCACGCGATTTATTTTTTACATTTTGGTACAGGGTTCCCCTTGATATCCATACCAGACCTCAAGGGCCTGTTATGGAATTTATTTTATTTTTTTTAATTTTGGTTGTGGGTTCCCCTTAATATTCATACCAGACCCAAAGGGCCTGGTATTGGCAAGGGGCGGAATCAGATGCCTTTTTTTTCCCCAATTACTTATTTTATCTGTATTGCCGGGACCGATAATTTGTTATAACCGCAACTTTTTTTCCCCCCTTTAGAAATGGCATTTTGTGCATGGACTGTTCCAAACATGGGAAAAATGTGCCACCTTACAGGCATACTATAGACACTTTAAAATTACTGCTCCCGAAAAAACGGCTGTTTTTAAACCTTTTTTTGCATTGATACATGTCCCCTGGGGCAGGACCCAGGTCCCCAAACACTTTTTTTTATGATAATAACTTGCATATAAGCCTATAAAATGAGCACTTTTGATTATTCATGTTTGTGTCCCCTAGACTTTAAATGGTGTTCGTGTGTTCTACGCAATTTTTTGTCTGTTCAGTATGTTCTGGTGCAAACTGAACAGGAGGGTGTACGGCCCATCCCTAATTTGTTAATGGCTGAAGAGATCAATCCAGGAACAGCTGAAATGGTATAAGAGCAGTGTGAAAAGCAAGCTTTTAGAAAGCATTTGTAGAGTTTACACCCAGCTTTGTTGAAGTTGGAACTAGTTTACACTTGTGTTGATTAGCAGTACACATTAAAGTGGTTGTAAACCCTCTCATATACCCAGTGAAGTGAATGGCCTCAGATGATACACAAAGATTAAACTAATCCTCCAACATAGGTTTTCCTCGTTTATCTGCGGTCTTTTTTACAAACCCTTCAAAGTGCTGAAAATCCTTCTGCAACACAGAAGAGGGGGCAGGGAGCTGAAGTTAGTGTACAGTGTGTGAAAGCTGATTGGAGGAAAAGGAACACACTCCTTCACACATGACACAGAAAAGAAGGAACAATGAGGAGCTCTGTTGTGAATAGACAAGCTGTGTGCTGAGCTCTCCTCCCCGTCACAATTTTATCTCTAGTGTTATGACAACTTGCACGTGACACATGCTGATAACAGAGGAAAGCACCACCAGAGAGAAACCACACCCAGAGATTTGGAGAGAGACAAGTAAAAACTGCAGATATATGGGCTTTGTTCAGATTTCATGACTGAGGTTTACGACCACTTTAAAGCACCTACCACTTTAACATGAATTTTTGGAATGTGTTTTTAATGTATTTACAGTGGATTTTTGAAGCATTAATGGAGCTTGGCAAATGTCCCGAGTGTGTTGGGTTCTCCATTTGTTTTAAAGTGGCTCAGTAATATCCCAGCTGATTGGTAACCCCCAGCTCTGCTTATCCCCTGCTCAATAGTAACCCCTAGCCTTGCTGAAATTCTGGTTGGCTGATCCTCCTCTCTCTGGAGGATCCTCCTCCCTGCTGTATTGCTTCCATGCTGCGCACCATGTGATATCCCCTAGTTTTCCTGCTCTAGTCCCCCAGCTCTGCTTCAGTCCTTTCACCCTGATTCTCCCACACCTTCCGCTATAGCGGTCCCATGTTGTACACCAAGTGTGAGATTAGAAATAGAGATATCTAAACCGGAAGGGACTGCTGAGGTCTTTTTGGCCCACTTCTTGGTGTCCCGGTGCATCCGGGATATTCCCTACTTCATACTCCAATACTTCCAAAACAAAGCCAACTATCACAGTGCGTCCTAATGGCACCTTCAGATCTTGAGGGGCGCTTATGCAGATGCCAAAGCCTTCATAGAAGCACCAAGAAAGCAACACAGAGTATAAATTCTGAAGCAAAGCACAAGTTCAACAGTGTGCACAGGACTATTAGGTAACCATTTAGTGATAGTGGCTTTGATTGACATTCAGAATTCTTTTTAAAAATAAATAATAATGGAGGGTCAAATGCCACATCTGAAGTGTAAACGAGGTCTCAACTCCAGTATGTAAAATAATGAACACTGATCTTAATGGGAGTGCTAATTGCCACTTTAAAACGCTGCTAACAGGCTTCAGCACTACTTAAAGCTTGTTTTAAAGCTTGAAGCCTGCTAACAGCTTATTTAATGTGATAGTCAGGACTTCCATAAAGATCGGTGTATACCATTTTCCAAACAGGAGCTGAAGGGCACTTTAAAGGCTTAAAGAAAGTATTTTGACGCTTGCCAAAAGCTTGCTGAAGGTTTCATAAATGCTTGCTGTTCACACTGCTCTTGTACAAGCTGAAGCCCATGTGAGTCTATAGATCATTGCTACACACCGTTCATGAATGCAAACAGCACCAGTATCGTTTTAAAAATTAAGAACAAAAAGGGCAGTCGCATTATACTAACTGTTAGGAAGGGCTTTATTATTATTTTAAAAATGTTTGCGTTCAGTGACACTTTGACAGGGGGCGATGGTCTCATTGGGCTGGCAAAAGTCAAAGCTCCATGTGCTGTACTGCCTACGTGTAAAGTAGCTCCTCTTCAGCATTGTTACTAGAGATAATGTATATTTGTTTCAGATTTCTTAACCAAATGACAAAAGAATTCGTTTTTGAAATAAGTTTTGTATTTTAAGATTTTCAAATCGGTTTGCATTTTGTTCAGTTTTATTTTATTCTACGCTATTCTATCCTATTCTAGTCTACTCTATTCTATAAAGCAGCCATAGCAGGAATCCTCATATTTCACTTTTATACCTTACTGCAGTTATTACAATAGGTTTTAGTTTGAATTTGAATCCATTTTCGAATAATTCATGCTATTTTGTTTCATTAGAATTTATTTCGGATTAGTTGAAATTCAACACTATTGTATTGATTTTGAAATTTGGATATATCCGAATCTCCAAATAACAAAAATTGTCTGAATTTTGATTTGTAATTAAATGAATCGCACATGTTTAAGTGTTATCATAGACATTTTTATGTCCAAATCATGTTCACTAAGCCTAGCACTGTTTATTCATGACAATCTCATTTGTTGTATATGTTGTAACAGTTATATTAAAAAAACAATATTACCTTTCATTAGCAGTCTTAAGAATAATACAAAATATGCCAAAGAGGTTTGTCAGATTTATACTTACATAAATCCATCAACATATGTATCTGATAGTCCAGGGCATCCACCACCATATGCAGAGCTGGTTTCCCCCAACCATACTAGCTTTCCAGGAACAGTTTGATTAACAATCTAATACAAAGAGAATTTTTTATTTTTTTTGCAAATGATAAAAATAATTGTATATATATATATATATATATATATATATATATATATATATATATATATATATATATATATATATATATATATATATATATATATAAAATCTGAAATGGCTCTAGCCCAAGTTTCTATTCATTACTCATATCTGACCAGAAGGTTGACGATAAAAACAAAAAAAAAAAACCACAACACGCAATACTACACTGACTGATGGAGAAACAGCTGAAATCAGCAACACATACTGACCACAGAGTCATCCAGGAAACATAATTATGCACAGTAGCTCAGCACTAACAAAACATCCCCTAATGTCATAATGGTTTGTAAAACATAACATGAATTGTGAAGATATCAATGTAGCAATTTTACTAGAAAAAAAATAGGCAAACAACCAAGATATGATTATATGGACATATTAAAATATTTTGTAATGTATGGTAACCCTTTATGAAACATTGCACAACCAAATGTGTGTTTATATTGATTTTTAGTGCATAGTGAACACAATCCCCACACGGAATACCTAAAGAATTAAAAATTAAACACTTCCATGTAAATGTCTTTAAAAAGAGAAGTAGGGGGTAGAGTTTTTTTGGTCATACTTCTCTTCTGAGTCACAGGAGCACACTTATTGTGACGCACAGGCAGCTTATAGGGGCTAAAGTCTGCTGTCAGCCGATGTCACAGAGCCACTCCAGACTCTGGAAGGATCCTGCTACTATTTTAGGGAATTACCCAAGTGCCTGCTTGGCATAGTGGCAACTGGTGACTGACAGTCTATTCTGAGCAGAGAGCAGTAACTGAGAACTGAGTGATCAGTGGTCATGTGATCGATAGGTTCTTGGGCTTAGAACCGAGGGAGGACACTACAGAATTACTGATGTTATAGAGGGGAGTATGTAATTTTGTCTATTTCTATAACCCCAAAATGTCTCCTTTAAGTCCATTTTCATAATTTGGATCGGATAATGTAAAAACAGGTTGCACATTTCCTAGTATAAAAAAGTGTTCCTAAGCGGAAAAATAATAATTTTGAATAGCAATTCATATTGCATATGTAAACCGAATAAGATATGTTGTACATTCATTGCTTGAAATGGAAGGTGGATCAATCCCTTGTGAGACACACCAGGTGATGAAGCAAAGAGCGAGTCCCACTAGTTAACAATATGGATGTATTTGGGAATATTTGGCCTGTTCACCCAACAGAAGCCTCGGGTAAAGTTTGACAAACTGGAAGCCCCCTTTAGAATAAGTAGGCCTCTCTTACATTTGATCCCATCAGGTGAATAAATATGCTTTATTAAGGTGAAAAAGCAAATAACCACAAATGTCAACTGATGCACATCCAACATCATTCACATTGTCCAGCAATGGAGATCTAGGTCAGTCACGATAATATGACAGCTGCATTAAAGAGACCACCTACCCAACAGTATTTAAAACATTTTTCATTGGTACATGTGCCCCAGGGCAGTGCCCAGGTACCCATGGCATGGTTTACAAATTAGCCTTAAAATAAAAGGACAGAAAACAAAACAATGTGTGCGATGCTATGCTCACCATTCACAAATATCCCAGTGGGTTCATTGAATATCCAGCAAGGCAAACATTGTCTGGGTCGGTCATCACTTGTTAACAATAGGGGGGTTTGGCAATACACATATACCTCGCAAGAGCGAACATCTTTTTTATTCTGTTCCTTGGTAGCACACTGAATATTAGAAATAAATCAATGCTTGGAGATACTGCAGACATGGCTTATTACATACCTGAAATACTGTCTTAATCTCTGAAGCCAAAGAATCCAGTATATGTGGATTGAGAAAATCTCTCTTAGAAGCAGTTCTCCCATCGACATAATAGCTATCAACAGTTTAAAAAAAAAAAAAAAAGGAGAATAAAAAAAATTCCAATTAGGAAATCAAGTAGCTTCTATGATTTGGTCAGTTTTAGAAGTAAACATGAAATGAATCATCTGCCCTATTGTGGTTAACAAAGATGATTTAACACACACATCTAAAGTTGCAAATTTCTTTAAAAGGGTAGCAGGTAGAATATTATAATTTTTTTTTTATTATTTATTATTACACACACTATTTTTGTAGTAAGGTTTGGAACCTCTGGTTATTACTGCTAACCTGGGTCAGCTAGAAAGATTTACCCTCAGTTCCGGTCCTGCTAATAGTTTCTCCAGAGAGGAAATGAAGAAAAATCTGCAACAGTGACAGACTGGAATAAAGGGTTTCTAGTTTTCCCCCACTGTACTAAAGAAAATCATTTTTATTTCTGTCTGCGTTGTTGCCCTATATCAGGGATATGCAATTAGCGGACCTCCAGCTGTTGCAGAACTACAAGTCCCATGAGGCATAACAAGACGCTGACAACCACAAGCATGACGCCCAGGGGCAGAGGCATGATGGTACTTTTAGTTTTGTAACAGCTGGAGGTCCGCTAAATGCATATCCCTGTTCTAGATCTTCCTTCACTTCCTGACTGGTAATGCATGGTTAGCAGTACAGGAATTGGGGGGGGGGGGGGGGGGAATGCCTCTAACTGAGCCCTGAATAGCCGTAAAAAACCTGACAAAAAGTTGTAATCCTTTCTCGCTCTACCAAAAACTAGAAAAATATTGTCTGGACATGAACTTTAAAAAGTGTTTAACACCCTTTACGAACACCCAACACATGTTTGTGGTGGAAAATGTTCAAACTGGGCCCAATTAGCCATTTTGCCTCCCAGTGTCATGTGACTCGTTAGTGTTACAAGGTCTCAGGTGTGAATAGGGGGCAGGTGCGTTAAATTTGGTGTTATTGCTCTCACTCCCTCATACTGGTCCCTGGAAGTTTAACACGGCACCTCATGGCAAAGAACTCGGAGGATCTGAAAAAAAGAATTGTTGCTCTACAAAAAGATGGCCTAGGTTATAAGAAGATTGCCATGACCCTGAAACTGAGTTGCAGCATGGTGGCCAAGACCATACAGCAGTTTAACAGGACAGGTTCCACTCAGAACAGGCCTCGCCATGATTGACCAAAGGAGTTGAGTGCACATGCTCAGCATCATATACAGGAGGTTGTCTTTGGGAAATAGACATACGAGTGCTGCCAAGGTTGAAGGGGTGGGGGGGGGGGGGGGGGGGTCAGCCTGTCAATGCTCAGACCATACGCTGCATCAAATTAGTTTGCATGGCTGTTGTCCCAGAAGGAAGCATCTTTTAAAGATGATGCACAAGAAATCCTGCAAGCAGTTTGCTGAAGACAAACAGACTAAGGACATGGATTACTGGAACCATGTCCTGTGGTCTGATGAGACCAAGATAAACTTATTTTGTTCAGTTGTTGTCAAGCATGTGTGGCGGAAACCAGGTGAGGAGTATAAGGCAAGTGTGTTTTGTCTACAGTCAAGCATGGTGGCGGGAGTGTCATGGTCTTGGGCTGCATGAGTGCTGCCGGCACTGGGGAGCTATAGTTCATTGAGGGCACCATGAATGCCAACATGTACTGTGACATACTGATGCAGAGCATGATCCCCCCCCACTTTGGGCACTGGGCGGCAGGGCAGTATTCCAAGATAACGACCCCAAAACACACCTCCAAGAACACTTTACACTGTTATACAAGCTGTACACTCATTACTTTACATTGTAGCAAAGTGTCATTTCTTCAGTGTTATCACATGAAAAGATATAATAAAATATTTACAAAAATGTGAGGGGTACTGTATATTTATGAGGATTGCATTTATCAGGATATCCCAACTGGTTATTTTGCATTCAGCACTTTGTTATTTGGTAGTGCTATTGGACTTTTGAAAACACTGTATCACAGATGATTTACAGTACATTTTTGATGTACTATAGGAGGATGGGATAAGGTGGATAAATAAAAAAAAAAAAAAAGAATTAATCTTTACAAAAAATGTAACCTTTCTACTTACTGGTGCCAAGTAACTGAGTTTATGACTTTACCACCTTCAGTTAAAAAGCTGCAAAGAAGAAAAAAAAATTATATATATATTGTTTATTCTTTTGTTATGCTGACATTTATACCTGAGAAAAGCCTGAGATACACCGATTTGCGGTCACTGAGTACATGGTGGTCCAGTGTTAAACAGCTCTATACCAGACACATGTTAACTCAGGTGGTCAGTTTCAGATGGTGCTTAAAAAGTGAAAATGTACAGAGCGGTCAGTCTGCCATGCAGGAATATAGGAGGCAGAGCCGCCTATAAGGCAGTACAGCCAGCACTCCTGTATGGTCTTTGGATCTTCAACATGGGGGGGGGGGGGGGGGGTCGGGGCACCCGATGAGGAGGGCTGGCTCTACTGCCTTATCCTGAAGCCGATCCCCCTTGCAGCGCAGTTGGCTCCTCCTCCCTTTCCTCCTGCTGAATTTCAGGTTCTGCAGAGGGAGCCACAGGGGGATTGGTTCCAGTTTCTATGCTTCAGTTTGCAAATGAACAGGTACCCTCTGTACAAAGTGCTTCCTGTTCAATCACCTACAATGCAGCAGAGGCGGCCAGGAAAGGCCACCAAAATTTTAAAAAAACCTGATTGTTTACACATGCTCTGCTCTCTAAAGAGCGACTACTTCTCAGAGCATTTGACAGGCAGTGAAGAGAAGAATATCACTGCTTGCTTTAACCCTGTGCTAGCATGCCGCAAGTCTTAGTTTGACAGGTGTGTGTGAGTGGCCCCAAACCTATCAGTTGGGAACTGCACAGAGCTCCAGGTGGCCTCAAGACCTCATTTACACACACAGATTTATTTCTATCTTTTTCTATTAGATTTAGCAGAAATTTTGTAAATTATGCTGTGTCTGCTAAAAAGCCACGGATGGACGCGGTCAATGCCGGCTGTATTTTTTGCAAAAATATTGTTTTGGTATTTTTTGGGGAGGTTGGCAGGGAGGCTGTATGGGGCCCCGTGATTTCTAACAGAAGCACTAATAGAAAGAAACAAAATCACTTCCCTCTTCTGTGATAGCAAAATCGCTGGAGGTCCTTTATGTTAACCCACTTCCCACCCAGCCAATGCACATATACGGCCGGGTGGGAGCTGTCTACTTCTGATAGGACGTTCAGGAACGTCCTTCAGAAGGAGCAGGATCGTGCCCACGCTGCGGTGCGATCCCGATGTGCTCGTGTCACCCGGACACGGCGCATCTCAGATCGGCAGGAGGGCTCTGTGATTGGCCCTCCTGATCACATGACGGCCGTGTCGAATCACGGCCGTCATGTGATGTAAACAAACAGCCGGTTGCTAGGCAATCGGCTCCTCCTCTCCTCACACAGTCATCGCTGAGGAGAGGAGAGCAGATCGCTGCAGCCGGCTGATGATCAGGGAGCATGAGCTGTTTTTTTTACAGCTTTTTACTCACTGATCATCAGTCTAGTGTAAACACACAACACACCACACAGTATAAACACAATGTCCCCAAAACACACATGTCCCCAAAAAATAAAAACACATGTCCCCCACATATGTCCCACTAAAATAACATGTTCCAATGATTATCTGCACACATATGTACGTGATCACCTGCACACATATGTACATGATCACACAAACCAATTATTATACACTTTATTTAATTAAATTATTTATACACAACGGAATTTTTTTTTACCAAAAACATGTAGGAGAATACATTTTGGCTTAAATTTATGGCAAAATTTGATTTTATTGGATTTCTTTTAAAATAGAAAATATTGTTTTTTTTCCAAATTTTCGCTTTTTTTGCGTTTATATCGCAAAAAAATAAAAAAACTGAATCATGAATAAATAACACCAAAATAAAGCTCTATTTGTGCGACAAAATGATAAAAATTTTATTTGGGTACAGTGTACCATGACCGCGCAATTGTCACTGAAAGCGCTAGAGCGATGAAAGCTGAAAATTGGGCTGGGAAGGAAGGGGGCGAAA
Source organism: Lithobates pipiens (assembly GCF_037356315.1). NCBI lineage: Eukaryota > Metazoa > Chordata > Amphibia > Anura > Ranidae > Lithobates > Lithobates pipiens. The sequence continues at coordinate 235,443,769 of NW_027507718.1, forward strand.
GTGCCCTGTATTGAAGTGGTTAAGAGATAAAAAAAAAAAAAAAAAAACAGAAAGATAAAAGAAATCACTACAAGGGAGTGGATACCCCACCCTGACCCTTGTCAGACATGCATCAAACAGTTGTTCCCGTTACCTGCTCTGTTGACAGTTATCACATTTTAGATTTTCCCTTATTTGTCTCAGTCAAGAGGGAAATTTTCCAAATGGGGACAACAATTAAATATATTACAAAGTTTCTAACCCTTCTTTACTCCACTTTAAAGTATAATTCCAGGTATGTTTCTGTTCCATTTGGTTCAATGCAAGTATGCATATTTCATAACTGGTGAATCCCTGTGGAAGTGGAGTATCATTGTAGTAATCACCACCTCTACAGTAAGCCTCACTGCCTTCTGGATCCCATGCCCAACAGCTACCCTACCGCATAGTAATGATCATCCCCGTTAATCAATATCTACATGAAAAATACCATTAGTACCTTTTCAGCATCTTTTGAGACTGTTTTTTAGGTTGGCCAATATCGGGACCATAGACTCCAGAATTTTTGTAGCGGAGATACATGCTGAGTAGCTTATGCAAACTCAAGAAATCCTTGCCAAGCTGAAAGCCATCAATATACAGTCCAGACTTCTTCTTAAAACTGTTGGGCTCTAAAACAAGCAAAAAGACTAAAAATTTAAATATTAACCTGAAGTACAATGTTTGATTTAGTTTTTTTTTTTTAAAGGCAAGTTACAATCATCCATAAGGTGAAAGTCAGGGCATGGAACAATACTTAAACTGGTTATAAAAAATGTAAACCTTTTTACCCTAATGCATTCCTTGTTTACATGTGACCACAGGTAATGTGCACTGCTCATCCACATAAACAGAAGTTGGGGGAAAAGGAAAAGGTATGGGAACTCACAGCAGAGGTTTTAAGAAGGTAGAAAAACCATTATTGAAACAGATTACAGAGCCATTGAGTAACAGACGTTTAAGCCCTTGTACACATGGTAGGACATTCCGATAACCAAATCCAATCGGATTTTGTCCGAAACTGGTGTTGCATACACACGGTCGGACAAAGTTGTCGGAAAATCCGATCATTCAGAACGTGATGACGTCATTTTGTTATGACGGGACTACGTTCAGGCTAGTAGGCAATAGCTTTGGTCTAGGAAGTTGATCTGAGCATGCGTGGCACTTTGTCTGATCGGAATTCTCTACAAACGATCGGATAAAAGTCCGATCGGATCATGTTGTCGGATTTTTATATCCAGCTCTCAAACTTTGTCAGTCGGATATTCCGACAGAAACAGTCCGATGGAGCCCACACACGGTCGGATTATCCAACAACATGTTCCGATTGGACATTTTCCATCGGAATGTCCGACCGTGTGTGCAAGGGCTATGGATTATTTTTGAAGAATAGGGATATTGTTTAGCCTCACTTTAACAATTTTAGTTGTTTACATATACAGTATGACGAAAGCGGGAAGGGCTGATATTTTCCCGGCTGGCCCCTGGCCCTCCACGCTTGCACCCAGACTCTTAGCCTATCTGTAAGTACATGTGGGTGTATTTGTTTCTCATTCTTCCCCTTAGATAGACTTATTAAAACCCTTAACATTTTTTATAGATACTTATCTTGCATATGCTCCTGAAGGAGTGAAAGACATTCACAAAACGTGTCATGCTTTATTCATATGGATTATCATTTTACCATATTATTTACCATGTATGAAATAAAAAACGTTTTATTCCCCCCCCCCCCCCCCCCATCTTATGTTTATACATGAATAGCTACCAATGATGACCTATCCGCCAGATACTATTGTTCATGTTGCCCCTTTTTGCTTGTATGCTTTATATAAAGTTCCAAACCTGCCCCATTTTATCATTACATACATATACAGTATGTTAACCCAGTGCACTGAAACATGTCTCAATGTAAGACCACAAGTAAAAAGTGCTATGCTACATATGTTTCAAGTTTACACATTTATCAATAAGCTTTTTATTACACTTACCATTTCCTAGTTCCCATGACATGTTATACTTCCTTGAAGCACAGTAATCAATGAGTAGTTTAGCATTGGAACTATTCCACTGATCATGTATATTTCTCAGTAATGCATTCAGTCCAAAAATTAGATGCAAGCCCGAGCAGTTTGCAAATCTGTACAACAGATCAATAGTTTCCTCTAAAATAAATAATAATAAAAAAAATTGGGTTTTGTGTGAACATTTTCTCATCTAGATTATTTAAGATACCAATAACGAAAGCATGATCAATATTGTCTTACTTGTTATTGTAGAATTTTTGTATTTTTTAAGAAATTCTTCCATAAGTATGATTTGCTCTTGGATTGGCCATTGAGCTTGAAGTTTATGTTGCACAGAAAGGGGGACTTTGTATTCTTCACATTTGTTAGCTGAAAAGATAAAATCGTTAAACATGTACTAGCTGAAAACAGAATCATTTCTTCTATTAATTTAAGCTTCCAAACCCACAGGTTTATTTCTGTGACACCGCTGGGGAGGTTTCTTTTACTTCCTGTCCCTGTGACACCTGCACAATAAATGGAAAGGGGGGAGCTGTGTCTGGTACAAAAATGCACAGGCAGCAATACAATTATTGTCAGACATTGTAACCCTTCCCCATCATTATAAAAATGTACTTTTGTAACTGTGTCCACATTTGAAAAGATTTCCATATCTCCCTGATTAAGGGCCGGTTCACACTATTGCGATGCGAGAATATTGCGATATGTTAACGACACCCACATTTCAGCTCGCATATCGCACTGCGAACTGACAGTTCGTACATGAATCGGATCAAGGTATCACTTTCCTATTTTTGCTACATTGAAAAGTATTCTTGACCATGTTGTTATAATATTTGACTATTCTGCTATATTATTCATAATATCCCAACATATATGATCTATGGACATTGGGATTTTGCTACAGACATTATTTTGAGCTGTGATATAAGTAACTGATTGATTTTTTTTAGCTAATTTATTGATTCCAATTCCCACCGAATAAGTTAATTGGGTAGTGTGGTACTCCAGCTATTGGAAAAAATTTGTAGCGTGTTCATTTATTCAGGGTATGGGAACACTTATTTAAACACATTTAGGTTGAGCAATTGAAGTTTCTTTAGGGTCCTTTCACACGGGGCGGATCAGTTCTGATCCGCCCCGTGGATATCCGTTTGCTCAGCGGGGATCACTCCGTCGATCCCCGCTGAGCAGGGAGAAGACAGGTCCGTCTCTGCACACTGCGCAGGGACAGACCTGTCACAGCGCCGCTCTCCCCTATGGGAGATCGGATGACAACGGACCGCAGTGCCCGTCGTCACCCGATCCGCAGACGGATGGAAAAATAGCTTTTTCCTCCGTTACACTTTTTCGGATCGGAGCGGGTCGGATGTCAGCGGACATGTCACCGCTGACATCCGACGCTCCATAGAGCTCTATGGAGCACCCGTTCAGGTCCGCCTGGAAAACTGACAGGCGGGTCTGAACGGAACGTCAATGTGAAAGGGGCCTTACACACATGCATGAGCCGAATATTTAGTTTTTTTTATTACAGCACCTTTTCTCTTGTTTTATAATAACAAATCATATCACCCATTTGAGTCACAATTTGTATTTAGGTGTTATCCAAATACATATTAACAGGTATATGTACATTTTTAGGGTAGCGCAGATGCTTCACTTTTAAACACAGCTGTTGAGATGAGACATCAACCACACAGGGGGTTTTCAATGAGCCATCTGACTTTTCCCATTGTGAAGAACAGTGTGACTCAACTATTGTATTACAACTCTTTGTAAAGAAGAAAGCCAAGTCTACATAAATAGATACATAGTGAACAAATCTGGCTGTTCCATTTACATGTATAATTACATACTGGAATTCAAGTCTAGAACTAAATACGCTTAGAACTGCCCCAAACCCTTTTAAACACCTATACCAACTACCCTGTAGAAGGAAGATGCTTACCTATTCTCAGGGTTCTCTGGTCCCATCACATAATCAGCTTACAGGAGCCAGTTTCAGGGGCAAGGAAGAACAGCATACATGAATGCTGTATAGTAAGCCTATGGGTGACATCACCGCCAAGGCATTCCATCTATTGTTGCCACTCTTTCCTCTGCCACGAAACTGGCCACTGGGGAAATCATGTGACCAGACAAGAGCGTCTTGACAAAAAATGTACAGCTTCCTTTTGCAGGGTAGTTAGTATAGGTGTTAGAAGAGGGTGCAAGGGTGCCATTCGTTTGACTACATCCTTGCACAAATTGTTTTGCAAGTTTCCTATTTCTGTTTGTCAGAAGGTTCATTTCTCTGACAATAAGTTTTGCGTTTGTTTCAAGTCCCCCTGCAAAATGCATTCAAAAAGGTTTTTGTAGAATATGCATGTGTTGCAGGCTCGCATAGATGTGTGAGGACCTGGGGGTGGGAACAGGAAGTTATGAAGTGAAACAGGTTTACACTGGATTCACTGCTAGCTAGAAATAAACAAGTTATTCACAAGATTAGTTTGACTCATCATTGCTTCAACAAAATCTACAGGTTTCCAAATCGGCATTCCCATTGTTTCCATATAGGCCAGGGATATGCAATTAGCGGACCTCCAGCTGTTGCAGAACTACAATTCCCATGAAGCATAGCAAGACTCTTCGAGACACAAGCATGACAGGCAGAGGCATGATGGGACTTGTAGTTTAGCAAAAGCTGGAGGTCCACTAATTGCATATCCCTGATATAGGCTAAAGTCTAAACGGTTTTACCTCATTTTACAGAGGATATTTTATGAAGGAAAACCATGTTTTAGAAGCCTCAGATAAAAACTGCTGTTCTCCATCCCCTTGGACAAAATCTTTGTACTGAGCTAGCATCATTTTTTTTTCCCCATATAGATGGTTTGCATGGTAAGTGAGTGAGGTTTGGGAACTGCCATTGTTGGCCTTTTGAAATTGTAAAGCCCCATACACACTATCAGATTTTCTGCTGAGTTTTTCCTTCAGATTTACCAAAACCATATAATATGAGGTCAAACCTTAGGAGTTTCCATTTGTATGCAATCAGGCAGGTCCTTACACTACATGGTTTTGGTAAATCTGAAGACAAAAATCAGCTGAAAATCTTATAGTGTGTATGGGGCTTTAGATGTTCGACCGTGCCTGGTATCAGTACTTTTGAGTCACCAACCTAGAACCAGCATATTGTAAATGAGTGTCAGAATTCATTATCTTTATACTTGTTCCAGGTCAGCTACATAGATAGTAATGAAGCCACATCAGCAGGACAGTCAGGGAACCAGAATGTTCAAAAGGAGTGATCAATAATGACAGCTTAAATCCAGGTTTTTTTGAGCCACTTACTGGACACCCAGAGTCGATCCTCTTCTTGCCTGTTCCAAGTCCTTAATAATGTCAAGAATAGAACTCATGCAACAGTGAGTGCCAGTATCTGCAGCAATTTCCTGAAAGTCCAGGCAGTGATGATGATGGTGCACCCCCAGGGGAGTCCATGCCATCATGGGTTTACAAGAAGTAGGCTACATGATACTGGGCACCATTCAACCCAGAACAGAATTAGTAGCAAGATGTCAGACTCTAATTAGAGAACAAAAATGGGGTGAGCACTGCAGTGAGCTGATAGCTAGAGATAGATAAAGTATTTTGCCATTTTCTAGAAAGTGCAAAATCAGGCTCACTTCTGCATAGAAACCAATGAACTTCCAGGTTTTAGTAACAAAGCTTAATTGAACAAGCTGGAGTTAGAAGCTCCTTGGTTTCTATGCAGAAATGAGCCAGATTTTGCACTAACTTTAGTAAATAAACCCCATTGTGTACTTAAAATTGGGGTATGCCTGTACTGAACATTGCGTTAAGCTTTATGGAATAAAAAAAAAAAAAAAAAAAAAAAAAAAAAAAAAAAAAAAAAAAAATGTAAAATGATGTGCCAGAATCCCTGAGATTTATAATAACGTGTACATGCGAATCACCAGCTTCACTCTTGTTTAATTTATGCGACAGTGGATAAAATAAATGAGTGCAATTTTGGTACAGAAACTGGGATTTCTTAACTAAAACAAAGAGCCACGCCAAAGACCTGCTCATTCGTTTACACTTTTTACCCTTTGGCATTTATTGTGCATCCCCCTACTGAAAATAATTTGTTTTCCTTACCAAGGTACCGTAAGGAAATATAATAATAATAAAAATACAAAAGTAGGTAATGGTTTGCTTTATTACTTTTACACCATCTTTTTGTCTGTACCTTTCCATCCCATTTTTCTTATATTACGTTTTTACCCCCCCCCCCTTTTCCTTCTGATCTTATTGAATTGATCTAGCAGAGAGAAATATCAAAATGTGGAACAAGTCATTTTTAAAGGGGCTTTAGGATGCGCAAAAATGTGGAAGCACTGATTTATAAAATAGTTTGTAATAGCAGGGCAGCTGTTAGAAATCACGGGGCCCCATACAGCCTACCTGACAGGCCCCCCGACCAAAAGTGACTGAGGACATTTTATTTATCAGTCCCTTTCTCTGTATATTCAGCTGCAGAGATGAATGAATAGGAAGCACTCCAAGGCTTCCAGCTCCTTCACAAACTGAAGCATAGCAAACACAGTTTACCATGCTTCAGTTACGAATGAACACAGGAGTGATTGGTACCCACGACTCACTGTGTTTATTCAGGAATGGAAGGGGCCAGTAAATTACATATTTACCAGCCCTTTCCCCCGCACGCCATCTTGAAACATCCCCCTGTGTGCCTGCAGCAGCTGCTGGCAAGAGAGGAGGGAAGCCGGCAGGGAAAAGGGGTGCATGTGCTAGAACCAATCCCTCTGCTGTGCAGCCGGAGGGAGAAAGAAAGAAGAGGAGACGCTGGCAGCACAAAGGTTAGCTATACCACCATTGTTCTACTGTGTTACTGGTCACTTGTTTCCCATGATTTCTGCATCGATTCACAAGAGCTCATAGTAGTGGAAGCTCTTCAACACAGGCTATAGCATGAGAGTTTTTTTTACTGTGGTCATTTTTAATAATGCAATGCACTGGGCAGGTCAGGTTGGAAATTGGAAGTACCTGGTCTCTGTAAGACAAAAAAGGTACTCACACTTTGGGGTTGATTTACTAGGAGGCAAATATACTGTGCACTTGCTCCAATTTGCAAAGGATACTCAATATCGTGAAAGGAAAAATAAATGAATAAAAGATACAGCATTTTGCTTGCATACGATTGGATAGAAAGCAGTAGAGCTTCCCCTCAGATTTAGAGCGAGTGCACTTGCAGTGCCACCGTATATTTGCCTCTAGTAAATCTACCTCCCTGTGTTGTCTGTCCCTTACCTAGAATGTATGCACCGAAGTGGTTAAACTTGTATTTCCACTCAGTGTTCACCAACATCTGAATGGAATGCATATCAAACAAACCATTACTCAAGCTAAAGCGCTAAAACGTTATCAGTTTTCAAATAACCTTACTCCAAATAATACAGGGAAAAGACTGTAAAAAAAACTCTTCAAGCTGTTTTAAGATTAAATTTGTATTGGGAGGGAGAAAATGTGAACTGCCATTGCAAGGCTCTTTTTGAAAATGATGCCAAAAGAGCCAGGAGTCCATTAGTTCAACCCAAACTATCTATAATTGATGCCGTGTACACATGACAAGAGTTGTCGATGGACTAGGTCCGACAGTCTTCCCAACGGACTTTCGGCGGAGGTCCGACGGACTTTCTGAACGAACGGACTTGGCCACACACACACGACTGGACTAAGTCCGTTCAAAAGTCCGTTAGTTATGAACGTGATGACAAACAAGGAAGTTCAATAGCCAGTAACCAATAGCTGCCCTTGCGTAGTATCTGGTCCGTCGGACCAGCACACAGCCAAATGGTTTTCCCGATTTTTAGTCCGTCGGATAGATTTGAAACATGTTTTATTTCTAGGTCCGTCAGACTTTTGGGGGGAAAAAAAAAAAAAAAAAAACAACACGATTGAATTGTCTGACGGATTCCGGTCCGCCGGACCAAGTCTGCCGGACCAAGTCTGATCGTGTGTACGTGGCATGACAGTTCTGCAAAAAACTTTATGTTTTGGTTCTCATTAAATGCCTATGCACGTGTTAAGGCTGTAATTCTTAGGAATAACTCACTTAAATCTGGCCAAACAAGAGTCTAGTAGACATCCTGGGGATATGATGAAGTTTGAAACACAAAATCATAAATTATAATATAATAAATACCAAGAATTTTAAAAATATAATAATGTATTCAATAATCTAATTAAATCAAAAACACAGAAAGTTGCTCAGTTGCAGAATTGTCACTGTCATTACTTTCAGCGTTTGATGATGAATTTCCCCACAAATCGCTATCGCTCAATTCTGCAAGTGATCCTAATTTACTATCGCCGTTTTCTAGCTGGTCCAAAACTGCTTAACGTAAAAGGGACATTTTTGGATGCCACGGATAATCTCAAGTTTCCAGGGAACGGAGCCCAGCACTGTGATAGATCGAGCGGAGGAGACAGCTTGCACACATAGCGCGAGGACATCGCAGGATCTAGGGGACAAGGTAAGCAACATTGCCTGGATCCTGCAATGCAATCCCAAGTGTGGCTCGGGGGTTACCACCAGGGATGATAATAAAAAAATTATATATATAATACATACATATATATAATACATACACACACACACACACACACACACACTGCAATGACTGTGGGACAGGTGCATTTCTTTATACTGCATATTTACACTGGGGTGCCACTTAAAATTGATCTCTGATTCCCATAGGGTGACATATACAGTAAATATGTGCATGCATAGGTGTGAATTAAGCTTTAAAGATACACCTATCTTTGGGGGGGGGTTTGTGAATTTTCCTTTACTTTTTGTAAAGGTTAGCTGCATCATATACTATATATTAAAATTATTTTATTCTGTAGTTGTCTGCATGTCTGATAAAGAGATACGGTAATCCACATAGTGAGTCTATGATTTGTGTGTCTGAACTGACATACTTGACAACAGAAAAACAACCATGTATCCTTAGGGCCAGTTCACATCTGAGTGGTGCATTGCATTTTGGGCACGTTTTAGGGGTGTTATCACTGAACGCACGTTTAGATGAAAGATCAAAAGATGCAATGTGCAGGACTTTTGTTTTGGTACAAAAAAAAAAAAAAAAAAAAAAATGGGTATTCTTTTTTATAGCCTAGGTCACCTTGGTTTGTTGATTTTTCCCAGAAATTTTCCTCCTCCTCTGAAGCATTTTTTTCTGGTTCGAAGAACAGGAAATCTGATTTTGTTCCTCCAAATCTCAAGAAGGCAGGTGATAAGCCTCTTGTCAAAGTGATAAGCTTTTGAGAACTAGGAGAAAAATGACACATTTTAAAAAATTCTTAAGGCATGAAAACATACAAACGTGCATGTATTTCTGAATTTGCAAAGATGGCAAAATGAAAGAAAATCTATCACCATAAGATGTTTTAGGTTACAGTTATATCCCCCATAGGACAAAGCACTACAAGTACTTTCTAACTCTAGTTATGAGGTCCAACCCCTTACCCTCTCCTCTTGCTGCAGCCACTCTGACAACAGCTTTGAAGGAGACAGTTGCTGCAGCTTGTTTTGGCTGTGAGCACTTTACTGAGACAAGCAACAGCACTGATTGTTCATTCAGGAAAGATCACTCAGCTCTGTGTGTACACATACACAGCTCCGGCAAATGGATTACACAGCCTTGCAGTGCTGTGCGAACTTTACATTTTATGAAAGGCCAATCAGTGCACTCTGAGTCTGTTAAGTGTATGAGACAGAACTGCAGCAAATTGTTCATTCATTAAAATGAAAGTTGAATATCCAACCATGCTGCTACATGCACTTGGTTGCCCTCCAAAGAGTTAAATAAAAGTTCAAGTGACTCAGTTTTTATTTCCCCTGTACTATACACCTGTTACATGTTTAACCTGCCAGTAGATCTGATATTTCATTTCCTTTTAGCCCTTGTGCACACGGTCGGACATTCTGACAACAAAATCCGACGGATTTTGTCCGAAACTGGTGTTGCATACACACGGTCGGACAAAGTTGTCGGAAAATCTGATCGTACGAAACGTAATGGCGTTATTTCGTTATGACGGGACTACGTTCAGGCTAGTAGCCAATAGCTTTGGTCTAGGAATTTGATCTGAGCATGCATGGCACTTTGATCGAAATTCTCTACAAACGATCAGACAAAATCCAATCGGATCATGTTGTGGGGAAATTTTATAGCCCAGCTCTAAAACTCTCGGTCGGATATTCAGACGGAAACACTCCGATGGAGCCCACACAGTCGGATTATCCGTCAACACGGTCCGATCGGACATTTTCCGGCAGAATGTCCGACCGTGTGTACAAGGGCTTAGAGTGTATTCACACTATAAACAGACTGCTGCAGCACATGGAAATTTAGTGTGGGCTACTTTTTTTTTTTCAGCTCATTGCAAAAACAAAACAAAACAAGCACGTTTGCCCATAGTTAAGCCTGTGAAACCAGGGCTAAAACAAAACCCTTTTGTTTCCGTTGTGGATGGGGTATGAACCCCAATGGAAGATGGTATTTTTTTTTTTTAACATAAAGTTTATTTTTAAACAAAACAAAGAACAAAAAAATAAATAAAATAAGAGAGTGGTACATTCTCGACAATCCACATAGGTAGCATAAATAAACAGAAACATAAAGCAGAAGCCGTAGTCAAGGTTAGTTATATAGGCATTACAGATTGAGTAAACTTCACAAAAGGTTACATAGGAAAGGATGGGCATAGTCCAATACATGCAATGATGCAAGTAAGGCTATGGACCAACAAAGGTTGGGACATACTTGAGAGGAATCAATGAAGGCAATGTTTACTCCGTTCCATAAGAAGGTCTGATAGAGGGAGGGGGGGGGGGGGGGGGGGGGGGAACGGGGAGAAATCACTTTAGCCAAATCCTGTGTTACTCAGGCCTGGAGTCCAAACCCTACTCCAGAGTCAGCTGCCTCTCACGAATCCACACCGCCCATATCTTATCAAAAAATTTTTGGGGCAGTTGCATCCCCTATAGTTACGTTTATACAGAGGCAAAACCGCATTCACCAAGGTTCTCCACTGCTGTACCGTCGGAAGGGAGGGGTCTTTCCATTTTAGGAGGCCTGCTTTCCTAGCATAAAAGGCTGTGTAAAATAAACATTTTTTTTTAGTTTGGGGGGCTTCCAGTGTGTTAACAATACCCAGTGTCAGTGGTATCAGGTCACATGGGACTCGTAATTTGGCTATGGATTTGACATTGCTAACCACTCCTTTCCAGAAAACTTGCAGTTGCTGACAGGACCATATAACTTGAAAGAAGGAGCCCACCTGAAGTGCATTTAGGGCAGATCGAAGTCCTGGCAGGGTATATTCTGGCTAATTGGTCCGGGGAGTAGTATGCCTGGTGAATCTATCTATCGCAGAGACCATGAGGGGGAAGGTATTGCTGGATACCCTCTTCCCAATCATCATCATTGGCAAGCATAGGTATGCAGCCCTGCCACACAGAAAACAGCGGGAGACCCAAGAGGTGTTAAGTCCGGTGAATTCGGAATAGAGAACTGATGGAGGTTTAACCACTTGCTTACTGGGCACTTAAACACCCTTCCTGACCAGACCAATTTTCAGCTTTTGGTGCTCTCACACTTTGAATGACAATTACTCAGTCATGCAACACTGTACCCAAATGAATTTTGTGTCCTTTTTTTCCCACAAATAGAGCTTTCTTTTGGTGGTATTTGATCATCTCTGGGGTTTTTATTTTTTGCGCTATAAATGAAAAAAGACCGAAAATGTTGAAAAAAAACGCATATTTCTTTGTTTCTGTGATAAAATTTAGCAAATTATAATTTTTTTTTCATAAATTTTGGCCACAAATCTTTGGTAAAAATAACCCAAATTAGTGGATATTATTTGGTCTTTGTGAAAGTTAGAGAGTCTACAAGCTGTGGTGCGAATCGCACAAAATTGATCACACCTGATGTACTGGTGGCCTATCTCATTTCTTGCGACCCGAACAAGTCAGGAAAGTACAAATACCCCCCAAATGACCCCTTTTTTGAAAGTAGACATTCCAAGGTATTTAGTAAGATGCATGGTGAGGTTTTTGATGTTGTCATCTTTTTCCCACAATTCTTTGCAAAATGAAGATTTTTTATTTTTTTTCCCCCTCACAAAATTTTCAATGTAATAGGTTATTTCTCTCACATGGCATGTGTATACCACAAATGACACCCCTACGTTCTACTACTCCTCCTGAGTATAACGATACCAAATGTGTGAGACTTTTACACAGCCTGGCCACATACAGAGGCCCAATATTGAAATAGCACCATCAGGCGTTCTAGGAGCATAAATTACACATTTCATTTCTCAACCACCTATTACATTTTTGAAGGCCCTGGAGCACCAGAACAATGGAAATGCCCACAAAGTGACCCCATTTTGGAAAGCTAACACCCCAACGTATAATCTATGAGGCATAAATGAGTCGTTTGAATGGTTCATTTTTTTTCCAGAAGTTTTGGGAAAATGTGGAAAAAAAATGAAAACGCATTTTTTTTTTTTTTTTTTTTTAACGCAAAGTTGTCCATTTATAAGATATTTCCAACACATAGCATGTACATAGTAAAAATGACACCCCAAAATACGTTTTACTACTCTTCCCGAGTATAACGATACCAAATGTGTGAGACTTTTACACAGCCTGGCCACATACAGAGGCCCAATATTGAAATAGCACCATCAGGCGTTCTAGGAGCATAAATTACACATCTTATTTCTCAACCACCTATTACAGTTTTGAAGGCCCTGGAGCACCAGGACAATGGAAGTGCCCACAAAGTGACCCCACGTGGCACTGACGACACGTGGCACTGACGACACGTGGCACTGACGACACGTGGCACTGGAGGCAGATGGGGCTGGCTATTTGCTCTGGCTAATTGCTCTGGCAAATGGGACTGGCAGATGGCACTGGCGGCACTGGGGCTGACGGATGGCACTGGCGCTGGCAGGTGGCACATGGGGCTGGCGGCACTGGGGCTGGCGGCACTGGCGCTGACGGATGGCACTGGCAGGTGGCACTGGCGGCACTGGGGCTGACGGATGGCACTGGGGCTGACGGATGGCACTGGGGCTGACAGTGTAACAATTTATCACTTACAGATCGCTCTCCCTCCTCACACGCTGTCTCTGTGTGAGGAGGGAGAGACACGGCAATGGGAGATGATCTCATATGTTTACATATGAGATCATCTCCCATTGGCAGCTGCGATCGCGCTGTGAATGGCCGCTTTGATTGGCCGCTCACGGCGATCTGTATTTGCCTGTCTCCGGGAGACACGGCGAATACAAAACTTCCGCGATGCGCGCCCCCGGCGGCGCGCATTGCGGAAGTAAACACGAGGCCGTCCAGGGACGGCCAGGCGAAGGAACCCGCCTGCTCTAAGGCCGTCATTCGGCCATAGGGCGGGCGGGAAGTGGTTAAGGTCATCTGCCAGACCCAACATGCCTTCAATACCATTAACCTCCAATATTATAGAATGGGGAAATTGGGTCCGATAGGCATGGCAAAGCTATAGGTATCTAAAGAACATGTGGTTAGGCATGTTGCATTCTCTTAGAGCGTCAAACGTATGTAAACCATCCGGAGAGACAATATCTGCCAGCATTTTAATGCCATATAGAGCCCATAGCACAGGGTCAGGGATGGACAAGAAATGTGGCAGTCTTGGGTTCCTCCATAGTGGAGTGTTTGGGGACCAGCTATGGGATTTCTCCACCTTAGCCCATACCGTCTCCCATACCCGAAGAATAAGATGCATCAAGGGGGAAATATTGTTGGATCGGGGTCCGCTATGTATCAATTTCTGGAGTTCAGAGTAGGAGTCAAGCAATGCCGCCTTTAACATGGCTGCAGGATTGGCCGGCTCCTTGGACAACCACCATCTTACTAACCAGGACCGCTGCCCAATAGTATGTGACAAAACAGGGCAATGCTAAACCTCCCAAAGTAACCAGCAGCTACAGAGTAGTTTTTGCTATTCTGGGGATGCCACCATTCCACACAAAGGAGATAAGTAGGCTGTCTAGTTTTTTGAAAACGTGTGCGGGATGCAAACTGGTTTGTCTGAAAAGGTAAACAAATTTTTGTAGCACCGACATTTTAACAAGATTAACCCTACAAACTGGGGTGAGCAATGTGTTCCAGGTGGTACATAGTTGAATCAGGAAGAAAAGCATCAGATTTAAATTAAGAGGGATAAATTGTGAAATATCTCTATGTATAACACCTAAATATTTGAACTGCGAGACCCTTTGCAATGGAGTATCTATTGGCATCATGGCGTCCGGGGAGTGTAGTGCAAAGAGGACAGACTTTTCCCAATTGGCATATATGTCTAGAAAAGGGGTTAATAAGCGAGAGGGCCTCCCTCAGTGAGGATGTAGTATGGCTAAGATACAGAAGGGTATCATCGGCATAGAGGGATATTTGTTCTTCAGGGCCTGTTGAAATAACACAAACCGCCAGTGAGGAGCGGAGAAGGATCGCCTTTGGTTCCATAGCTAGCTTAAAAAGGTGCTGGGGAGAGTGGGCACCTTTGCCTAGTACCCCCTTGGAGACAGAATGCTCTACGACAATTGTTTCATATTGACATTGGGATTCCAGTCTGTGCTTTAGTCTCAGTCTCTTCAATGGTGATAACAATATTTTTTCGGGCTCAGGAGATGGGAGGACAGATAGCATCCCCTAACATAGGCCTTAATGGCTTTCCAGGTATTGGTCATGGAAGTAGACCCTACGTTTGTCAACCAGAATTCATTTATCTAGAGATCTCAACTTCTATTGTGGCATCTGAGATCCAGTAGCGAGATAGTTGCTCCAGTCTCTCCGATGGGTGTCCTGGTTTGGAAACTACAGAGCACAGGAGTGTGGTCTGATATACCCCTCGGGAGTATATTAACCGCACAGACCCGGGAGAGCAATCCACCAGTGACATAGATCAGATCTATTCGCAACATAGCACGATAGTACATGGAGTGGCAGGTATAGACCCGGTCCGTTGGATGCATCCACCACCAGACATCGGTCAGGCTGCAAAGAGACGCCCACTGGAGTCAGAGGAGAGTCCACACCAGCCCCCTGAGACAGAGACATGTTCAGAGTCATATTGAAATCACCAGCGATAATAAGATTATCAATAGGGTATGAGGAGAGGAATCAGGTATTTTAGGAGAGCAATTGTAGCAGGAGGCGGTATATATACCAAGGATTACCATTTCAAATGGTATCAATAACCACATGTAGCAACACATACCTACCCTCCGGGTCAACCTTAACATCCAGCAGTTCACAGGTTATATTGTAAATCTCGTAATAATCGGATAAAATGATCAGGTAGGAGCAGAGCTCTGATCACACTCGTCCACTCAGGCCGCCAGCTTGACCATGCCCCTGTAAAGACGGTATTTGTAGTTCATTCAAAGAACTCTGAATAAAATAACATGGCTGTGTGGGTAAAGCCCTGCATGGCCACGCTGGTTTCAAATTGTGACAGTGGGTGCAGGGAGAGGATCCCCTGCCTGTTGTCACAATTTGGGGATTGGGGTGGAAATCTGTGGTGCTAGAGGAGGTTTCTGAACATTTTACACCCTTAATACACATTTGTTCTAAAATTATATTATATTAGGTTCCGAAGAAGACATGTGTTTGTTTTCTATTCACTGTAATTTTCTGCTGATTTTTTGTCTTCAGAATTACCAAAACCATATAATATTAGGTTAAACCTTAGGCATTTCAATGTGTATGCAATCAGGCAGGCCCTTGCACTACATGGTTTTGGTAAATCTGAAAACAAAAAAATCTGCAGAAAATCTGATAGTGTGTATGGGGCTTTAGAATACACATTATGAAGGTAATTGGAACTGGTACGTCATACATCACACAATATTTACAAAAAAGTCTTTCCTCCTGAATCTGCAAAATCTTTAACTAATCAAACTGTATCATCTTGAGGACACTGCTCCCGATAGCCAGTAGGCACAGAGCACTTCATCTTCAATGGGTGATCCTGGTTCTCAGATAATTACTTATCAGTGCCAATTTGCTTAACGGCCCTTTACCCAAACAACTAGTGGTCATCATGCTCAAATATATTCTAAGAGCTACATGTACACCTAGAAAAGGTATCAGCAAGACATTCAGTAATAAACTGCTTGTTGAGATGGAGTGAGACATGAGCAGAGCCAGTGGCGTAACTAGAACCTTCAGGGCCCTGATGCAAGAAACCATGAAGGGCCCCCCTGAACCCCAGCCAGAGCCCTTCCTTCCGAGTCCGGCGGTGGAACTCCAGGGCATGGTCACAGGTATGACCTTTGTGAGCCCTGTAGTTCCACCACTGGCATCAGTAGTTTTTTTTATTTTATTAAATTTTTTGGTGCCCCATTGGGGGACTGTCCCTAGGCAGGATGGGGTCCCCGTCCTCAGAAGAAATGAGGTCCTTTTCTCCAGGGCAGATGAAGTTACTGCCCCCAGGTGAGAAGGGGTCCCTGTCCCCAGGGGAGATGGGGGGGTAAGTAATGGTGTGTGGGGGATGGGGTCCTCTCACTCACCATGACCAAGCTGCAGGCCACGCACTCATCCATGTTGGCCTGGGCTCCATCCAGTGTGCTGGACGGGTGATCAGCATATCTCCCAGAAATAGCTTTCATCATCTGTGTATGACGGGGGAGGAGGGGGGCTGGCAGACAAGCCTGCAGTGTCCTCCGGGGAGCCGGCTCTCATAGGGCTGCACTGCATCTGTGTGCTTAAAGTTTGTTTACCCGGGAGAAGTATGCAGTGCAGTGTGGGCCGGACTCGGGGGGGGGGGGGACTCTGGCTGGGGAGAACAGACATCGGACTGAGCGGCAATGCATGGAGCAGGAGAGGGGTACTCTGAGGAGCCAGCTGAGGACACAGGTCATGCTGGGAATGCACAACTAAAGAGCAGCCAGTGCGATAGTCGAGCATAGAGCTCTGCTAGTCACCCTCCACCTCCAGCCACCAGTGTGCATGGTGCACTGGTACCCCTAGCTGCCTATGCTGCTGCCGGCCATATGTAGAGGGGGCTGCATGGGCCCCCTGCAGCACAGGGCCCAGTTGCAGTCGCGACTGCTGCACCCCCTATAGTTACGCCCCTGAGCAGAGCTTTGCAAAGGGTGCAAAATTGAACAAAATTTCCTCAACGGACATACTACTGAAGGCTTAAGTAAAAATACATTTCCTTTTTTTTTTTTCTAAAGGAAATCTCAGGCCCTCCCCCCACCAGCAGGGAAAATGCCCCTTACAAATCTGGCTGTGAATCCAATACATAATCCAGGAACCAATATTTTAAAACACAGTGCTACACTGATTAAATGGTACATTTGGGATACCTTTTAAACATGGAGCATATGTAATGCAGAGAATTAACACTTTTAGGATACATTTGAAGATACAGAGAAACAGTAATATATCTAGGAAAAATTATTTTCAGGGGCAACTCACCAGAACCTGGCCTTGTCCTTGGAAATCCATTATCAGTCAAATATGCAACGTTGTCAAGGCATAATAAAAACAGTAGAAGACTACTCACCCAAGGAAAGCAATGTATTTTGGCTCAGAAGCAAGGCTTGCATCAATAGTTACTGAGAGAAATCTTGGGTTTAAAGGGGGCCTCCCACTAGATTTAAGCTGTAGTTGAAGCTTCACATTATTCTCCGGAAAGTCACTTCTGGTGTAGAACACAGTACCAGCCAGGATGACAATGCAGAAAATGAAATGCATTAGTCTTTACGCGTAGGGCTTTCCTTAGATTTAATGGAAGCTTCCCAAAGCAGATATGAACGGCAGCCAGCTAACAGGAAAAATAACTCTTCTCCTCTCTAGGACATGTCGCCACAGAGGAAACTGTGTTTAAGGAACCACACTCTCTTCTCTAAGCTTGAGGCTGCAGATGTTCTCACTCTGCTGCCTAATGTAGTGAAAGGTCAGGTTTAACTTCCTCTCTTATATTCTTTAACAAACAAGAACGGTGCTGAAAAAAAAAGCCAGATTTTTCATAGACAAAACCTGGGGAGGAAAAAGACTAGAAAAAGCTTTGTGTGTTGTGTGTTGCACGCACACCCAGAACCAGAGTTGGCCACGTGACCATGAGCAGGTGAAGGGAGGAGGCTCACATAAATGTTGCCTGCCCCACCCTGTATAGTACAGGCTGCACAAAACTAGGAGAGCCAGCTGAAAGACAGGACTTTGTACTTATATCACAGCTATCAATTGTTCTTTATTTTTAAGGACCGTTTCTCTTTTTGGAAACAAATTGCTCTGTTCCCCTCTTTCCTGCTTTAACCACTTCAATACCAGCCACTTAGACACCTTCCTGCCCAAGCCAATTTTCAACTTTCAGCGCTATAGCAGTTTGAATGACAATTGCGCGGTCATACAACACTGTACCCAAACAAATTTTTTAGCATTTTGTTCCCACAAATAGACCTTTCTTTTGGTGGTATTTGATCACATCTGCGATTTTTATTTTTTGCGCAACAAATAAAAAAAAATGAACATGTTGAGAAAAAAACAAGTTTTTCTTTGTTTCTGTAAATTTTTTTGTAAATAAGTACGTTTTCTTGAGGTTTTCATTGATGGGCACCGATGAGGTGGCACTGATGATGGGCACTGATAGGCGGCACTAATGGGCACTGGTAATGTGGCATTGATGGTCACTCAGGTGGCACTGATGGGCAATCGTAGGCAGCACTGATGGGTACTTATGGGTGGCACTGATAGGTGGGCACTGATGGACACTGATGGGTGGAATTGCTGGGCATCACTGATGCAATTTGTTACATAATGGTGCCAGTCAGTGTCCATTTGTGGGCACAGATTGGGCATTCATTTGCATATGTGAGTGGCCATGGGGTACATTCCTGGCGGCTTCCCTGGTGGTCCAGTGTGGGCATTCGAGGGGGGGCTGCACTGATAAACAATCAGTGCAGACCCCCCTGTCAGGAGAGCTGTCAATTGGCTCTCCACTACTCACATCTGTCAGACGTGACTGAGGAAAAGGCGACCAATGGCTTTTCCTGTTTACATCGTGATCAGCCGTGATTGGACACGGCTGGTCACATTGTAAAGAGCCTCCCTTGGAGGCTCTTTACCGAGATCCGTGTAGCTGTGTGTCAGACTGACACACCGCACCACTGATCGCCACGATGCGCTCCCCCACGGGTGTGAGGCGGCTGTTATGCTGAAGGACGTCATATAACGCCCTGTCAGGATAACTGAACCACCGCCCTGCCGTCATTTTGCAATAGGCCGGTCGGGAAGTGGTTAGCCCCATACACACTATTCGATTTTCTGCAGATTTTTGCTTCAGATTTACCAAAACCATATAATATGAGGTTAAATCTTAAGAGTTTCAATTTGTATGCAATCAGGCAGACCCTTGCACTACATGGTTTTGGTAAATCTGAAGACAAAAGTCTGCAGGAAATCTAATAGTGTATATGGGGTCATAGATAATGAGGTAAGGTAATAAAAAAAAGGTAATAATACATAAAACCTGGCCCGTTAGTGGGCCCTAAGGATGACCACTGGTATAGTGTGTATCCAGCTTTAGTTGTCCCTATTTTGGTCAGATGTGTAGACCTTAATTGAAATACAAATTGCCCTATCCAACTACTAGAGGCATTAGGCGACATTGACACAGTAGTGGTCATCAGCAAGAATCAGCTAGTTGTTGCAGACAGAACTAAAGGCTACCTACATAGGCTCTGTGGGGTTTATTTGCTGAAATTGGAGCTTGCAAAATCTGTTGCATCTCTGCATAGAAACCAGTCAGCTTCCAAGTGTTACTGTCAAAGCTTAATTGAGCAAGCTGAAGTTGGAAACTGATTTGTTACCCATCTGCACCAGATTTTGCATGCTCCCGTTTAAGTAAATCACCTGTGTGTACCAGCAACTGCTGTCAGATTTGTACTCTGCACAAATCAAAGGGCACTGTGTTGTAAATTACACAGGGGTCCATTCACCAAGAGATCAGTACTACATGGAATTTTGTGTTAAAATAACATATGCAGTATTTATCTCAGGAGCAGGCAATTCACTAAAAAAAGTATTAAATAACGCACTTGTTATTTTTTTTTCTAAATATTTGCAGTATTTAACACATTTGTTTATACCTTATTTTACCAGCCGCAGCAGGAAGTAAAACATTTAGCATTGGAATTCCTACCACTGCTAAATGTGACAGTTCCAGCTCAGATGCTGTGACCTGTGTTTAACCACGTCAGTACCAAGCACATTTACCCCCTTCCCACCCAGGCTAATAGTTAGCTTTCACCTAGTGTAGCTCAACCCCTGAATGGGCCGCTGACTCACAATGATAATGACACCAATAATGATAATGATCAGGGTCCTTTCCCACTAGTGGAGAGGCCACCAGTACACTAGAGCACCAATTCCAAGCACACTGATACAAGAAAACCATCCAGGATAGGGTTGCCACCGCATCCCTTTACACACATGAATTACAAAGGTTCTGAGGCTAATTTAATGCAGATAAGGCACCGAGTTTAACCACCTTCAGACCGGACCATTTTGCTGGTAAATGACCAGAGGTCTTTTTACACTTTGGCACTGCGCTGCTTTAACTGGTAATTGCGCGGTCATGCAATGTTGTACCCAAACGAAATTTGCGTCCTTTTCTTCCCACAAATAGAGCTTTCTTTTGATGGTATTTGATTGCCTCTGCGATTTTTATTTTTTGCGATATAAACGTAAAAAGACCGCAAATTTTTAAAAAAATGATATTTTCTACTTTTTGTTATTAGAAAAATCCAATAAACTCAATTTTAGTCATACATTTAGGCCAAAATGTATTCAGCCACATGTCTTTGGTAAAAAAAAAGTCAATAATTGTATATTTATTGGTTTGCGCAAAAGTTGTCACATCTACAAACTAAGGTACATTTTCTGGAATTCACGCAGCTTTTAGTTTATGACTGCCTATCTCATTTCTTGAGGTGGTAAAATGGCAGGGCAGTACAAAACCCCCCCAAATGACCCCATTTTGGAAAGTAGACACCCTAAGGAAATTGATAAGAGGCATGTTGAGCCCATTGAATATTTTATTTTTTTGCCGCAAGCGATTGAATAATGACAAAAAAAAAATTTTTTTTTTTTTTTACACAAAGTTGTCACTAAATGATATATTGCTCACACATGCCATGGTTATATGTGGAATTGTACCCCAAAATACATTCTGCTGCTTCTCCTGAGTACGGGGATACCACATGTGGTCGACTTTTTGGAAGCCTAGCCGCGTACGGGGCCCCGAAAGCCAAGCACCGCCTTCAGGATTTCTAAGGGCATACATATGTAATTTTACTCCTCACTACCTATCACAGTTTTGAAGGCCATAAAATGCCAAGATGGCACAAAACCCCCACAAATGACCCCATTTTAGAAAGTAGACACCCCAAGCTATTTGCTGAGAGGCATGTTGAGTCCATGGAATATTTTATATTTTGCCACAAGTTGCGGGAAAATTACAAACTTTATAAATTTTTCACAAAGTTGTCACTAAATGATATATTGCTCACACATGCTATGGGCATATGTGAAATGACACCCCGAAATAAATTCTGCTGCTTCTCCTGAGTACGGGGATACCACATATGTGGGACTTTTTGGGAGCCTAGCCGCGTACGGGGCCCCGAAAACCAAGCACCGCCTTCAGGCTTTCTAAGGGCGTAAATTTTTCATTTCACGCCTCACTACCTATTACAGTTTTGAAGGCCATAAAATGCCAAGATGGCACAAAACCCCCCCAAATGACCCCATTTTAGAAAGTAGACACCCCAAGCTATTTGCTGAGAGGCATGTTGAGTCCATGGAATATTTTATATTTTGCCACAAGTTGCGGGAAAATTACAAACTTTTTTTTTTTATTTTTTTTTTATTTTTTTTCACAAAGTTGTCACTAAATGATATATTTCTCACACATGCCATGGGCATATGTGAAATGACACCCCAAAATAAATTCTGCTGCTTCTCCTGAGTACGGGGATACCACATGTGTGGGATTTTTTGGGAGCCTAGCCGCGTACGGGGCCCCGAAAACCAAGCACCGCCTTCAGGCTTTCTAAGGGTGTAAATTTTTCATTTCACGCCTCACTACCTATTACAGTTTTGAAGGCCATAAAATGCCAAGATGGCACAAAACCCCCCCAAATGACCCCATTTTAGAAAGTAGACACCCCAAGCTATTTGCTGAGAGGCATGTTGAGTCCATGGAATATTTTATATTTTGCCACAAGTTGCGGGAAAATTACAAACTTTTTTTTTTTTTTTTTTTTTTCACAAAGTTGTCACTAAATGATATATTGCTCACGCATGCTATGGGCATATGTGAAATGACACCCCAAAATAAATTCTGCTGCTTCTCCTGAGTACGGGGATACCACATGTGTGGGATTTTTTGGGAGCCTAGCTGCGTACGGGGCCCCGAAAGCCAAGAACCGCCTTCAGGCTTTCTAAGGGCGTAAATTTTTGATTTCACGCCTCACTACCTATCACAGTTTTGAAGGCCATAAAATGCCAAAATAGCACAAAACCCCCCAAAATGACCCCATTTTGGAAAGTAGACACCCCAAGCTATTTGCCGAGAGGCATGGTGAGTATTTTGCAGCTCTCATTTGTTTTTGAAAATGAAGAAAAAAAAAAATAATGTATATTTTTTTTCTTTTTTTCAATTTTCTAAACTTTGTGACAAAAATGAAGGTCTGCAAAATACTAACCATACCTCTCGGCAAATAGCTTGGGGTGTCTCCTTTCCAAAATGGGGTCACTTGGGGGGATTTTGTGCTATCTGGGCATTCCATGGCCTCCGAAACTGTGATAGGCAGTGAGGAATGAAATCAAAAATTTACACCCTTAGAAATCCTGAAGGTGGTGCTTGGATTTTGGGGTACCGTACGCGGTTAGGCTCCCAAAAGGTCTCACACTTGTGGTATCCCCGTACTCAGGAGAAGCAACAGAATGTATTTTGGGGTGTAATTTTACATATAACCATGGCATGTTTGAGCAATATATCATTTAATGACAACTTTGTGCAAAAAAAAATAAAAAATAAAATAATAATGTATTTTTTCCACAACTTTTGTCAAAATATAAAATATTCCATGGACTCGACATGCCTCTCAGCAAATAGCTTGGGGTGTCTACTTTCTAAAATGGGGTCATTTGGGGAGGTTTTGAACTGTCCTGGCATTTTATGCACAACATTTAGAAGCTTATTGTAATTTTTTTTTCATGCAGCCTGTGGGCTGAACGAAAAAAAAATATTGATCGGTGGGTATGCCCACCATTAGATACCTCCCTTCATCCACCCACTTCTAATGGTGGGCATACATGCACCATTTATATATGCCGAAGCATGGGGGCATCCTCCCGCAAAAGGTAGGAGCAGATTGCTCCTCCACCCCTTATGCCCCCATGCTTCGGCATATATGCTCTTTTTTAACTGTGGTGGTGAAATCACCCCCGACAGTGCTGGAGTCGCGGCTTTATGTACCATGGGAGCAAACGCTGTTGCTGTCAAGATAAATAAATCCGCGCTGCAACTGAATGGCGTACCTGCTAAGCAAATGATGGTTAACAATAAAACAAAGTAACATTACAGTATAACAGTAAGACGTACCATACCTGCAAAGCAAATACAAAAAAAATAGCAAAAAATAACACATTTAACACAATCTGTGCCTAAAATATATATATGCCGAAGCATGGGGGCATCCTCCCGCAAAAAAGTTATGCCACGTACATACATTCAAACTTTTCCACGGGCAAGCCCTCCGTCGGAATTTTGACTGTATGTACGTGGCATTAGGAGCAAAATCGCTCCTCCACCCCTTATGCCCCCATGCTTCGGCATATATGCTCTTTTTTAACTGTGGTGGTGAAATCACCTCCGACAGCGCTGGAGTCGTGGCTTTACGTATCGTGGGAGCAAACGCTGTTGCTGTCAAGATAAATAAATCCACGCTACAGCTGAATGGCGTACCTGAAAACAAAAAATGGTTAACAATAAAACATTGCAGAATAGAATACAGTACAAAGGAGCAGAACAATAGAGAGAGAATAGAGAGAGAGAGAGAGAACAATAAAACGACAACTATTTTTGGTTTTTTTATTTTATATTTTTTTTGTTTTTTTGTTTTTTTTACTTTTTTTTTTTTTTTTTTTAACACTTTTTTATGTAACTTTAACACTTCTGTTGTGTCGGTTTGGGTCTCTCAAAATGTGATGGCATCTTGGGAGACCCTGTGAACGTGTGCCTAGCCTGTGCAATGCTGTACCCTACGCTAATACTCAACTAGTTCATGGTAGCGTTCAAAACACTCACCCTGACAAAGACCAGGATTGCCAGGACAGCGGGGACAATAAGAACGGGTGTCACGCCTAAATCCGCGCTTTCTGCAGACACGACATTTTCTTTGGGGAGCTCGTTGGGTAGGGGTACTCGGGAGGACATAAGAATAATGCCTCTCATGCAGCCGGCTTACTGCATCTGGTAGGGGAAGGTGAGGTGGAGCACCGCCTGGATACAGAAGGGCTCTGACGATATCCTCCTGGAATTTGAGGAAGGATCCAGTCCGTCCTGAAGCTTTGTGTAGTACATAAGCATTCAGTATAGCCAATTGGAATAAATAAACAGACACTTTTTTGTACCAGCGTCTGGACTTACGGGCAACTAGATACGGCGCCAACAACTGGTCATTGAGGTCCACCCCTCCCATGTTAAGGTTATATTTGTGGACACAGAGGGGTTTCTCCACAATACCAGTCGCCGTAGGAATTTGGACCGTCGTGTCTGCATGAAGGGAGGTAAGAACGAAAACATTCTTATTATCCCTCCACTTCATAGCGAGCAAATTATTACTGCGCAAGCAGGCTCTCTCCCCCAGCCTAAGACGGGACTCTACAAGCCGCTGGGGAAAGCCCCGGCGATTAGGTCGCACGGTGCCACATGCTCCAATCTGCTGATCAAACAAGTGACTAAACAGTGGCACGCTTGTGTAATAATTGTCCACGTACAAGTGGTACCCCTTTCCGAATAAGGGTGACACCATGTCCCACACTATCTTGCCAGCGCTTCCTATGTAGTCAGGGCAGTTCTCCGGCTCTACGTGACTATCTTTACCCTCATAAACCATGAAACTACGTGTATAGCCTGTGGCCCTGTCACAGAGCTTATACATCTTGACCCCATATCTGGAACGCTTGTTGGGGACGTATTGTTTGAATGACAAGCGACCAGAAAACTTAATCAGGGACTCATCAACGCAGACAACTTGATCGGGAGTAAACAAGTCTGCAAAACGTTGGTTGAAGTGGTTTATGAGGGGCCGAATTTTGTAGAGCCGATCGTATTCAGGGTCTCCACGAGGACGACAGAGTTCATTGTCGCTGAAGTGCATGAACCGCAAAATCTGCTCGTATCGTGCCCTGGACATGGAAGCAGAGAACACGCGCATATGGTGAATTGGGTCAGTGGACCAATATGACCGCAACTCACTCTTTTTGGTTATGCCCATGTTGAGGGAGAGGCCCAGAAAGATTTTAAATTCGGAAACCGTAACTGGTTTCCATTGTCTGGCAAGGGCGGACTGGGGAATAGTGGCGATGTGTTGAGCAGCGTACAAATTGGTTTGGTCCACAATAGATCTATAGAGATCTTCGGTGAAAAACAGTGAGTAAAAGTCAAGTGTCGTAAAATCAACTGTTTCCACGTTAATGCCAGGTTGGCCAGTGAATGGGGGAAGTACGGGTTCTGCAGAAGTGGTGGGCACCCAAATAGGATTGGCGAATTCTGCAGGAAGGGCACTATGGGTACGACGGGCCTGTCTTTGTCTTCTTCTTGGTGGCAGCGGGACACTACTTGTGCTTGCCACCTCGCCAGCTTGAACTGCACTTATGGGACTCGCCACGTCACCACGTGTTACTGCAGTGCTGGATGTAGGTCCAGGGTGTACTAGGCCGCTGGTGCTTGCCAGTTCACCAGAAGGATGAGCGGCTCTAGTACGTCTCTGCTCCATACGAGTGGCCTGCGGTTTATGCACCTCAACAACAGAATACATTCGGGATCGGGCACACCTGTCCCTAACAGAGGCCTCATCTCCGTCGTCAGAGCTATCTGTCATGGAGCCGCTGTCCTCTACAGGATCGTATTCTGAGCCTGAATCTGACAGATGAGTGACGTCCTCTTCACTATCTGTCATGCTCAGAAACGTGTAGGCCTCTTCACTAGTGTACCTTCGCTTTGCCATTTTGGGCTCTAAATTTAGGGGTACACTAGTGAGACTCACAGGTAAAAAAGCACCTAGCCTGTCAGCGACTGTTTCAAAACGCTACAAAAAAAACTGTTAGCGATCGCAGGGATCAAGCCTGACTCTGCGAACGCTGCAGTTATGTGTGTTGTGTTTTGTAAGTGACAGTGATCGATTGATACTGCACTTGGGTGGGCTGGGCTGGGCTTGGCGGAGGGGCTAAACGCAGGTGCTAGCAGGTATCTGGGCTGATCCCGCTAACAATGCGTTTTGGGAAACCTAAAATGCTGGCAACGCTAATATAGATCTGATCAGATACTATATTACTAAGGGAGGTGTATGCTTTGCGCGTGGGTGTTAGCGGTACTGGCACTAACCTGACGCTGGGGCGACGCAGGCCTTATCTGACCCTCAAACTTATATCACCCGCCGGGTGATCAGGGGGTTAAACCTTTATTAGGTAATAAATGGCGGGTGCCCTGAAACAAAAAAAAAATAACTAACCAACCAGCGTCACCTGTAACAGTTATATGGTGATCACTGGTGAAAGGGTTAACTGGGGGGCAATCAGGGGGCTATGCGGTAGTATATGGGGGTCCCTGACGCTATAAAAAGCTGCAGCGAACCTAAATACCTACCTGCCTAACTAGCGTCACCTGTGACACTAATACAGCGATCAGAAAAACGATCGCTTATTAGTGACACTGGCGACGGGGGGTGATCATGGGGTTAAACCTTTATTGGGGGGGTTAGGGGGGCACCCTAGAGCTAAAGGGGGCTAGCCCTAACTGCCCTAACAGTTATTACAGTCACAAATGACACCAATGCTTTTTTGCAATTGGTGTCACTGTGACTGGGGGGGGCAGGGGTGATTGGGGGGTGATCAGGGGGGTGAAAAGTGTGCCTGGCGTGTTCTACTGTAAGTGTAGTGTTGGGTGCTACTCACGATCCTCTCTCCTCGGTGCCGGAATGAAAAAGACCGACACGAGGAGAGATTACTTCACTTCCTCTGCCTGTGTTTACATTACAGGAGAGGAAGTGATGTCACCGAGCATTTTCATTCGTCGGGAGCGATCGCGAGGGGGTGGCCATGAATGAATGGCCGTCCCCTCGTCCGGGATCGCTCCCGAACGAATACCGACCGCCGCAGGCACCGGGCGGGGGCCCGATCGGGCCCCCGACCCGCGGGCAGGCAAGGACGTACATGTAAGCCCTTATGCCTGCTCGTGCCATTCTGTCGACGTACATCGTCGTGCGGCGGTCGGCAAGTGGTTAATTAGCACCTTAATCACCCACAGAACCTGTGTAATTCATATGTGTTCGGGTTTAAAGGGATGAGCTGGCAACTCTATTCTAGGATGGAGGTTGGTAGCCCATGGACCGCTATCTACCAGTTAATCATGACCAGGTGACTGGTAGATCGTGCTTGGGGTTGCCGGCCTGCTGTCCAAGAGCATCCATCATGGTGCAGAAGAAATATTTGCAGAGAGGTAGCCCAGCCAGTGCCAGCCATGAAGGCATCAGCCAACCACATAAGCTGATAGCTTCTCTATAAGGATGAGCTCAGGCGTGTTCGCAAAACTGCATGTGCAGCGCCCACCAGGAAGTTGGCACTGCACAGCACTAATCACAAGCAGTGAGACAATTCCCAATCTCTGCAGCCACGCATCGGGACAATGTCTCACTGCTTGTGTTTAGCGCTATGCAGTGCTGACTTCCTGGCGGGCTCTGCACATTCAGTTTGCAAACACGCCTGAGCCTGCCAGGAAGTCAGCACTGCATAGCGCTAATCACAAGCAGTGAGACATTGTCCCGATGCGCAACTGCAGAGATCGGGAAATGTGATTAGCGCTATGCAGTGCCGACTTCGTGGCGGGCTCTGCACATGCAGTTTGTGAACACGCCAGAGCTCATCCTTACTCCTCTATAGCAGTGGTTCTCAACCGAGGTCCCCAGGGGTTCTGCGGCGACCTGACTGTCAGTTGCAGGCAGCTGACAGAAGGATCGCAGAGATAGGCAGGGAAGCAGCTGGCACCCTATTGGCTGTGGCAAGCTGTCCCCCCCCCCCCCCTGTCCTTCCCAAGTGCTTGTAAGTGACATCATCTGGAGTGGACAGGATAGGAGGAGGGGCAAAGGGGGAACAGCGCACCACTGGAGAAGATATGAAACAAGCTCTGAAGCAAGTACTGAAGTGTGCCCAGCTGTGTACTCCCACAACAGGG
Source organism: Lithobates pipiens (assembly GCF_037356315.1). Lineage (NCBI taxonomy): Eukaryota > Metazoa > Chordata > Amphibia > Anura > Ranidae > Lithobates > Lithobates pipiens. Next base: position 235,472,414 of record NW_027507718.1, read on the forward strand.
GTAGGGAACCTATGGCTCTCGAGCCAGATGTGGCTCTTTTGATGGCTGCATCTGGCTATCACCTCTCAATCTGCGGATTGCGTGGTGTGCCGATCCATGGATTGAGCCCATAGGAAAGGCCGCAGCTTCAGACTAGCTCTGGAGCTGCGGCCGTCTTGGTACACCCGGTGGCGGCCTAGGTGAGCGGCGCACTAACGGCATCATCACCCGCCTCAACTGCTTGTGGATCTACCTGCCTGTGTAGTGGTAAGCAAGCAGACAATCGTAGGGGAGATGTGGATATTACAGTGGGGGAGATGACGTGGATATTACAGTTATAACTGAAATTAGTTGATTAATTGATTAAAAAATAAAATAAAATTGGTTTTAAACATATTGTATGGCTCTCGCGGAATTACATTTTAAAATATGTGGCGTTCATGGCTCTCTCAGCCAAAAAAGGTTCCCTACCCCTGTCCCACAATGTGCCCAAGAGTCTGTCCCTTACCCCATGTAATGTCTTGTCGTGTGCTCTGCCCCATGTACTGTCCCCCGTCCCATGTAATGTGCCCTTTCATGTGCTCTGCCCCATGTAATGTCCCCCGTCCCATGTAATGTCCCCTTTCATGTGCTCTGCCCCATGTAATGTCCCCCGTCCCATGTAATGTCCCCTATCCCATTATCAGCAAAGGGGTACTCACCGAGGCCAAGATGCAGAGAGCTGTGGCTGTTGCGACTCAGCGTACACCACCCCTGGAGGTGATACAGGGAGTGGATTGCACCAAGAGGCACAAGCCTCCAGCGGGATACCTGACTTATGTGAAGGTCTGGAAGAGGGCTCGTGCAGGATGGACCAGACCAGAAGGTAAGTAGCAAGCAAGTCTGTAAAACAGGTAAGAAAAGTGCAGAAACAGGCCGAGGGGCAAACACAAGTAATCAGTCAAGAAGCCAGCAAGGCTGAGTGCAGAGGATAATCCAGAGGCAGGCCGAGGGCCAAACACGGGTATCAGTCCGAGAGCCAGCAAGGCTAAGTGCAGCAGACAGAGGTTAATCCAGAGGCAGGCCGAGGGTCAAACACAGGTATCAGTTCGGGAGCCAGCAAGGCTAAGAACAGGAAGTCCGTTAAACAAGCCAGGGGTCAGGTCAGGAGAGAATCAGTGTAGTCTTCAGGCAATCCCGGTCACAACAGGAAGCAGAGGAACACAGGTGAGCTGAGACAAACCAGCAACTTGTCTATGTGCTAAGGCTCCTTTTATAGGCTGGTCAGGGAATTCACGTTATGCGTGTGCTTGTGCGCACTCGCGTGCGCCGATCCATGGCGAATTTGTGTGCGTCTTTGCGCAGGGAGATGGTGAGCTTGATCCAAATTACTTCCCTGATACCCATGTCATGTCCCCTGTCATGTCCTCTGTCCCATGTAATGTCCTCTGTACCTTGTAATGTCCTCTGCCCCATGTAATGTCCCCTGTCCTGTCCCCTATCCCATGTAATGTGCACTGTCATGTGCTCTGCCCCATGTAATGTCCCTTGTCATGTGCCCTGTTCCATGTCCCATGAAATTTCCCCTGTCCCCTGCCCCATGTAATGTCCTCTGTCCTGTCCCATGTAATGTGCCCTGTCCCATCTAATGTGCACTGTCATGTGCTCTGTCCCGTGTCATGTCCCCTGCCCCATGTAATTTCCCATGTAATGTGCCCTGTCCCATGTAATGTGCCCCATCCCATGTAATGTGCACTGTCATGTGCTCTGCCCCCATGTAATGTGCACTGTCCCATGTCATGTCCCCTGTCCTGTGCCCTGTCCCATGTCATGTGCCCTGTCCCCTGTCATGACTCCTGTCCTGTCCCCTGTCCCATGTCCCATGTAATGTGCACTGCCCCATGCAATGTCCCCTGTCATGTGCCCTGTCCCTTGTCATGTCCCCTGTCCCTTGTCATATCCCCTGTCCCATGTAATGCGCCCTGTCCCATGTAATGTCCACTGTCATGCCCCCTGTCCCATGTCATGTCCCATGTAATTTCCCTTGTCATGTGTCCTGTCCCATGTAATGTCCCTTGTCCTGTGCTCTGCCCTATGTAATGTCCCATGTAATGTCCCCTGTCATGTGCCCTGTAATGTGCTCTGCCCCATGTAATGTCCCCTGTCATGTGCTCTGCCCCATGTAATGTGCCCTGTCATGTCCCCTGTAATGTGCTCTGCCCCATGTAATGTCCCCTGTCCCATGCTCTGCCCCATGTATTGTCATCTGAATGGATCAGCTCTGCAGGAAAAGAAAGCACAAGTTTCACATTAAATAGGTACATTTTAATATTTATTATTTTATTTAATGCTATTTTACAAATAATTTTTGTTATCAACAACTCGCTGATCATACCAATGTTCCATGAGCTGTAGATGTGAACATGTCAGGGGTTCCTCGGGATCTCAAACTTTTTGCCAGGGGTACCTCCAAGGTAAAAAGGTTGAGAAACACTGCTCTATAGTGTCGGTTGTGTCAGGTGGAGTAATACCAGCAGCACACTACCTCTTACACCTGGTAGCAGGATCAGCAGTAGCTTCAGGTCAGCGTCACTGGGCATAATAGGATGCTATAGCATCTGTATGGGCAAAATAGTATCTATATTTGCAAAAATAGCACCTATTAGGTTGTTTTCACACTGGTACAGGTGCAGCGCAGTGTACCCGCAGCTTTCTTGCTGGTTAGCTGCACTTAACCATATATATCTACTATATACTGTGGGTTTGGTGTGCTTTCTGAATACACAGAACAAAGGAGTTTTCGTGCGATTTCAGAAAGCACACTAAACTCGGAGGATATATTAGAAATCTAAGACAAAGCACAGCTAACCTGAAGGATAACCTTAGGTGCATTAGTGTGAAAGCAGCCTTTTAGGGGGCTTATGACAGTAAGTTACATTTGCATTTTGGGTTGAAAAAACTCCCCATGTTTTTACTACCACTCCCCCCAACCCGCAACCCTTTTAGCTGCAGTGGCTAGGGGTGCACAGATGTCATGGCTGTAACATGGGTTTTAAGCCCTATCATGCTTGTTGGATGTAGCCCCTGCCCAGCTTGACCCATTCAAGTGAATGAGGCTGCTCTGCAAGCGCCCTGCAACCTTGGGCAGTACTGCAACCAATGGGTTGAAGCAGGTGTTGTATTGCCTCTTCACCACTTGCTTTAATCCCTTGAGCCCCACAGAAGCAAACAGTTGTGGGGCGCTTGCAGAGTGGCCCCATTTACTTGAATGGGTCATGATTGGTGGGCAGTAGCCACCAATGAAAGTGACAAAGGGTATCATTCCTGCTGTGGCATGTGTATACCTTTGGCTGTTGCCTCTGCAGCTAAAGGGCGTAGGGATTGGGGGTGGCAAAACTGGGGTTTCACCCCCCCCCCAACGTTTTTGTGTAAATGAGCTCGAAGAGTGCTGCCGCCAAATGACTTCATGCACAATTTCAGCAGCAAATGCTGCTCCTCTGGAAAGCGATCCAAGCATGTTTGACAGGTAATAAGGAGACAATATATTGCCTCCTCACAGGCTGATCTAAAACTATAATTGCGGTGCAGTAGTACAGAAATTATAGGGTTAAATCAAGTGGTGAGGAGGTGACATATCACCTCCTGACCACCTGTCAAACACCTCTGAAATGCAATCTGAGTGTGGATCGCTCTTTGGAGGAGCGGCAGTGCCCGCTACACTTGTAAACATGCCCTAAGGAAGCAAAAACAGTAATTCAAAAAATTAATTGTAAAACAAGAGCAGACAGAGAATGTTTAAAAGTGGATGCTGGCAGCTGGGCACAGGGGGCATGTCAGGGTCTATACTTTGTTACATGTTAACAGCTACTGTTTGAACTTTGTGTCACATACTCCTGACCTCTGAAGTCTGCTTTGTTTACACCTGACCTGTGAACGTTTTCGTCAAAGATTTCGTCAGCATTTTTACAATGACGAAAACGAAACAAAAAGTACAGCACATTTTCGTTCACTGATGAAAAGCGTTTTGCCCTAAGGATCCATTTTCGTTACCGGACGACAACGAGACGAAAATGGCTAGGAGGGACGTTTACCGACTTCCGTTTTTTTTATGGAGAACCGCTTACTTATACAATCCGCGCCAAGTGCCAGTGACAACTCGAGTCCAACGCCATTGTGAGTGAGGCGAGAGGAGAGGAGGATAGCCTGTGAAAGGGAGCACTCACGTCCTGAGTCCCATCGAGTTAAACTCGTCCTGATGCCGTGACTGCGCCCAGAAGCAGACATCAGCACACTAGTCTTAGTGCAGCACTTTGCACTGTTACTGCACTGCACTGCAGTACATGCAGTACATAATTGTGGTACATACACAACAACAGCCAGGCCTTAGGCCCCCCTCCTACCTATGCATTTTTTATGAAATGGAAAGGAAGAAATAAGTATAAAAGGAATCGGGAGGGTGGGATACACAATAACAAGCCGACAGGAGCAAGGAGGAGGAGGGCGGGTTTAAATACCCCGCGACTCCTCCTACAAACTCAGGCCCGCCTGCGGCCGGCCTTCTCATTTATACTAGGACTCTCAACGAGAGATCGCGAGAGAACGATATGAGACAACACATGGAAAAAGACCTGGGGTGTGCCAAAAGGTCACATGGTCAGTATACCTAAAGGAGGCAAAAAAGAAGACAATAGGGTAGCTTAACAAACAAGTTTATTAACCGTAACATAACATCAGTCAGTCAAATGTCTGAAAGCCTGAGCCATCTCAACATGCGGATCCGGGATGTATCTAGCAAAACATGCAGCGTTCCACCTCCCCAATTTTTTAATTACATGGGCCGGAATCCCCTGACGAGAGGCTGCCGAAGCCGCCCCTATCCTGAACGAATGACCTGAAAGATCTGCTGGGTTCAAACCCAGATTAGACCATAACATCCGCAAATGCCCGGTGAACTGTGCCATGGTGAGGGGAGCATGAGGGAAGGGTAACAACGTCCCGAGTTGATCCAAGACTGCCAGAGGGCACCAAGCACTGCCGGTTCTGAAATACCTCACATCCGTACCAGCACCAAACTGCTGAGTCTTACACGCAGTCAAATGCAACCTGTAATGGTCCAGATGCCTAACCAAAAGACCTACGGTGAGTACTCGTGAACCCGGGCTGGTACGGGTTAACTCACCCGGCCTAAGGAACCCAAAAAACGGCAAGTAGATGGCAGCTTTAAGGACCAAACTGAGGAACTTCCCATAAGGCAGCCTGTCCAGTAACTCAGACATGCCCCGGAAAATGGGCCCTGTGACCGGTAATCTCCTGACCGTAGAAGGGGGGCTACTACTCAGGACCGCCCTCAGAATGGCCTTAACAGCATGAGCAGAGAAGATGGAAGATCTATTTGGATCTTGCAGGGACAGATGGTGCTGAACCCCTGCTAGATAAGTCTTGATGGTGCCATGTGACAACTTCAACTGGGAGTGGCAGAAAGCCACAAACGCCAACAGGTAAAGAACATCATACCCATCGAAAGACGGGTATCGAGACCGGAGAACCTGGATAGTATTCCAGGCCGAGGCATACGCCTTCCTGGTGTTAGTAGACAATGACACGTTGATTAAAGCTGCTGCGTCCAGCAAATGGGAATTCAGTCCAACCTCAGAAGTGACAGCTGCGGGGATGGAGTGGCGTAAACGTCTGCATCTGGGACCTGTTGGAAGAACAGTGGGAAGTTGAGCCATGACAATGCATCTGCCGCAACGTTCTCCACCTCACAGATGAATTCACAATGAATATGGAAATGGAACTGTAGGGACAACCAAATTAACCTGCGCACAAAGGACATGCTAACCAAAGACCTGGACCTGCCTTCTTTGATAATCTCCACGGCCACCAAATTGTCCGTCGAGAAAACCACCCTCTGCCCCGTCCATGACCCACCCCACACCTGGGCAGCTGCCACTATGGGGAAGATCTCAAACAAGGCAGAAGAATCTGTGAACCCTGGGATGGCCAAAATTTCCTCCAGCCATGGCCCGGCCAACCAATGGGTGCCAAAAATGGCAGCATAACCCACCGTGGCAGCCGCATCCGACCCCACCTGCGGAGAGGAAAAGGATGCCGCCGGAATGAACATGGCAATCTCGTTCCAATGCTGGAGGAAATGGTCCCACATGTGCAGGTCTGCTAGTGCGGCAGTATACAGCTTGATACGAGAGTCTGAATCCAGGAGGTGACGGTAATAACGCTAACAACCTTGATATAAAAGTCCTACCCTGTGGAATAATTCTCATTGCAAAGTTCAACATGCCCAATAACAATAACAACTCCACCCTGGAACAATACTGCGAGATCGAGAAGGTATGGATACACTCTCTAATCCTGACAAGCTTGTCTGCCTGGAGGCTGGCCTGCAAGGCCTTGGAGTCCAGCAAGATCCCTAAAAAGGTATCATATAAATGTACTCACCGAGGCCAAGATGCCGAGAGCGGTCGCTGTTGCGACTCGGCGCAGACCACCCCTAAAGGTGGCACAGAGGGTGGTTGCACCAAGAGGCACAAGCTACCAGTAGGACAGTCACTTGCTAGTGGATCAGCAGGTAGCTTGAGCAGAGCTGAAAGGTGATGTCCCGTGGGAAGGTCCAGAAACAAAGGTAGCAAGTCCGTAAGGCAAAGGCAGAATCCAGGAGACAGGCCAGGGGTCAAACACAGTCCAGATCAGAAGACAACAAGTACCAGGAACGCTGAGACAGAAGGATAATCCAAGACAAGCCGGGGGTCGAACACAGGAGATAGCAGGTAAGTCCAGATGCAGGCTGAGGGTCAAACACGTTTAGAAAGCGGGAGTCCAAGGTCAAGCCAGAGGTCGGGTCAGGAGAAGATCAGCGAGGTCGATGAGGCAATCCGGGTCACAACGGGTAATACAGATGACAGGAAGCTGAAGACAAACCAGCAGTGTGTTTGGATGACCTCACTTCCTTTATAGGTCAGTGAGGGGTCACACCCTGTGTGTGTGTGCTTGTGTGCTTTAGTTTATTCCTATTGTTGCACACAGCTGTGCGCCAGAGCGATTTACCCGTGCGCATCCTATGACAAAAGGTTAATGCCGTAGCCGGGCCTTCCAACTTCTTGACAGCCAGCGGGACATTAAGAGCCATGAAAGCAGAACACAACTTCCATAGATCTACAGGAGCTGGCCCAGGACTCTCATCAAGGTAGTGGATGACCTCGTGACAACCCTCCACATGAACGAGAATCCACACAAGTGCCTGTGCAAATGCATCAAACAACCAAGGACTGCTTTTGGAACCAAAGGTGAGCTTGGTGGCAAAATAGTACAGCCCTCTCCACTTCACCCCATGCCACTGCCAGAGTGATGGATGGCATGATTGGAAGGAGTTTGAATGCGTCCGCAATATCTGCTTTAGACAGCCAGGCACCCCTCCCAACCTCGATGATCCGCTGGATAGCCTGATCTACTGAAGCATATTTCAAAGAAAATTCCTCCGATGGGATTAAGGAATTCAAACTAGGCACCGCGGAGCAATGAGGGGCAGACAAATCATAAATTAAACGTAATTTATTAGAAAACTTCCCCTTGACCAACTCCAAAGGATTGACCCTCCAATGCTGGAATGGTGATACCGAAAAGGGACCAATGATGAACCCCTTGTCCACCTCGGACTGCAGTAAAGTGTCCACCGCCCCCAAATCTACCATAGAGGACCTGAGATTGGGACTCTCAAATGTACCCGTAGGCAAAGTGACAACCCATGTGGAAACCTTCCGTGAACTCATCCACCAAAAAAACCCTTGACGTAGGAGAAGGGTGTGTGACCAACCAAAACTCCAACAGATCCATATTGACCCGGCTCAGTCAGCTGTGCTAGCCCTGCCTGTGAGAGCAGGCTGATTTAGGAGGGGCCCTGAAACAACCAGAGCAAATGTGCAACAAACAACATTGACTATAATTACAAACTCCGTAATTAAAATTATTACAAATCTGCAACTTCCCCAGGTACTGGACAGGCCGACCCAGCTTGTCAACAGTGGCAGCCTGAGCCGGAGCTGACAGAGCACTGAGGAAACCCCTGGAAGTGCCTGGGAGAACAGGGAACTCAGTTTTGGGGCACCAGAAGGCAGTATGAGATGATGACTGGAAAGCGGCGCAGACAGGCAACCTTTAACCGGCAAATTGATGGCAAAAGAGCTCGGCGTCCACACTACTCCAGGTAGTGACCACCCGATGCTGCGAAAACATGGCTGTAGCTTTAGCGGAAAATGAACAATGATAATCATAAAAAGCCATTCCCCCAAATTTGTGACCCAACTCTACCACCGCATACAAGTAATGATCCAACTCCTCCCTCCTTTGGGGACTCATCGAGCAAACAATATCCCTGAACATACTGAAAGCCAGCACAAACTCAGGGATAGAGAGCTTGCGGTTCAACCCATGGTCCCTGGACTTGATGATAACTGACACATCGCCGCAAGCATAAGACTTATTGTCAGCAACATCATGAGCAGCATTCAACAAGGAAGCCAGATTACCATCCTTGCCCTCCAAAATATCCCTCCTGAGATTCCCCGGGATAAAGTGGGCTGGGGTGACCGAAGGGACATCAGAACTAGTACCTGCAGCCACCTGTAACAGCCCTGACACCACGGGGACCTCAGATCCTGCCGCAACCCCAGAAGCTGCCAGATCCACAGGGGTCGGACTAGGATTGGACTCCAGCACCTCCACCCTGGCCCGCAATTCCTGAAAAGAACCCACCAACGAGCTAAGGGGTGGCCTGCTCCACGCCAGAACCTGAAGAGGTAGGAAATAACAGTCTAAAAAGTTCCGCCTTGTGGGCTGATGCCGAGAAAGAGATCCCCCAAGACGCAATTCCGCCATCAATCTTGGGACAGTCCAGGTCCTCATAGAAGGTGAGCTGCCCTGATCCGAACCCCTGGCAGGGGAAGGGGAAATGGAAGCAAAATCATCGATATCTGCAGCCTGCGACATAACCTAAATGAACAAAATAGAACGCAAGCATGAAAAACAACCAACAACCACCTACTGATCCCCCCCACCGACCGCCATCCGAGCCCAAGAACCCCCCCTAAATGCAACCCCCGAGACCTTAACCCCCTAACTTGCCGGAGGCCCAGAAAACCTACGATCCGTAGGTCAAATAAAAATGAATACTCGGGCCTCCTGAACCTGAAAACGTGACAGGTTCCCTAAGACTAAAGCAACTAACCGTAATGAAAGACTTGCCACCTGTCCAAGCCAATTAAAAACGAACCTCTCAACCCGCTAACCTAAACTGAGATAGGTACAAGGCGCAGTGGCGAATAACCCAACATTACGAGGAAACGAGAAACCAAGAGAACGACATACCAGAAACCTGACTTCCCTTCGAGCAACTTCAAACCCAGACAGAACAAGGCTTGCGTCTGGCCCCTGATGCCTGCCCTACAATAAAATACGAACGGGACTGAAACCATGACAGACTTAAAAACGAGCATGAAACGTAAAACAGATGAAACTACGTGACCCTACCTACGAACCTGAAAACGTGTCAGGTAATGAACGAAAGCTACCCGCCAATACATAAACGTGCCCTGACATGACTAAACGGCTGAGGAGACTTGCCACTGCTCAAGACAATTAAAAACGAACATCTCAAACCGTATGACACCCACAGTGGCGTGACAACCCACCCCCCCAAGTATCTGACAACCCAGCAAACCTATATGCACCCCGAAGTGAAAAAACACTTGCACCCCAAACGTAGGTGACCCATCCCCTGACACTTACTGCAACGGGGAAAAAATAGATTAAATGGAAACGAGGAAAAATTTGCGCAGAGCAGAAGATGCTTCGGAAAATCTCCGAAGATGAACAGCGCCTGCGCCGTGAGTCGATGTGGTAGCCCCACCATCCAAGCGGACATAGGGCTGGGAAAATTAGAGGGCCCCTCATGGGCTCGCTTCGCTCGCCACGCTTCGGGCTCGGCCTCGATGCGCTCGGCTCTTTTATATTCCAACTCTATGTCCACTTGGATGGTGGGGCTAGAACCTGGACTCACAGCGCAGGCGCCGTTCATCTTTGGCTATTTTTGGAATCTGTGTGTGCTGTGTACTGCGCATGCGCAGTACACAGCGGACACTATCCGATGGGGGACTGAATATGATAGGACACCGGCCTTCTCATTTGTTTTGTGAAAAGATTAGAACAAGCACATTTTTGCATGTGAAGGCAGTGAGGGACACCATATCACATGCACAAAAATGCACAGCTACAATACCTGTCCTAGTGGTGACCAGCGTACGTTCTTCCACTATGTGAAAATGCTGGTCACCACAGTCAGTGACTGCACTTGCGTACTTGTATGAATTAGCCCTCACTGCCCTTTGACGACCACCTGCGCAACAGTGTGTGGAAGTCAGGTCTCCTCTGACGAGCAGTGGCACTGGCATCCAGGGCCAGGCCTTTTTGCAAATGCACTGTCGATTATTATAGGCCATCCCCTCAGACCACCATCCATGCTCCAGACCAGCACCTTGTGTACTGTACTCACTACATGCCATTTATTTCCTAATTTCACAGGCCTACTCTACTCAGACCACCGTCGAGAGCAGTCCCACTCCCGAGTCTGACTCCTTCTGACCACTGCGCCGCGCCCGCCGTCCAGAGGCAGAAGAACACACTGAGGGGCTAAGAGCAGACTGCGCAGACATCAGCAGACTAGTGCAGTACTTTGCACTGCAGTACAATAATTGTGGTACGTACAACAGGCCTGAGGCCAGGCCTCTCCCCTCACTGCCCTTAGATGACCACCATCCGTCCAGAGCACACTGTGCAACAGTTCAAGTGCAACTGAGTGCAGGGCAGGCCTCCTTTGACAGGCAGTGGGCACAGTGGCACTGGTCTGGCATCCAGGGCCAGGCCTTTTTGCAAATGCACTGTCGGTCAATTATTATAGGACATCCTCTCCCTTTAGACCACCATCCAGGCTCCTTGTGTACTGTACTCATTGCATGCCATTTATTTCCTAATTTCACAGGCCTACTCTACTCGGACCACTGTCGAGAGCAGTCCCACTCCTGAGACCTGAGCCGGACTCCTCCTGGTGCCCGCCGCCCAGAGGCAGAAGAGCACACTGACACTGGCTGAGAGCAGACTGAGCAGACTTCAGCAGACTAGTGCAGTACTTTGCACTGCAGTACAATAATTGTGGTACGTACAACAGGCCTGAGGCCAGGCCTCCCCCCTCCCCTCACTGCCCTTAGACGACCACCATCCATGACCCTCCCAGAGCACACTGTGCAACAACTGTGAGTGTGCAGGCCTCCTCTGACAGGCAGTGGCATTGGCATGCTTGGCATCCAGGGCCAGGTAGGGTTGCCACCTTTTCTTCAAGCCAAACCCGAACACTTTAGTGGCGCACAGCAATTTTTTTGTAGTACACGCTATAGGATTGTAAAATACCTGGGACACTTTTTGGGTTACCCAAAGAGAGTAGTAATGAGATGTGCTACAGTGGCTGTGGCCAAATTGCATTAACAGTGGGGGGGGGGGGGACTTAAAGGGGCATGGTTAAATAAAACACAAGCATTTGTGTACCCATGAAATATGATTTTATTAATAAAAGAAATGTCAGTTAAAATATGAGTAGTGGACGGTGTCAGTAGGGCAGTGGACGGTGTCAGTAGGGCAGTGTACCTCCATCCAAACACCTGAATTAGCTCTACTGAACCCAACCCCACTGTTCACAAAGTGGCACTGTGCATTCTACAACCCTTTCAACCACCTTTTTAATTACAAAAAAAAAGCCAAAAAAATTCTAAGCAATCCACAGGCACCCCACAAATAGAGAAGAAAATAACAGATTAAATATCAGACAATGCCTGTGTCCCCTCAATAGAGACCTCCATTACAGCGAGACGAAAAGAGGGTTGCTGACAGAGAGGGGGGCTGACGGGTGCGGTTGCTGACAGAGAGGGGGGTTGCTACCAGAGGAGGGGGGTTGCTGCCAGAGGGGGGTTGCTGACGGGGGGTTGCGGACAGAGATGGGACTGACAGGGGGTTGCTGACAGAGATGGGACTGACGGGGGGTTGCTGACAGAGATGGGACTGACGGGGGGTTGCTGACAGAGAGGGGGCTGACGGGGGGTTGCTGACAGAGAGGGGGGCTGACAGTGGAGGGGTTGCTGACAGAGAGGGGGGCTGACGGCAAATTGCTGACAGAGAGAGGCCTGATGGGGGTTGCTGACAGAGAGGGGAGTTGAAAGGGGGGGTTGCTGGCAGAGAGGGGGGCTGACAGTGGAGGGGTTGCTGACAGAGAGGAGGACTGACAGTGTGGGGTTGCTGACAGAGATGGGACTGACAGGGGGTTGCTGACAGAGGGGGGGCTGACAGGGGGTTGCTGACAGAGGGGGGGCTGACAGGGGGTTGCTGACAGAGAGGGGAGCTGAAAGGGGGGTTGCTGGCAGAGAGGGGGGCTGACAGTGGAGGGGTTGCTGACAGAGAGGGGGGCTGACGGCAAGTTGCTGACAGAGAGGGGGCTGACCGGGGTTGCTGACAGAGAGGGGAGCTGAAAGGGGGGTTGCTGGCAGAGAGGGGGGCTGACAGTGGAGGGGTTGCTGACAGAGAGGAGGACTGACAGTGTGGGGTTGCTGACAGAGAAGGGGGCTTATAAGGGGGGTTGCTGACAGAGAGGGGGCTGACAGTGGGGGGGAGGGGCTGCTGACAGAGGGGGTGGCTTACAGAGGAGGCTGGGCTGACAGAGGGGGGTGGCTTATAGAGAGGGGTGGACTGACAGAGGAGGGGGGTTGCTGACAGAGAGGGGGGCTGACAGGGGGGGTTGCTGACAGAGAGGGAGGCTGATAGAGGGGAAGTTGCTGACGGGGGGGGGGGTTGACAGAGGGGGGTTGCTGACAGTTCCTCCCCACCGTACGTCCAAGACTCCAAAGTCCAAACTATACCAGAAATGTCAGCTTCTGTGATTGTCATTGGTAGAAAGAGAAGATCTATGGATGTATTTTACATTTGATGTTAAGGACAACAAAACTGTTTGCAAACTGTGTGGAGCGACACTCGCTGGTAAAAATACAAAAAACTTGAAGCGTCATTTGCAGACAACTCATCCTGAAATTCATAAAAAGGTAAGCACAGCAACACGTGACAATGTAAATATAAATAAAATGAATAAGAATTTTTTTTTTCTTTTTAAACATCGCCTATGGAGATTTTTAGGTACCGTACCGTACATTGTCACCATTCCACGAGTGACATGTTGGTTGGGTATCTATTTACTCAGCATAACGTCATCTTTCACATTATACAAGAAAATTGGGCTAAGTTTACTGTTTGTTTTTATTTTTTTAATTCATGAAAGTGTATTTTTTTCATTTAAAAAAATGCGTTTGAAAGACCGCTGCGCAAATACAGTGTGACATAAACTATTGCAACGACCGCTATGTTATTCTCTAGATTCTCTGCTAAAAAAAATATAAATAATGTTTTGGGGTTCTAGGTAATTTTCTAGCAAAAAATATGGATTTTAACTTGCAAGCAACAAATGTCAGAAATGAAAGGGTTATTCTTAACTAAAAGCTGTTTTGTTGTTCATCTGTCCATGTTGTGCACTGAATTTTAATGGGACGAGTATTTTGATTTCATAATATCTATCAGCTGCTGCTTTCCCCGAATTTAAGTATCCCACCTAAATATATGTAGAAGGATGTGGGCACACTGGTTAGTGTCATTGGAAGGGGCTGGGGCACTGTCAATTTTGGCACAGCACAGGCATCTAAACCCCACAGATACAGAAAACCTCAAATGATGTACCAAGTCAAGCCAGTGGCAGTGCACAACCACAGCAATCTATTTGCACTGCTCTTTTAGGTGCTTCAAAATATAAAATTTACTCTGACGCCGCGTACACACGACCAGACTTTCCGGCAGACTAGGTCCGAAAGGATTAGTGCGTCGGACAATCCGATTGTTTTTCAAAAAATTAATCTGACGGACCTAGAAATAGAACATGTTTCAAATCTATCCGACGGACTCAATTCAGATGGACTAAAATCGGGAAAACCGTTAGTCTGTGTGCTGGTCCGATGGACCAAATACAACGCAAGGGAAGCTATTGGCTACTGGCTATTGAACTTCGTTCGTTCGGAAACTTCTTGGGAACTCCGCCTTAAAGTCCATCAGACCTAGTCTGCCGGAAAGTCTGGTCGTGTGTACTTCCTTGTTTAGTCCCGTTTACGTCATCACGTCCAAACGAACGGACTGCGGCATAAGGAACAACATGCCAGGGAGGAGGCCATAGCAAGATGGATTGGACGCCCCGCATTACCAGTCAGAACGATTGAAGATGAGAACATTGTTGGCATGATGGATACAGTAGATAGGAAGCTGACTGTTCCAAAGAAAACTAAAATACCGTATATACTCGAGTATAAGCCGAGATTTTCAGCCTCTTTTTTGAGGCTGAAAGTGCCCCCCTCGGCTTATACTCGAGTCATCGCTGTCTGCCCGCTCGATCAGCGTGTCGAGCAGACAGACAGCGGCCATTCTGATTCAAAAGCCGCGCCTCCGGCTCCGCCTTCGCCTGTGATAGGCGGAACACTGAATTTCCCAGCAGCCTGTGTTCCGCCTATCACGGACGTCGTATCATCCTCGTACTACGGACGAGGATGATACGACGTCTGTGATAGGCGGAACACAGGCTGCTGGGAAATTCAGTGTTCCGCCTATCACAGGCGAAGGAGGAGGCGCGGCTTTTGAATTTTACAATGGCCGCCGACGAAGAGGGCACGGGACGGAGGCAAGGCAAGGCACGGCACGGCACGGGACGGGACGGGACGGGACGGGACGAAGGCAAGGCACGACACGGGACGGAGGCTCGGGACAAAGGCTCGGGACACAGGTAGGCTGGACACACACACACACACACACACACACACACACACACACACACACACACACACACACACACACACACACACACACACATGGATGGATGGATGGATACACACACACACAGGGATGGATGGATGGATGGAGACACACACACACAGGGATGGATGGATGGATGGATGGAGACACACACACACACAGGGATGGATGGATGGATGGATGGAGACACACACACAGGGATGGATGGATGGATGGATGGAGACACACACACACAGGGATGGATGGATGGATGGACACACACAGGGATGGATGGACGGACACACAGGGACGGACGGACACACAGGGATGGACGGACACACACACAGGGATGGACAGGCATGTCTCACCCTCGGCTTATACACGAGTCAATAAGTTTGCCAGTTTTTTTGGGGGTAAATTGGGGGCCTCGGCTTATATTCGGGTCGGCCTATACTCGAGTATATACGGTAAGCAACCTGATTTACAAACAGTATGAAGATGAAAAATAGAAATTAAAAAAAGAGACTGGCCGCTGCTCAGAGAGTATCTATTTTCACTGATTTGTGGACCAAAAAAGGACTCTTTAACTTCATTCCTTGCCATAAGTGGATGCTACTTTTGTGTTGAACAACATAAACCTGAAGACATAGTGTTGGCCCTTGAACAAGTAGCCCACCCACACACTGCACATTCAATCAAATCATGTGTGGATAAATGCTTGCAAGACTGGGACATGCCAAAAAGGAAGATCCTTACAGTGATAACTGAAAACGGGAGCAATATGGTGGCAGCATTTAAACAAACCACTGCAGCAGCAGAAGAACCACCCAGCTCTAGTGAGGAAGACTCACCCATGACAGAAAGTGACTCTGAGACCAAAAATTATGATCTGCGGTGAGTGAGCCATTTTTATTATTCTTTTACATGATGATATGGTTGACAGTTGACACGGTGACACCAGAAATTTATCACAATTACTATTAGATGATTGATATGGGGGCGCAATCTGCTCAGCTCTACTTCATGGGGTGCACCTTTGTTATTTTTCCACTTTATTTGTAGTCTTGTGTACTGTAAAAGTTTTCCAAGATGTTAAGTGTTAAAATAATAGAATGGAACAGAATCCTTTTCTATGTACTTTATGCTTATTGGGCTGCGTGTCCACTTGTTAGGTACCAACAGATCGACATGGACCGGACACCATGTGTGGTGCATACGTTGGAACTTATGGTCCACATGGTGCATAAGGAGGCAAGTGTGAAGAGAATACTGGATAAAGCAAGATCAATAGTGAACCTCTTCAATTGCAGCACAGAAACTATTGGAGCATTGTGACCTTATTCTTTTAAATGACTGCACGCTGGTCAAGTACATTCAACATGATTGCAAGACTCCTCAAACTGAAAGAGTCCGTCTGCCAAATCGCAAACAACATGGGATGGGACGGCTTGCTCCCTAGTGAATGGCAAAGCTCACATCATTGCATGGCCTACTGCTGCCTTTTGCAGAACATACTAAAACCCTCCAGAGTGACACCATGTCTGTCAGGAAAGGGTCCGTCTGCTGGTAAGATCCATCATTTGGCGTGCAGTGCTGAGGTCCATCAGCAGGTGTCTTTTGGCAGTTTTTAACTGTCAGGAGAGACTTTGGCCTCATGCACACGAGACGCAGTTAAACGCGCGTTCAGATGCAGTTGGACAGTTTTTTCAACTGCCCCTGAACTCATTCAATGTTATCCTATGTGTCCATGCACACAGTCTCGTTTTTTTCCATTTTTATGCAGTTGCGTTTAATCTCGTTTTTCCATAAGCAAAAAAATGCGTTCAGAAGCAAAAATTTCCACGTTTCAGATGCAAAACACGGCTAAACGCGGCACCCGCGTTTAGCCGCGTTTGCGTTTATATGCGTTTTTAAAGGTGACCTTTTTTTTACATTAAAAATCTCAAAAATGATTGCAAATTATGAAAAACCATTAGAAAAATATTTTAAACAATTGCAATTGCAAGTGGACAATCCACAACTTGTGGCAAGTGACGTGGCAAGTGGACAATCCACAACTTGTGGCAAGTGACATGGCAGGTGGCAAGTGATGTGGCAAGTGGACAATCCACAACTTGTGGCAAGTGACGTGGCAGGTGAAGTGGCAAGTGACGTGGAAAGTGGACAATCCACAACTTGTGGCAGGTGACGTGGCAAGTGACCTGGCAGGTGACTTGGCAGGTGACGTGGCAAGTGGAAAATCAACAACTTGTGGCAGGTGACTGGCATGTGACGTGGCAAGTGGACAATCCATAACTTGTGGCAGGTGACGTGGCAAGTGGACAATCCACTTGTGGCAGGGGACGTGGCAAGTGACGTGGCGAGTGGACAATCCACAACTTGTGTCAGGTGACGTGGCAAGTGGACAATCCACAACTTGTGGCAGGTGATGTGGCAAGTGATGTGGCAAGTGGACAATCCACTTGTGGCAGGTGACGTGGCAGGGGACGTGGCAAGGGACGTGGCAAGTGGACAATCCACAACTTGTGGCAGGTGATGTGGCTGGTGACGTGGCAAGTGGACAATCCACATCTTGTGGCAGGTGACGTGGCAGGTGACGTGGAAAGTGGTGTGGCAAGTGGACAATCCACAACTTGTGGCAGGTGATGTGGCTGGTGACGTGGTAAGTGGACAATCCACAACTTGTGGCAGGTGGCATGGCAGGTGACGTGGAAAGTGGACAATCCACATCTTGTGGCAAGTGACGTGGCAGGTGATGTGGCAAGTGACGTGGCAAGTGGACAATCCACAACTTGTGGCAGGTGACGTGGCAGGTGATGTGGCAAGTGATGTGGCAGGTGATATGACAAGTGGACAATCCACATCTTGTGGCAAGTGACGTGGCAGGTGATGTGGCAAGTGACGTGGCAAGGGCACAATCCACAACTTGTGGCAGGTGACGTGGCAGGTGACGTGGCAGGTGATGTGGCAAGTGACGTGGCAAGTGACGTGGCAAGTGGACAATCCAAAACTTGTGGCAGGTGACGTGGCAAGTGACGTGGCAGGTGACGTGGCAAGTGATGTGGCAAGTGGACAATCCACAGCTTGTGGCAAGTGACGTGGCAAGTGGACAATCCACAACTTGTGGCAGGTGACGTGGCAAGTGAACAATCCACAACTTGTGGCAGGTGACGTGGCAAGTGACGTGGCAGGTGATGTGGCAAGTGACGCGGCAAGTAGACAATCCACAACTTGTGGCAGGTGATGTGGCAAGTGACGTGGCAGGTGATGTGGCAAGTCACATGGCAAGTGGACAATCCACAACTTGTGGCAGGTGGCATGGCAGATGACGTGGAAAGTGGACAATCCACATCTCGTGGCAAGTGACGTGGCAGGTGATGTGGCAAGTGACGTGGCAAGTGGACAATCCACAATTTGTGGCAGGGGACGTGGCAGGTGATGTGGCAAGTGGACAATCCCCAACTTGTGGCAAGTGACGTGGCAAGTGGACAATCCACAACTTGTGGCAGGTGCCGTGGCAAGTGACACGGCAAATGCAAGTTTACAACTGCTCTCTATGCTGCTGCTGCTCACTCTGATCAAAATAGCAGAAATTGTTAAAAAAAATGCTTTGAGAGCTTGGGGAGGGTCTACATGATGTTATCTTTATAAACGCGTTTAAACGCAAACGCGTCTAAGCGCGTCTAAACGCGGCATGCAAACGCGGCAAAACACGCGTTTCTAAACGCGCGTTTCAGCTTTTTTTTAACAGAGGTTTCATCTGCGTCTCGTGTGCATGAGGCCTTACCCTGCTGATGTTGTCATCATTGGGCCGCAGTACTGGTGTCCACCAGCGGATGGATCCTGGCAGTATGGAGCAGGCAACACTTCCTGCGCTCAGGTGTTACTTGAGGACAATTACTGCAGTCTTGTAAATACCTGGCAAGCCCACACATGCTTGCCTTGGTATCTTTCTCCCTGGATCCTGGCCTTGGGCCTGCTATCCTGACCTTGAGCCTGCATCTGACCTGACTTGATCTATTCCGATCCCATCCTGGACCTGTCCCTCCTGTGTGCCTTGGATCCCTGCTCTGCAGCCCATCCATCCGTCCTCGCCCTGTCCTGTTGGTTCCCCATCCTTACCCATCTGCTGACCCCCCTGTGTATGACCTCGGCCTGGCTTTTTTTTACGATTCCGGTATTTCCCATTATTTGTATATACCATTGTTGTTTGTGGGTTTGGGTTGGTTGTGCACTGTTATATTCACTTACTTGTCACCTATGTAAATAAACACCATTATTATTCACTTACATGTGTTTCTGGTTTCCTCTGTGCAGTCCAAACAGTCTGGTTTACTAATTCCCTGACAATGTCCATGTCCCTGGCTGTTCCTGACCTCTTTGATCTGTTCAGCCATCTTGAGGACTTTAAACAGAACACTAGCTACCAAGCAGGGGCGGATCTAGAGGCTAGTTTCGGGAGGGGTACACCCAGAAAATATGTTTTTTGGGGGTAAATTTATCAGGGAAATGGCTGGTGTTAGCGATTCAATCATCACAGCGCCATGGTTGTTATGATGTCAGGATGATTGAAGCACATTACTATTATTACATTGTTATAAAAATTAAATGGTTCAACTTACCATAATGCAGAATCAGTGGGAGCCCCGAGCGTGTCACCTGCCGCTGTCACCTGCCACACGTTGCGGATTGTCACTTGCCACGTCGCCTGTCTCCAGATGCAGATTGTCACTCACCACGTCCCATGCCACACGTTGCAGATTGTCACTTGCCATGTCACCTGTCACCAGATGCAGACTGTCACTCACCACGTCCCATGTCACACGTTGCAGATTGTCACTTGACACGTCACCTGATGCAGATTGTCACTTGCCACGTCCCATGCCACATGTTGCAGATGGTCACTTGCCACATCACCTCTCACCAGATGCAGATTGTCACTTGCCACGTCCCATGCCACACCATGTGGATTGTCACTTGCCACGTCCCATGCCACATGATGTGGATTGCCACTTGCCATGTCCCATGCCACACAATGCAGATTGTCTCTTGCTCTGTCCCAGGCAGCAGATTACCAGTCACGCAGCAGAGAGATGAAGTAATCTCTCTGCTGCCGCGGCTGCATGCACACTGCACAGTGAGGGCGGAACTGCAGGGAAGCAGGGCGGGCGCCTGGCGGTGAGAGATGATGTCATCTCTCTGCTCCCCAGCCCGTCGGCTCCCTGATTGGCCAGCAGCCGCTCACACACTGTCAGTGAGCCAAGCCACCCACTGTCTCTCAGCGGAGCCGCCCGCCAGCTCTCTCACCCGCGACGACACCTGCCCGCCCACTCACATTCTCGGAGGGGGCAATTGTCCTGTTGCCCCCCCCCCCCCGGATCCGCCCCTGCTACCAAGACCTTGCCACAATTGCACAGAAAATGAAAGGGAGTGTGAACCAGCGTTTTTCATTCTTAGATCCAACTGAAGACATGTTCTCTCCACTTGCAGCAGCTGCTTGATTTGTCAACCCTATTGTCTGTGAAACCCTTGTTGATGTGGCGGATGAGAATATTCAGGAACTGCTTAAAAAGGCAGAGGAGTATGCCGCAAGAAAATCCACATTGCCACACACACAACTTGAGGAATTGTCTGAAGATAATTTGGTAGAACACATCCACATCTACTCTTTCGGTTTCTTTCTAAATGCCGCAGAAGACCCAGGCAGAGGATCTCCCCAAACAGCATAGAGCAGAAGATCAGAAAATATAAGGAAGAGCTTTTGCACCAATTTGCCATCAGTGAGAACTCGATCTCTGAGTACACCGCAGCAACAGAATTTTGGCTGTCAAAGAGTGACACTTTTTATCACCAGCTAAAACCTTTTGCATTAGACCTGCTGGCTATGCCAGCTTCTCAAGTCTTTGCAGAGAGGTTATTCAGTGTTACAGGTGACCTCTCTAGAGGTCGGCGGAATAGAGCAAGGATCATGTTGGTTGGCACAAAGTGCTTTCCTTAAAATGAATCGAAACAAATGAGAGTATTTCTATTTCTAAAATAAGAAGCATACCTAATACTTGTGGGTTGTGCTTAATGCGATAGGAAGAATAGTTCAACAGTAGGGATGAGCCGAACACCCCCCGGTTCGGTTCGCACCAGAACTTGCGAACGACCCCCGCGTTCGAAACGAACGTTAGAACCCCATTGAAGTCTATGGGACTCGAACGTTCGAAATGGAAAGTGCTAATTTTAACGGCTAATATGCAAGATAGTGTCCTAAAAAGGGTTTGGGGACCTGCCTCCTGCCTCAGGGGACATGGGTCACTGCAAAAAAAAGTTTTAAAAACTGCCGTTTTGGCGGGAGCACTGATTTTAATGACGATTAAAGTGAAAAAAAAAGGTGAAATATTCCTTTAAATATGGTGCCTGGGGGGTGTCTGTAGTATGCCTGTGAAGTGCCACGTGTTTCCCGTGTTTGGAACAGTCCCTGCACAAAATGACATTAAACGGAAATAACACCATTTAAAACTGCTTGCGGTTTTAATGTTATATCTGGTTCCTGCAATATGGTTGAAAATCATTCAGAAAAATGGCATGGGTAGCCCTCCCTGCCCATTACCAGCCTATTTGGGTCTTGTACGCATATTAAGGGGAACCCCGTACCCATATTAAAAAAAGGAAATGCGTGTGGCCCCTAGGCCCTATATACTCAGAACAGCAGTATACAGGCGGTGCAAACAAGACAGGGACTGTGTAGGTTTGTTGTGTTAAGTTGAATCTGTTTGTAATTTTCAACCGGTACATTTTTAAAGTGTAGCTCCAGTCAAACAAACTATTTTTAAGCTTTTTGGAAAACATAGGGAAGGGTTATCACCCCTGTATAATTTGTTTTGTCGTCCATCTTTTTTCATCTCACTTGCTGCTGTCTCCTTGCGTTTGCAAGTAGGAGATGTTTGTAAGTTGGATGTTTGAAAGTAGGGGCCTGCCCTATATTATAGCGGTATGTACTGGGTACAGAGCACGCAGACAGCACGCACTATCTCCTAACACTACTGACTGCAAGCTCTATTATTAACCACTTGACCACTGGGCACTTAAACACCCTTAATAACCAGACCAATTTTCAGCTTTCGGTGCCCTCACATTTTGAATGACAATTACCGTATATACTCGAGTATAAGCCGAGATTTTCAGCCTCTTTTTTGAGGCTGAAAGTGCCCCCCTCGGCTTATACTCGAGTCATCGCTGTCTGCCCGCTCGATCAGCGTGTCGAGCAGACAGACAGCGGCCATTCTGATTCAAAAGCCGCGCCTCCGGCTCCGCCTTCGCCTGTGATAGGCGGAACACTGAATTTCCCAGCAGCCTGTGTTCCGCCTATCACGGACGTCGTATCATCCTCGTACTACGGACGAGGATGATACGACGTCTGTGATAGGCGGAACACAGGCTGCTGGGAAATTCAGTGTTCCGCCTATCACAGGCGAAGGAGGAGGCGCGGCTTTTGAATTTTACAATGGCCGCCGACGAAGAGGGCACGGGACGGAGGCAAGGCAAGGCACGGCACGGCACGGGACGGGACGGGACGGGACGAAGGCAAGGCACGACACGGGACGGAGGCTCGGGACAAAGGCTCGGGACACAGGTAGGCTGGACACACACACACACACACACACACACACACACACACACACACACACACACACACACACACACACACACACACACGGATGGATGGATGGAGACACACACACACAGGGATGGATGGATGGATGGAGACACACACACACAGGGATGGATGGATGGATGGATGGAGACACACACACACACACAGGGATGGATGGATGGATGGATGGAGACACACACACATGGATGGATGGATGGATGGATGGAGACACACACACACAGGGATGGATGGATGGATGGACACACACAGGGATGGATGGACGGACACACAGGGATGGACGGACACACAGGGACGGACGGACACACAGGGATGGACGGACACACACACAGGGATGGACAGGCATGTCTCACCCTCGGCTTATACACGAGTCAATAAGTTTGCCAGTTTTTTTGGGGGTAAATTGGGGGCCTCGGCTTATATTCGGGTCGGCCTATACTCGAGTATATACGGTACTCAGTCATGCAACACTGGACCTATAGGAAATGTTTGTCCTTTTTTTCACACAAATAGAGCTTTCTTTTGGTGGTATTTAATCACCTCTCAGTTTTTTATTTTTTGTGCTATAAAAGAAAAAAGACCGAAAATTCTGCGAAAAAATGAATTTTTCTTCGTTTCTGTTATAAAATTTAGCAGATTAGTAATTTTTTCTTCATAAATTTTGGCCAAAATTCATACTACTACATATCTTTGGTAAAAATAAGTACAAATTGGTGGATATTATTTGGTCTTTGTGAAAGTTATAGAGTCCACAAGCTATGGTGCCAATATCTGAAAATTGATCACACCTGAAGTACTGACGGCCTATTTCCTTTTTTTTTTTTTTTTCCACAAAATTGCCATATTATCAGGTTATTTCACACACACAGCATATGCATACCAAAAGACCCTGGAGAATACAATGGTGGTCGTTGCAAATTTTTATCTCACACGGTATTTGCACAGCAATTTTTCAAACGCGTTTTTTGGGGGGAAAAACAGTTTTGTGCTTAAAAAACAAACAAAAAAAACAGTAAAGTTAGCCCAATGTTTGCATAAAGTGAAAGATGAAGTTATGCTGAGTAAATAGATATCAAACATGTCACTCTTCAAAATTGCACATGCCCGTGGAATGGCGCCAAACGTCGCTACTTAAAAAATCCCCATAGGCGACGCTTAAATTTTTTTTTACTGGTTACATGTTTTGAGTTGCAGAGGAGGTCTAGGACTAGAATTATTGCTCTCGCTCTAACGTTCTCGGCGATACCTCACATGTGTGGTTTGAACACCGTTTTCATATGTGGGCGGGGCTTACGCATGCGTTCGCTTCTGCATGCGAGCACATGGGGACATGGGCTCTTTAAAAAAATTTTTTTTTTTTTTATTGTTCATTTTACTTTATTTATTTTAGTTTGACATTTTTTTCCCCAAAAATATATTTTTGATCACTTTTATTCCTATTACAAGGAATGTAAACATCCCTTGTAATAGGAATATGGGGTGACAGGTCCTCTTTACAGTGAAATCTGGGGGTCAATATGACCCCACATCTCACCTCTAGGCTGGGAAGCCTGAAATAAAAAATAAAAAAAAGATTCTGGCTTTGATCGTACTGGCGAGTTGGTAGAAGCACCGGAGGGCGGTGAGGGGTGGGGGGCGTCTATGGCTGGGTATTTCAGGGTATCACCGAGTATGGCTGGGTATCTCCGAGTATGGCTGGGTATGGCAATTTATGGCAGGGTATTGCAGAGTATTGGCGGGGTATTGGCAGGGTACTACAGAGTAATAGCAGGGTACTGCAGAGTATTGGGGGGTACTCCAGAGTAATGGTAGGGTACTGCAGAGTAATGGGGGTTACTGCAGAGTAATGGGGGGTACTGCAGAGTAATGGCAGGGTACTCCAGAGTAATGGCAGGGTACTGCACTGCAGAGTATTGGGGGGTACTGCAGAGTATTGGGGGGTACTGCAGAGTATTGGGGGGTACTGCAGAGTAATGGGGGGTACTGCAGAGTAATGGCAGGGTACTGCAGAGTAATGGCAGGGTGCTGCACTGCAGAGTAATGGCGGGGTACTGCAGAGTAATGGCGGGGTACTGCAGAGTAATGGCAGGGTACTGCAGAGTATGCACTGGTATTGCAGAGTATTGGCAGGGAATTGAGGGGTTAAATTCGGTGAGCAGCGATGTGGGCACTGCAGATGCAGCCCACATCGCTGCTGACACCGATCTCTTTCCCCTCCGCTGTACCGATCGGTACAGAGAGGGGAGGGAGGAACCGGCGTCATAACATGACGCCGGTTTGTTTACAAGTGATCACTCCGTCATTTGACGGAGCGATCACGTGGTAAACGGCCGCGACGAGCGCCCGTTTACCGTGATCCGTGATGCGCCGGGTCCTGTGGACCCGGCGGTCACGGATGCTCTCGAGTGCGCGCCCCAGGGGGCGCGCGAGAGCAGAATTCTGGGAGGCCGTTAATTAACGGCCTCTCAGAGTTAAACAACCGCCCTGAAGCCGTTAATCGGCAATGGGCAGTTGTTAAGTGGTTAAAGCTAGATCACTAGCTATATAGGTGAGGTGAATATAGTGGTGTATACTGCAGTCAGGGCACAGACAACAACCACTACACAGCAGCAAGATAGGAAATCAGCCAAAAACAATTGGTGTGTACTGTGTTGAAGGTACACAGAACACCCACTGCTTCAGATGCTAACACACTACACGAGGCCGCCTCAAAGGCGGCCTTATATAGTGTGGGGCATGCACTACACAGCCTGAGCTATGATTGGCCACAGGCAGGATGCCTGTGGCCAATCATGGCTCTCCTCGCTGCTGGCGCTACGATTGGCCAAGCATGCGGGGTCACAGTGCATGCTTGGCCAATCATGAGCCAGCAATGCACTGCGCCACCGCAGTGCATTGTAGTCCGCGCGCGCCACTCGAATTTTGACGCGAACGGCCCAAACGTTCGGAATTCGCCGAACGGCCGAACAGCCAATGTTCGAGTCGAACGTACGTTCGACTCGAACACGAAGCTCATCCCTAGTCAACAGTTTTAATTTCAGTTAAGTTCATAGGAAAAATGCATAGGCTGAGGCTCAGGCTACAAATGCCATTAGTATGTGGATTCTGGAACTCTGTCTCTCAGCATTGACAAATTTGACAATATAGGTAAATATCACACTAAAGAAAAATAAAAATGGATCAGTAACGGTAATGGACAGTCAAATAGGGCAGCCTTAGAGCCTTACCTTGTGCCGAGGTCCCGCCCCAGTAGTCTTTTAGTGTGATATTTACCTCAATTGTCATTGTGAATGCTGAGAGAGAGAGAGAGAGAGAGAGAGAGAGAGAGAGAGAGAGAGAGAGAGAGAGAGGAGTTGATAAAAAGTGGTGACTGTTATAATCCAGTAAATCCACACACACTGGCATTATTGTAGGCTGTGCACTAACGTTTACTTTGAATGTATCTGAGAATTAGAACTGTTGAAATAATAAAATGACAGTAAACTTATTCTTATTGTAGAAATAAGCATTACCCTCAAGTATTGGTTTATTATGCTGTGCCTGTGCGAAACTGGCAGTAACAGTGCCTGTGCAGTCACTGCAGTGTGCTGCTGTCTGTGTGTGCTGTACTTGGCCATGGACATGTACAGCTATGGCCAAAATGAAACCAATATTAATTTTGATAATGTCTGCCAGTGCTGCTTCAGTGTTTTTAGATCTTTGTGTCAGTTGTATCTGGTAAATACATGATCTGACATTTGTTTCAGATCATTGTATCCGGTAAAGCATTGCATAAGTGTCAAATGCTTTTATTGACAATTACATTAAGTTTATGCAAAGAGTCAATATTTGCAGTGTTGAGTACCAGTGCCACATCTTGATTCCTGACTGATCTGGACTGGCACCGGTCTGGCACTCACAGTGGCACTGCCCATCCTTGCATAATCAATGCTTGCAGCTTGTCAGAATTCGTGGGGTTTTTTTTTTGGTTCCCTCACCCTCACCAGCCTCTTAAGGTCGGATTGATCATGACCACCAGTCCACCACAACAAGTTCTCAAATGGATTAAGGTCTGGGTAGTTTCCTGGCCATGGACCCAAAATTTCAGTTTTTTGTTCCCCCTTCCCCAAACCACTTAGTTATCAACTTTGCCTTATGTTAAGGAGCTCCATCATGCTGGAAAAGGCATTGTTGTTCATCACCAAACTATCGTATTTATCGGCGTATAACACGCACTTTTTCCCCCTTAAATGCAGGGGAAAATCGTGGGTGTGTGTTATACACCGATCTCCAGAAATTCTGAGCCTCTGGGCGGCTTTCAGCCGCCTTCGGCTCTTCAAGGCGACTTTCGGCCGCCTTCGGCTCTTCTTGGCAGCTTTCGGCCACCTTCGGCCATTCTTGGAAGCTTTCGGCCGTTCTCGGAAGCTTTCGGCCGCCTTCGGCTCTTCTCGGCGGCCGAAAGCTTCCGAGAACGGGCGAAGGCGGCCGAAAGCTGCCCGAGAAGAGCCGAGAACTACCGCACGCCACCGAGATACACATCCGGCTCTGTATCTCGGCAGCGGCATTTAAAAAAAATAAAATAGACACGACTGCAATGGGGGACACGGCTGCAATGGGGGACAAGACTGCATAAGACTACAATGGGGGACAAGACTGCACTGGTGGACAAGGCTGCATAAGGCTGCAATGGGGGACAAGGCTTCAATGGTGGACAAGGCTGCATAAGGCTGCAATGGTGGACAAGGCTGCATAAGGCTGCAATGGTGGACAAGGCTGCATAAGACTGCAATGGTGGACAAGGCTGCAGATGACACTGATGGGCATATAAATGTAAGTTTTTTTTTCCCTTAAACTTCCCTCCTAAAAGTTTTTTTCCTTAAAATTCCCTCCTAAACTTGGGGTGCGTGTTATACGCCAATAAATACGGTAGATGGTTAGGAGAAGTTGTTCTTGGAGCCTGAGGATGTTTTTGTACCATTTATTCATGGCTGTGTTCTTCTTCGGCAAAATTGTGAGTGGGCCCACCACTCCCTTGGCTGAGAAGCAGCCAACCGCACACATGAATGGTCTCAGGATGCTTTACTGTTGGCATGACAGTCACGCAAAGTGTTCCTATTTTTTGGGGTTTTTCTTGGTATTTTTTTTTTTTTCGTTACCCTTTTGTGAAAACGGCAATATTCTTGACAAAACAGTTTTACTTAAAGACGTTATATAACGACTAAATCTGTGTCTGTAGTGCATGTTCAAACCTAACCATTAAAAACAACATATTCGATTTTTCACACTAGCAGTAGTATGTAATGAATTTGGAAATTGTAGAGAAATGTTTAACCACTTGGGATCCGCGCTATTGCCAAATGACAGCATTAGCGAGGACCTACATTTCCGGGACTACGTCTATTGACGTCGTCCCATGTACGAGCGGCCTGCGCGCCCCCTGAGGGGCGCGCGCGGCGCGCTCTGTGATCGGCGAGTCCATGAGACTCGCCTGATCACCGATCCGTGCAAGGGGTCGATCCCGACCCCTTATCACGTGATCAGCTGTCAGCCAATGACAGCTGATCATGTGATAGAACGGAGCCGGTAATCGGCTATTATTCCTCCTCGCGCTGACAGCGCGAGGAGAAAAAAAAAAAAGCCGATCACCGGCGGCCGTGATCGGGACATCAGTCCCGATCACGGCCATCAATACAAGGGACCACCTGCCACCTGCCAGTGCCCACCTGCCTCCCGCAGTGCCATCCTGAAGTAAAAGTAAAAGTAAGTGCCCCTCGTCAGTGCCCCCGTCAGTGCCCATAGTGCCCACAGTGCCACCCACAGTGCCACCCACAGTGCCACCCCACAGTGCCACCCACAGTGCCACCCACAGTGCCACCCACAGTGCCCACAATCTGCCTCAAAGGTGCTGCACCCCAGTGCCGCCCATCAGTGCCCAGCAGTGCCGCCCATCAGTGCCCAGCAGTGCCGCCCATCAGTGCCCAGCAGTGCCACCTATCAGAGCCACCTATCAGTGCCACCTATCAGTGCCCATCAGTCCCATCTATCTGTGGTACCTATCAGTGCCCATCCGTGCCACCTTATCTGTGCCCATCTTTGCCCATCAGTGCCGCCTTATCTGTGCCCATCGGTGCCGCCTTATCTGTGCCTATTAGTGCCGCCTTAACTATGCCTATCAGTGCCCACCAGTGCAGCCTATCAGTGCCCACCAATGCAGCCTATCAGTGCCCACCAATGCAGCCCATCAGTGCCCACCAATGCAGCCTATCAGTGCCGCCTAATCAGCGCACTTCAATGAAGGAGAAAAATGACCCGTTTGCAAAATTTTATAACAAACTATTAAAACATGATTTTTTTTTTTGCATCTTTTTTTGTTTGTTTAGCAAAAAATAAAACTCCGAGCTGTAACTAAATACCACCAAAAGAAAGCTCTATTTGTGGGAAAAAAATGATAAAAATTTCATTTGGGTACAGTGTTGTATGCCCGCGCAATTGTCATTCAAAGTGCATCAGCGCTGAAAGCTGAAAATTGGTCTGGGACTGAGGGGGGTTTAAGTGCCCAGTAAGCAAGTGGTTAAATAACGCATTACAATTTAACTACACTCATTAGACTTTATACCACTAAAATTAGTTTTAGTCGACTAAAATTAGTTTTAGTCGACTAAAATTAGATTTAGTCAACTGGGGGGAAGTGGAAACATCAGAACCAATTTAGATCCTTGCTGATTCCCAACGGATCCAGGCTTTCAGCTCTGGCCCACTTAGAAGTAGGATTCACACATATGCCAAATACTCTCCCCACTATAGTACTACTGAAAACTTTATGGAAATATATCAGGTCACACCTTAAAATAAAGGGGGTATGTTCCTTTACTCCCATATGGAGCAATAAGTACTTTAAAGAGCTTCTCAAGCTTGAGGACTTTCGCCCTTGGGAGAAAGCAGGTGTTCACTATATCACTCAATTGTATACTGGAACCATACTTAAAGAGGGATTCCACCAAAAAAAAAAATATTAAAAGCCAGCAGCTATAAATACTACAGCTGCTGACTTTTAATAAATGGACACTCACCTGTCCCGGGTTCCAGCGATGCCGGCAGCTGAGGCCGATCGATCGCTCGGCCCTCTGCTCCTGCGCCACCATTCTAGGTGAGGGAATCAGGAAGTGAAGCGAATCGGCTTCACTTCCCGGTTCCCTACTGCGCATGCGCGAGTCGCGCAGCGCAATAGGAATTCTCCGCGCTGTCTCTGAGACCCGTGTGTGTCCCAGCAGACAGCGCGGCAGGACAGGAAATGGCGTAGACTCCCACGGGAGTCTATGCCCGGAAGTGGGTGTAAATACCTGTGTTTGACAGGTATCTCCACCCCCCTCCCCCCTGAATTGTGCCAATTGTGGCACAATGTGGGGGGGAGGGTTCAGATCAGCAGAGGTTCCACTTTAAGGTGGAACCCCACTTTAAATCCTTTGCAGATATCAGAGAGGAATTCTCCCTTCACAGAACTCAATTTTATAAATACCTCCAACTGAGGCACGCAATTCAATGTGAGGGTAGAATATCTCCACTTGTGCCGATGAATCATCCTTTGATGAATGATGTACCCTTGACAGATGAGAGGAAAGGTATGATTTGTTAGATTGCTTAACTCCACGCATGATGCTAGCACACGTACTTGCAGAAAGGGGTGGGAACAAGACTTGGAACCTATAGACTGAGACACTTGGGAGTTATGTCTGACGTCTGCACCTTTTAGTGTCGGTATCTGCAGTAGTCATTGTGGATTTAAAGTGTGAAGCAGCACAGTGGAAGGAGTACCTACCTACTTTTGATTACTTTCATCCTTTGAGCCACCAAGATTCTCTGACGATCTCTGGGAGGGAATGTTTATATATTAACCACTTGCTGACCAGCCGCTGCAGTTATACTGTGGCAGGTTGGTTTGGCTGCGCAAATCGCCGTAGGTGATTTAAGGGCCATAGCAGGAGCCGATGCGCGTGGCCAATGGCCATGATGTCTGCCGGCCACCTGCGATCACTCCACAGAGAGACAAAATGGGGATCTGTCAATGGAAACAAACAGATCCCTGTTCTGACAAGGGAGTAGAGAGAGATCCTTGTGATCAGGAACAGCAATCTCTCTCTACTCCCAGTCAGTCCACTCCCCCCACAGTTAGAAACACCTCCCTGGGGAACGCTTAAAGGAATTTTAAAGGCAGAAGGTTTTTTATCTTACTGCATTATATGCATTAAGATAAAAAAAAAATAACTTTTGTGTCTATCAGCCACTCCAGCACCCCCCTAATTACTTACCTGAGCCCTATCTCTCTCCACCAATGTCCACAAATGTGAAAGCTGTCCAGGAAACTCCTCCTGATTGGCTGAGACACAGCAGAGGCGCCATTGGCTCCCTCGCCTGTCAATTAAAGTCAGTCAGCCAATCAGGGGAGAGAAGGGGTGGGGCCGGGTCAAGGCTCCATGTCTGAATAGACACACGGAGCTATGACTTGGCTCGGGTGCCCCCATAGGAAGCTGCTGACTGTGGGGGCACTCGATAGATGGGAGGGGCCAGGAGCAGCAAAGAGGGACCCAAGAAGAGGAGGATCTGGGCTGCTCTGTGGAAAACCAACTGCACAGAGGAGGTAAATATAACATGTTTGTTATTTATTTTTTATTAACAAGACTTTACAATCACTTTAACCCCTTGATCGTCCCCTTGTGTTAACCCCTACCGTGTCAATGTCATTTATACAGTGATCAGTGGCTATTTTTAGCTCTGATCTCTGTAATAATGTCACTGGTCCCAAAAAAAGTGTCAAAATTGTCCGATCTGTCCGGCGCAGTCCTGCTAAAAATTGCTGATCACCGCCATTACTAGTAAAAACAAAATGTATAATAAAATTGCCATAACTATATCCCTTTATTTTGTGATTTTGTGGACACTATAAGATTATCAGCATTATGATAATTCACAGGGAGCAGGCCCTCTATCCTGGTGCTGGTTGGCTCTGTTACAGTGTGTCACATGACTTGGCTACTGGGTGCTGATACTTAAGTTAATAAAATCAGCACCCAGCAGCCATGTCATGTAACACACTGTGACAGTGTACTGCCAGCCAGAGCCATGATAGTGCCTGCTGCTGTGAGTTATGATACCATCCATTATGCCAGAGATATAGGCACAGTGCAATGTAGTCTATTCACAGACATCCCCAAAGCACACCTGTGTTTAAGCCTTGAAGGCACTGGCAGCCCCACCATCAGATCCGCTTCCCCTCTGTTTCTGCTGCTGGACACTGTCAGCAGAGGAAGATCACTAGACCCATAGCAGAAATGTAAAATTTGCCCTAGTCCTTATATAGATGTGAGAGCTGAACTGAAGTTGAATTTGCCCTGGTCCTGGTTATATAGATGTGAGAGCTGAACTGGTTAACTGCTTCCAGACCAGCCGCCACAGTTTTACTCCACTGCGCGAAACCACGTAACTATATGCAGCGGGGGTGCCGATGCTCGTGCCGACAATCGCATTGGCTGCCGGCCACAAACGACCGTGACCAGGAGAGACAGAACAGGGACGAGTGGAAACGCACACTTCCCTGTTCTGTTCTGAGAGGAGTGACAGATTGTGTGTTCCTATTAGCTAGGAACCACGATCTGTCACTTCCTGTATTTAGTCCCTCCCCCTTCAGTTAGAATAACCTCCCAGGGAACACAGTTAACCCCTTCACTGCCCCCTAGTGTTAACCCCTTCACTGCCAGTGACATTTTTACAGTAATCAATGCATTTTTAATCGCACTGATCGCTGTATTAATGCCAGTGGTTCCAAAAATGTGTCAAAATTGTCAGATGTGTCCGCCATCATGTCGCAGTCACTATTAAAATCGCAGATCGCCACCATTACTAGTAAAAACAAATAAATAAATAATAAAAATGCTATAAGTCTATCCCCTGTTTTGTACACACTATAACTTTTGCACAAAGCAATCAATATACGCTTATTGCAATTTTTTTTTTTTTTTACCAAAAATATGTAGAAGCATACATATCAGCCTAAACTGAGATAGATATATACATTTGGGGGGGGGGGGGGTATTTATTATAGCAAAAAGTAAAAAAAATATATTTTTTAATTTGATGCTCTTTTGATATATAGATATAAATAATTTTTTTTCTTATAAATTTTTTATTTATTTATTTTTTTACATATTGGCCTAAACTGAGGAAAAAAATGTTTTTTATATATATATTTGGGGGATATTTATTATAGCAAGAAATAAAAACCACAGAGGTGATCAAAAGAAAGCTCTATTTATGGGAAAATTTTTAGGTACAATGTCGTACGACCGTCACCGCACAATTGTCAGTTAAAGCGACGCAGTGCCATATCGCAAAAAGTGCTCTGGTCAGGAAGGGGGTAAATTCTTCTGGGGCTGAATTGGTTAAAGGCCAAGCTTCTTTTTTCTTTTTTAGTTTTGCGTAGATGGGGAGGGATTAGAACTCCTGCCAGGTTTTTATTGCTAGCTGTGCCCTCTTTGGGAAGGATTCACTCTCTATATTTGTCATGTGTACTGTTAAGTGAAAGTCACAAATTCTGGGTTGTCACGAGAACAGAAACAGAGGGGAAATCTGTCAAAGGGGACACTAGTATTAGTGGCCCTGCTGACAACCAGGGACTACCTCACCATTAAATCTCCCTAATATAACACACAATATAACAGGAAAAAAAAAAAAAGAAAAGTTTTGCCTTTACTTCATCCTTGAACGTGTAAATAACGTGGATTCTGAGCCCACTATAGCTACTATTGGCAAAGGGGAAGTAATTCTCCCTGCTGGCCACTAGAGGGAACCCCGGGAACGTGTCTGTATGTTTCGATGCTATAGCAGTCTCTCCTTTCTCCCCATTGGTTGAGCCTATTTCCCATTGGATGTGAGCAGTTCAGCTTCTGCCTGTATCCTTGGGATACCATAGAGTCTCCGCAAAGCGAAGCTCGTAGAAAAATAGCTTGAATGAAGGAGTCAAGTCACTGTTAATAATAAATCGAGTAATGGCATGAAGTGTGACAATACAAGCCCGCACCTTGTACGAGTCAACAGAATGTTGTCGCTCAGAAAACACTATGGGAATATGCCCATAACAAAGATGGAGGCTTGCATGGTGAAGGTAGGCATAATGCGCAAGCTCAGTACAATGAGCCGGGGAAGGAGGTGGGGCTGGAAGAAGCAGCAGCAGCAGCTAGGAGAGGTAAGGGGGTCGTGCAGTGTGGAAAGGCTCGTCGCCTGGAGGGTGTCAATGTAGTATTGCTGTGCTCGGGCTGCCTGGTAGCCTTGCCTCAAGGTGAGATGTTCTCTTGTGGTATTGTATTGTGTGTTAGTGTGTACAGCAGGTGTGTGCATGCTAGGAGCAGAGAGTTGTGTTCATCTTCCTAATCACCTCAATGTTTACTTCAGTTTCAAGAGACTATGAGTAGTGGGGAGCAAATGGGATCATTATTCATTTATATAGGGCTGTAACTGGGTGCCCTGGATGGGGACTTTTTTTTTGATAATTGATTAGATGATGTGGGTTTCTCTTCTTCATCTAGTTGTTTTTGAGGATAAACAAATGTAGGGGCACCAACTTTTTCCACGTTCAAGTGTAATTTTTCAGTCCCTGCGCCTTCACGCCTCTGCTCAGTCCCCGCGCCTTCACGCCTCTGCTCAGTCCCCGCGCCTTCACGCCTCTGGTCGGCCCTGATTTCCCATGCCAAAATCTCCAGTCGGCCCAGCGTTTTTGCCCATTCACGCCTCTGGTCTGCCTCTGTACCTGTGCCTCAACTTCACAAGTCAAAGGTTGACCTGAATTCCCACACCTCAGTGTTTCAGGTTGGCCCCGTTCCTGTGCCTTCATGCCTCAGGTCAGCCCCCATTCCCACAAATTTGAGTTTCAGGTCAGCTCTGATTTCTAGATGTCAACATCTCAGGCTGGCCCCCAGTTCTACAACTTTAATTTTGAGGGTGGCCAGGATTCCCATACCCCCCCCCCCCCAATTCCTGCACCGTCACACCTCAGGACCCCCATTCCTGCTCCTTCTGACCTTAGGTTGACTCCTGCTCCTCAGCTTCAAGTCTCAGGTTGGCCCCGATTTCCCCCACCTCATTGTTTCAGGTCGCCCCCATTCCCACAACTTCAGGTTTCAAGCTAGCTACAATTTCCACAGTTCAAAATCTCAGGCTAGCTCCCCATTCCCACAATGTCAAGTCTCGGGTCGGGCCCCCCATTCCTGCCACTTCACATCTCAGGTCGGCCTCCTGTTCCCATGCTTTCATGCCTCAGGTAGGCCACGGTTCCCACACCACACAATGCTAGGACAGCCCCTCATTTTTGCACCTTCATGCCTCAGGTGGGCTCCAATTCCTGTGCTTTCATGTCTTAGATCAGCCTAAAACCCTGCCCCCTCACATCTCATTGCAAGGTCTGCTTTCATATCATGTAGTCTTCCATTCAGACAGCAGGCGGAACTTTTCTCTTGTGTTGTTGTTTTATAAGATAACCCATAGTGCTTTGTATACTCTTTATCATGTAGTAGATGTGCAGGCTTTATTTGAAAAGCATTTGATTTGCTAAAACAAAATACAAACAACAATGTCATATAAAGCAACAATGTAGGAACAGAGGGGAAGATAACAAATACTGTAGTAATCAGCGTTGCTACAGTAAGGGCTTGTTCACACTCCCCCTCCCGCCAGCCTCCGGTACTTCTACTGACTCGCTGCTTCCATCAGTGAGTTGGAGAACGGATCCGCTGGCCCCGGATGTATACCATAGAGATTTCCAGATGATCTATGATTGTTCGGAGGCCGGGTGCGATGCCGTGACGTCACGCCCCGGCCTCTGCAGTCAAACAAAGAACGCCTCCACGGCTGTGAAGCCGAGATTGTTTGTTTATTTTTTTTTTATTTCAGGCTTCCCTGCCTAGAGGTAAGATGTGGGGTCTTATTGACCCCATATCTCACTGTAAAGAGGACCGATGATGCCATATTCCTTTTACAAGGGATGTTTACATTCCTTGTAATAGGAATAAAAGTGATCAAATATTATTATTTTTTTATTAAAAAGCGTCAAAATAAAAAAATAAGTAAAATTACCAAAAAAATAGAAGAAAACAGTGTTCAAATCACACGTGAGGTATCTCCACGAACGTTGGAGCGAGAGCAATAATGCTAGCCCTAGACCTCCTCTGTAACTCAAAACATGTAACATATGAAATATGCTTTCATCTATTCTAAACCATTCCATTGTAGCTCTGGCTGTATGTTTAGGGTTGTGGTCCTGCTGGGATGTGAACTTCTGCCCCAGCCAAGTCTTTTGCAAACTCTAACGGGTTTTCTTCTAAAATTGCCCAGTATTTGGCTCCATCCATCTTCCCTGTCCCTGCCGAAGAAAAGCATCCCTACAACATGATGCTGCCACCACCATGTTTCACGGTGGAGATGGTGTGTGCAGTATTAGTTTTCAGCCACACATAGCCACACATTTTTTTTTGCCCTTAGGCCAAAAAGTTAACATTTCGTCTCATCTGACCAAAACACCACCTTCCACATGTTTGCTGTGTCTCGCACATGGCTTTTTACAAACAGGACTTCTTATGGCTTTCTTTCAACAATGGTTTTCTTCTTGCCCCTCTTCAATAAAGGCCAGATTTGTGGCATTCATGACTAATAGTTGTCCTGTGGACAGATTCTTCTACCTGAGCTGTGGATCTCTGCAGCTCCTCCAGAGTTACCTCTTGGCTGCTTCTCTGATTAATGCTCTCCTTGCCTGGCCTGTCAGTTTAGGTGGGTGGCCATGTCTTGGTAGGTTTGCGGGTGTGCCATACTCTTTCCATTTTCGGATGATGGATTTAACAGTGTTCTGTAAGGTGTTCAAAGCTTGGGATTTTTTTTTTTTTTATAACTTTAACCTTCTTCAACTTTATCCCTGACCTGTCTGGTGTTCATGACCTTCATGATGCTGATTGTTCACTAAGGTTCTCTTACAAACTTCTGAGGGCTTCACAGAACTGTATTTATACTGAGATTAAATCACACACAGGTGCACTCTATTTACTAATTAGGCGATTTCTAAAGGCAGTTGGTTCCACTAGATTTGTGTTAGGGCTATCGGAGTAAAGGGGGCGGAATACAAATGCACACAACACTTTTCACATATTTCTTTGTAAAAAATAAATAAAAAATAAATTGAAAAACATTTATAATTTTCCTTTCAATTCACAATTATGTGCCACTTTGTATTGGTCTATCACATAAAATCCCAATAAAATACATTTTACGTTTTTGGTTGTAACATGACAAAATGGAAAATTTCAAGGGGTATGAATACTTTTTCAAGGCACTGTAGTTGAACTACTCAAATTCTTTTATTTAGTTAACACGCACTGGCAATGTTATAGTTTTATCTCAGCTTAATGCTACAATAATTAAGCTCCATTTAATGCTGAATAAACCAAATGTATTAATGTATATTAAATAGAAAACTATCTTTAGATAATCTGGTTTAAATCAAAAAAAATCTCTGATTTTAAATAAAAGAAAATTGCTTTATTTATTATATTTTTTATTTATTTATATTTATGCTTTATTTGAGATAAAATATTTTTTTATAATCACTTTTTTTCACCCTGCTTGTCACTACCTATTGAGGGGATAAAAAAATAAAATTAAAGCACCTGTGCATCCCCACTTGCTCCTGTGCCATTTCGGAGGCCCTGAAATGTCAAGATGGCACAAATGCCAACATGACCCCTTTTCAGAAACTACACAAAATATTTGCTACTAGTGAGTATTTTGCAGCTCTTGTTTGTTTTGGAAAATGAAGAAATAGAAGGAACATGCACGGAGTGGGGGGGGGTTGTTTTTTCAGTTTTCCAAACTTTGTGACAAAAAGCGAGATCTGCAAAATACTCAACATGCCTCTCAGCAAATACCTTGGGTTGTTTACTTTCAGAAAAAATTATTATCTGGGGAGCTGGCTGTGCTATCTGGGCATTTCATGGCCCCTGAAACTGTGACAGGTAGTGAGGAGTGAAAACAACAATTTACGCCCTTAAAAAGCTTGAAGACGGTGATTGGTTTTTGGGGTCCTGTACACAGCTAGACTGCCAAAAGGTCTAATGTGGTATCCTCGTACTTGGGAGAAGCAGCAGAATGTATTTTGGGGTGTAATTCCACATATACCCATGGCTTATGTGAGTAATATTATGTCAGTGATTAAACTTTTGTAAATAAAATTATTTTTTTTGGCATTTTTCAATCGCTTGTGACAAAAAATATTCAATAATATAAAATATTCAATGAGCTCAACATTCCTCTTAGCAAATTCCTTGGTGTCTACATTCCAAAATGGGGTCATTTGGGGCTTTTGTACTGCCCTGCCATTTTAGCACCTGAAGAAATAGGCAGTCATAAATGAAAAGCTGCGTAAATTCCAGACAATGTACCCTAGTTATGTAGATGCTATAAGGCAGGGCTCTACAAATCCCAGGCGCCAGGTTGCCGTTGCGACTAGAATAGGGCTGGCTGTGGGTTCTTGGGAAAGTGGAGACCCTCCAGACACAGAGCACGGTAGTCGGGATGGAGCAGGAAGGGAGCAGCCTCTGACATCCTCCTCCCTTCTCCACACACTGTTGGCAGAGCAGCGCCGCAGTGTGTGAAACTGTGTGTAGAGAGGAGCTATCAAAATTGAGGCTGAATGTCGGGTGGGCGGGACCCAGCTATCCAACACCAGCCGATGGGATCTGGGTGGGCTGATACATACATGTGGCCCACCCCTTTCTTAATCTGCCCAATCATTGGTTGGATAGCTGCTGGGTCCTGCCCACCTCTGAAATCTCTCTCTCCATACAGATTCACACACTGCAGCACTGCAGAGAGCATTCAGTTTCACAGTTACACCATCGGCTGTGAAACCTGCCAGTGCCAGTTAGTGCCACCTGCCAGTGCCACCTACCAATGCCGGTTAGTGCCAATCAGTGCCAACCTGTGCCACCTGCCAGTGCCATCTGCCAATGCCAGGTAGTGCCACCTGCCAATGCCACCTGCCAGTGCCAGGTAGTGCCACCTGTCAGTGCTAACCAGTGCCACTTGCCAATCAATGCCAACCTGTGGCACTTGCCAGTGCCAGTTAGTGCCACTTGCCAATCGGTGCCAACCTGTGCCACTGCCAACCATTGCCACGTGCCAGTTAGTGCCACTTGCCAGTGCCACCTGCCAATGCCAGTTAGTGCCACCTCAGTGCTGCCCATCAGTGCCACCTGTCAGTGCCCATCAGTTCCTACCTCAATGCCGCCCCATCAGTGCAGCCTATCAGAGCACATCAGTGAAGGAGAAAAAAAACTTATTTGCAAAATCTTAAAACAAAAGTAGATTTTATTTATTTTTTTTTATTTTTTATATTGTCCTTTTTTTTTCTCTTTGCATCAGGCATGAGCAATTCTTATTGCCCGATGCCCCAGACGTGCAGTTCTGGGCGCTGGGCAGAGGATTTAAATAACTGGCTCCTAACTTTTTCAGCTGGCTCCTAGATTCTAAGCAAATTTGTCAAGCCCTGCTATAAGTTTTGCAAAAACCAATAAATATATGCTCATTGAATATTTATTTTTACGCAAGACGTGGCTGAATACATTTTGGCCTAAATGTGACAAAAATTGAGTTTTATTGGATATATATGGATATATATGGATATATATATATATATATATATATATATATATATATATATATATATTAGAGAATGGAGTGGTGTTTTTTAATTTTCGGTCTTTTTTTTTTTTTTTTTTTCTTCGCTTTATCACTAAAAAAATAGAAATCCCAGAGGTGATCAAATACCACCAAAAGAAAAGTTTATGGGGGGGGATAAACCTTCCGGGGACTGAATGGTTAAAGCAAATCTAAACATTTTATACAAATTTTTATATATTGGCTCACTGACTTTGACAGCAGCGGGAGCCAATGGTGCTTCGCTGCTGTCTCAGCCAATGAGGATGGAGAATCCGGACAGACAAGTCTCTTGCAACATCACTGGATCAAGAGGGGGCTCAAGTATGTATGGGGGGGGTGGCTGCTGCACACAGGTGTTTTTTTTTTATCTTAATGCATTAAGATTTTAAAAAATAAATACATAAAAAACCGTCTGCCCGTACACCCACTTTAAAAGATCGCATAAAGATCTCTATCAGCCCCATCGGTCCACAATGTAATGAAAATTTACAAAGGCAGGCATGTTTGAAGTTCAGCCTCTGATAACCATATAGATGTGGAGAAAAAAAAAAAAGCCTAGTTCTGAAGGACAGAGTCAGAACTACCAAATGAAAAAGATCTCTAGAACATGGATGCAGCCAGTACATCCTTAGGACTTTTTTCTTTTGGAGTTTAGATGCACATTGTGGTTGATTTACTAAAACTGGATAGTGCAGAATCTGATGCAGCTGTGCATGGTAGCTAGTCAGCTTCTAACTTCACTTCAGCGTCTTCAATTAGGGCTACTTTCACACTGGGGCAGTGAGCGTATCGGTGGTAAAGCACCGCTAGTTTTAGCGGTGCTTTTCGGCTGCTAGCGGGGCACTTTTAACCCCTGCTAGTGGCCGAAGAAGGGGTTAACACAGTCTGTGTAGCGCTGTATACAGTGCTCCTAAACTGCCCCACAGATGCTGCTTGCAGGACTTTTTATAGCGTCCTGCAAGCACACCGCTCTAGTGTGAAAGCACTCGGTCTTTCACACTGGAGTGACAGGAGAGGCGCTTTGCAAATGGTATTTTTAGCGCTAAAATGCCTGTAAAGCGCCTCAGTGTGAAAGTGGCCTAATAAGCATTTAATCCCAAAAAACTGATTCTGTTCCCTTTTAAAGCATGTTATAAAGCACAGTGCTTGTGCTGTGTCATTTTGGCCCCCTGTACCACCTAAAAAACCTGGCTGATCCTGCCTGGCTATGCCCTCTCCCCTGTAAGCTGACAAGGTAATATCATGACTGCTGAGCCCTGACACCTTGGTCAGTTTTTACATGCCTCCATCATTAGCAGCCCTGCTCTGTCCTCCTCACCTCCATTTTCTCCCCCCCTCCCTACCTGTCTACTCGTGTCCATGCTAGCCCCCACCGCTCCTGCTGCTCTCATATCCGATATAAAATCATCCCATCCCCCTCTGTAATATAACAATAAGTGTGCCTGTGTATAAAAATGCCTAAATGTACCTATATCAGAGCAGCTCCCGGCACTCATGTGACTCCTCGGCTCTCTCCTCTCTGGCTGACATCGGTGGGAGTGCTCGGCCCCAACTGCTGTAGTTGTCAGCTGGGCAGAGGAGAGAGCCGAGGAATGTGATCATGTGATCGCCGGAGCGGCTGTGATATAGGTACAGATCAGCATATTTTTTATAAAACCCACACACGGGGCACTTGTTATATTAAAGAGGGGATGGGATGATTTTATATCGGTGGCTTAACAACCACTTTAACCACTTCAATACAGGGCACTTTCGCCCCCTTCCTTCCCAGCCCAATTTTCAGCTTTCATCGCTCTAGCGCTTTCAGTGACAATTGCACGGTCATGCTACACTGTACCCAAATTAAATTTTTATCATTTTGTTCGCACAAATAGAGCTTTATTTTGGTGGTATTTATTCACGACTCCGTTTTTTTTTTTTGCGATATAAGCGCAAAAATGTGGAAATTTGGAAAAAAAAACTATTTTCTTTTTTCTATTTTAAAATAAATCCAATAAAATCTAATTTTGTCATAAATTTAAGCCAAAATGTATTCTGCTACATGTTTTTGGTAAAAAAAATTCCGTTAAGTGTATAATAATTGGTTTGTGTGATCACGGACATATGTACGCAAATGATCATGTACATATGTGTGCAGGTGATCACGTACATATGTGTGCAGATAATCATTGGGACATGTTTTTATTATTAGGGACATGTGTGTTTTGGGGACATGTGTGGGGACTGTGTTTTTATACTGTGTGGTGTGTTGTGTGTTTACACTAGACTGGTGATCAGTGAGTAAAAAGCTGTAAAAAACAGCTCATACTCACTGATCATCAGCCGGCTGCAGTGATCTGCTCTCCTCTCCTCAGCGATGACTTCTGTGTGAGGAGAGGAGGAGCTGATTGCCTAGCAACCGGCTGTTTACATCACATGACGGCTGTGATTGGACACGGCCGTCATGTGATCAGGAGGGCCAATCACAGAGGCCTCCTGCCGATCTGAGATGCGCCGTGTCCGGGTGACACGAGCACATCGGGATCGCGGCGCTGCGCGGGCACGCGCGCTATCCCGCTCCTTCTGAAGGACGTTCCTGAACGTCCTATCAGAAGTAGACTGCTCCCACCCGGCCGTATATGTGCATTGGCCGGGTGGGAAGTGGTTAAGCTTTGACCAGAAAAGAACTGGAAGCCGATTTGGTTTCTTTCTATTTAGAACTGCACCAATTTTGCACTCTCCAGTTTTAGTAAATCAACCCCATAATTTTTAGGTGTCCATCCAAAGACTTTAAAATACCTTTTGTGTGTGTATATATTTAACTATATATTAAATACACAAAAACAGGTAATCAAAACTTTTGGACAAAAAAAAAATGGGCTAACTTTACTGTTTTTCGTGTGTGTGTGTGTGTGTGTATATATATATATATATATATATAATTTTTTTTTTTTTTTTTTTTTTTCCAAAAAAATTGCGTTTGAAAGACCTCTGTGCAAATGCCGTGTGACATAAAATATTGCAACAACTGCTATTTTATTCCCTAGGGTCTCTGCTAAAAAAATATATATCATTTTTGGGGGTTCTAAGGCCCCTTTCACACTGGGGCGGGAGCTTAACCGTCGTTTTATTGGAAAAAGGGTTAAAACGGCCCGCACAGCGCCGCTGCAGTGGCGATTTTCTGGCGGTATAGCCACGCTG
Source organism: Lithobates pipiens (assembly GCF_037356315.1). Classification (NCBI taxonomy): domain Eukaryota; kingdom Metazoa; phylum Chordata; class Amphibia; order Anura; family Ranidae; genus Lithobates; species Lithobates pipiens. Next base: position 235,514,871 of record NW_027507718.1, read on the forward strand.
CCCCATTGATTTCAATGGGTAGGAGCGGTGAATACACAACTCCTTCACCGCTCCAAAGATGCGGTTTCAGGACTTTTTTCACCGTCCTGCTAGCGACTGCTCCAGTGTAAAAGCCCTCCGGCTTTCACACTGGAGTGAAAGGGGCCAGATCTTTTTCAGGCGCTATTTTTAGCGCTGTAGCACCTGAAAAATGTCCCAGTGTGAAAGGGGCCTAAGTGATTTTCTAGCAGAAAATACAGGATTTTTACTTGTAAGCAACAAGTGTCAAAGATTTAGTCTTTAAATGGTTAAACTGAGAACTCCTCCACACTTGAGTTCAGTTCTGTCATAAGGCCCCTTTCACACTGGCGCCTGTGTAGCGCCTGAAAAAACCGGCCCCTCACACTCCAGCGTGAAAGCACGGGGGGGGGGGGGGGTTAAGTGCCAAATTGGAAGTGGTTAATAAAACAAAGATGTCTCCACTGCAATTAAAGCTTCTTGCCTTGGATCCTAAGCATTAGCGATGTCACCACCTCAAGTATGTATAAAAATCCATTGCCTATGAAATTTCATTATTGAGGTTTAAAAAAAAAAAAGTGCAGCAGAGAAAAAAACAGAGCTGTGTAAATGTATGAATGGGATAGACAGATATTAACCAATTTTTAATTTTGTGTATTTAGCAGTTTTCGTGACAGTGGTTGCAAAGGCAGACAGTATTTTACCTTAATGCATTCTCTGTATTAAGGTAAAAAACCTTCTTTGTTTAGTTCACCACCCCCCTTATTCTTGCCTGATCCCAGTCTTGATTGCAGCAGCGCTCTCCTCTCTTCTCTACCCTCACTGGACATGAAGGCAGCAGTGGGAGACACTGGTTACTGCTGCTGTCACTCACAACCTGTGAGGAGGGGGTTGGCCCAAGACGTGCTGTGTGTTTCAGTGGACACACAGAGCCTGGCTCAGGATTGAGCCTGCACAAGTGCCCTCCCCCAATAGGAAGCAGCTTGCTATGGGGGCCTTCAGAAGGGAGGAGGAGCCAGGAGCGCCAGTGAGGGACCCCAGAGGGCTGCTCTGTGTAAAACCATTGCACAGAGCAGGTAAATATGACATCTTTTATAATCTCTTCAAAGTTTCTCTTTAATGCTAGCAGTTTTTTTTTTTTTTCACTAGTTCTATATGGTCAGCTATGAAATCTTAAGGTGAAAGAGTTTTCTATTCATTGTAAAACTGTCCAAAGTCAGCAATTTGCCTGAAGTTCTACTTTTAGGCTCGGTTCACACTGGAACCGGCTGCGGATCGCACAGGAACACTGTACGTCCCCATTCTCTGGTTCAGGGACGAATCAGGGCCGAATTCAGCCCTGAAACGGACCTAAAGATGCACAGCATTCAATTTGCATAGGTGTAAACCCAGCCTAATGCCCCGTACACGCGATCAGAAAATCGGACGACAGATTGTCCGACTTCTTTCGCTTACTAATCGCAAGTAGAAATTGAATAGGTTACTAAAGTCACAAATTCTCATACGACAGGGGGAAAAAAAAAATCGGAAGTGATGTCATGTAGTGTATTTGTATTTATTGTATTTTTGGACAACAACTATACTGACCAAACGAAAATCATACGATCTGGTATCGTACAAGGAAAATTTTCGTGCTTGTCCAATCTAATAATATCAGATGTACTGTCATGATTCGCTCTTGAAAGCTCTGTACTAACCATCTCATTATCGTATGATCACGACGAAATCTCCTATTATTTTTTTTTTTTTTTGTCTGATTTTTGGACCGTGTGTACTGGCTATAAGACTCAGTTCACATACCGTATATACTCGAGTATAGGCCGACCCGAATATAAGCCGAGGCCCCCAATTTACCCCCAAAAAACTGGAAAAAATTATTGACTCGTGTATAAGCCGAGGGTGAGACATGCCCGTCCATCCCTGTGTGTCCGTCCATCCCTGTGGGTCCATCCATCCCTGTGTGTGTGTCCATGCATCCGTGTGTGTGTGTGTCCATGCATCCGTGTGTGTGTGTGTGTGTGTGTGTGTGTGTGTGTGTGTGTGTGTCCGTGCAGCCTACCTGTGTCCAGCCTGCCTGCGTCCCGTCCAGCCTGCGTCCCGTCCAGCCTGCGTCCCGTCCAGCCTGCGTCCCGTCCAGCCTGCGTCCCGGCCCGGCCCGTCCCGTCCCGAGCCGAGCCTCCGTCCTTCAGCTTTTCGTCGGCGGCCATTCTAGGATTCAAAAGCCGCGCCTCCGTCGGTGATAGGCGGAACACTCAATTTCCCACTGACTGCTGTTCCGCCTATCGGATGTCCGTGATAGGCGGAACACTCAATTTCCCAGCAGCCTGTGTTCCGCCTATCACGGGCATCGTCTCATCCTCGTCCGTAGTACGAGGATGAGACGATGCCCGTGATAGGCGGAACACAGGCTGCTGGGAAATTCAGTGTTCCGCCTATCACAGGCGAAGGCGGAGCCGGAGGCGCGGCTTTTGAATTCTAGAATGGCCGCTGTCTGTCTGCTCGACACGCTGATCGAGCGGGCAGACAGCGATGACTCGAGTATAAGCCGAGGGGGGCACTTTCAGCCTCAAAAAAGAGGCTGAAAATCTCGGCTTATACTCGAGTATATACGGTATATGTGAATTGGATGCATTTTTTTTAACTGCATAAAACTGCCATAAAATCGTGTTCAAAGTACTGTTTCTCTGACCGCAAAAAAACCCCACTAAACACGAAATGCTCCTCCTACAGGCCAATAGCACTCCTGAATTGTGACTTAAAAATACTAACCAAAATACTGGCCACCAGACTCAATAAGGTGATTAAATCTTTGATTGACCCGGACCAAACAGGCTTTATGCCGGGTAGATCCACAGACATCAACATCCGTAGACTATTTTCTAATATCCATGCCCCCCATACTAATCAAGGCACTAGGACTATTGCCACCCTTGATATGGAGAAGGCATTTGACACGGTAGAGTGGGTGTATCTGTGGGAGGTGCTCAGAAGAATGGGTTTTCCACTGAAGTTTATTGCCTGGTTACGCACATTGTACACCGGTCCCCTAGCATGCATTAAACTGAACGGCTCCTTGTCTCCTCAGTTCCCCCTGCGGAGGGGCACCAGGCAGGGATGCCCTCTCTCCCCATCCTTGTTCGCCCTGGCAATGGAACCTATTGCGGAGGCCCTTAGGTGCTCGGCCGACATCCGTGGCCTTAGGGTGGGCTGGCTGGAGGAGAGAGTGGCTCTCTATGCGGATGATTTACTGCTTTTTTTAAACGATGCTGGTGACTCTTTGCGGGGAGCACTCGGAATTATGGATGATTTTTCCGCCTTCAACGGGTTGAGGGTTAACTGGCATAAGTCTCAGCTTTTCCCAGTGGATGTGGGGGCCAGGTCCTCCTCGTCCCCTTCTACCCCGCTTCAATGGGTGGATAGGTTCACCTATTTAGGTATCATTATTTCAAGGGAGAGTCGGGATTTTGTCCGGCTTAATCTTGAACCTGTCCTGATAGGGATTAAATCCAAACTAAGGGCATGGGGTAATCTTCCCCTCTCCCTCATGGGGCGCATTAACCTTCTCAAAATGAAAGTCCTCCCCAAACTAATGTACATATTTAGGAATTCCCCACAATGGCTAAATAAAACTTTCTTTAATTCTCTTAAACAACTCTTCCTTTCATTTATTTGGGGATCTGGAACGCCTAGATTCAAGTATACCACTCTGACCAGGCCTGTGGACGATGGGGGCTTGGCTCTCCCGGACTGCCACAAATACTTTTTGGCTACTCAGCTTGTAACTGTCCACTGGTGGTTGCTGCCAGATCTGACCAACTCTGCTACGGTGTTGGAGGCAGCTATAGTGGGGTCTCTGGAGGCCTTGAAAGGTTTGGTATTCGGGGGGCCAAAAACACCTCATTGCCTCACCCCTTCCATGCGCACCACTATGAGGGCATGGAGGGTGGGGGAGGCGCTGAGAGAGTCCCCGCCGAACACCTGGTCTCCTCGCACCCCCCTGTGGCTGAATCCCAACCTACCACAGTTCACCACTATCCCGGATCCTCAGGCCTGGGCCAGATACAAAATACTGACTCTGGAGCATGTTATCACCAATGGGGAGCTTGCTTCCTTTCATGTATTGTGTACGAAGTTCAACGTGCCTGCACGGGCTCATTTCAGGTATCTCCAGATCGCCCATGCCCATAGATGTCAGTTCTTAGGTCAACCAGTCATAATGGAATACTCGGAACTCGAGTCCACCCTTCGGGTGAAGGATTTGGAGAAACCCACTTCTCAGATTTATGGGTCCCTGTTGGTTGCTGCCATCCCCGAACTGTCCTCCCTACGCAGGAAGTGGGTGGGGGACATACCGGAACTGGACGATGATGATTGGAGGGAAATCTGGGTGTTCCCGTTCTCTCCACTGGTCTCGGCCAGGGACAAACTTGTTCAGTATAAAATTATACACAGAGCGCACTACACACCCCATAGAATGCACCAGATGTCGCCGACACATTCCCCGGCGTGCTGGAGATGCTCGTATCAGCCAGGGGAGTTTTTTCACATTTTCTGGGCTTGTCCAGCAATTGGGCATTACTGGAAGGAAGTTCTCCAGGTAATAGCTAACATTACTAAGATTAGTATTCCTTATGATCCTAAATGTTGTCTGCTGGGGCTGGTGGAGCAGTTGATAATCCACAGAGCTAGGAAAATACTCATATCCTTACTACTATACTATGCACGTAAGGCCATCACGATGAATTGGAAGCAATCATCTCCCCCCTCTGTCACGTTCTGGAAGGGTCTAGTGAATGCTAGTTTGCCCCTTTATAGAGCTACCTACGAGGGTAGGGGATGCCCAAAAAAATTTGAAAAGGTGTGGACTTATTGGTTAGCTGATAGCACTACGGCGACTGATGCAGTAACTAACCCTTAGACCAACATTAAGGTCCTGATATGGTAATAGACTGACCCAGGTATTACTTGTACTTCTATGCTTTGACATCGTGTACTTATGCTTTTGAGCACGGATTCTCCTGCTGTTAACCCTCCCCCCCCATGGGGGCTTAGATACGTTTAGTTTTGTTTTTATCGGTCTGCCTGGTTGAGGCCTGTTGTTGCCTCAGAGGCAGACCGATCATGTTGTGTTACCTGATATGCCCTGCTGCGGTTGTAGCCGTAGCGGAGAGTTTGCCCCTGCGTGGGTACTGTTGGCCCGGGTGTGGGCGATTTTCTATGCTGTTGAAAAACTCAATAAAAAAGATTTTGCAAAAAAAAAAAACATGAAATGCTGCTAAGCGCGCTTTAATTAGTGTTCGCTGTTCTATTTTTTTCAATGCATTGTGGGAGGTTGGTAATGCATTGTGGGATTTTTGGAGTGCCCTCTGTGTATTTTTATTAAAAACGCCCATAAACGCTAAAAAACGCAAGGTTATTGCCGTGATCGGTAGAGCAGGGCAATAATTCTAGCCCTAGACCTCTAACTTAAAACATGCAACCTGTATATTTTTTTTATTTTTAAACGACGCCTATGGAGATTTTTAAGGGTAAAAGTTTGTCGCCGTTCCACGAGCGTGTGCAATTTTGAAGCCTGACGTGTTGGTTATCAATTTACTAATCGGAACCTTATCTTTCACAAAAAAAACGTAACTGTTGTCTTATTTTTTTTTTTTTTTAAAGTGTATTTTTTTACAAAAAAAAAGTTCACGTGTAAGACTGCTGCACAAATACGGTGTGACAGAAAGTATTGCAACGACTGCCGTTTTATTCACTAGGGTGTTATATATGTATTTTTTTTTTTTTTAACACCCTAGTGAATATATATATTATATTATATTATAATATATTTGGGGGTGCTAAGTAATTTTCTAGGAAAAAAAACTGTTAACTCGTAAACAACAAATCTCAGAAGAGGCTTGGTCCTTAAGTGGTTAAATTGGCTAAACAAAAACGCCTGAAGCTGTGAAAATGCTTGTAATACACTTCAAAAACACTTTGAAAAAGTTTGTGTTTAAAAAAAAAAAAAAAAAAAAAGCCTAAAAACGATACACTCAGGTGTGAATGCAACCTAAAATTTTATTTTAAATTTTAAAACTTGTTGGATATTATTTTTAGTGCAGTTATCTAAATGTAGTTTTTACAATTGTAATGTGATGTCTAGCCAGCTTGAGAGACTTTTATGACTGAACGTAGAGCTGCACGATTCTTGCTAAAATGAGAATCACAATTTTTTTACTTAGAAGATCACAATTCCCGCGGTGTAACGTTTGGTGGTTCCAAGTAATTTTCTAGCAAAAAACATATTGAAACAAGTGTCGGAAAAAGATTTAGACTTTAAGTGGTTAAACTTCCTGCATTTACACTTGTTAAAAACTTGGCAGACTACCTGGATTTTTTTTCACACAGAAGTTTATCTCTTTGATCTAAGAAGGAAGAGCTAAGGCCCATACACACGATCGCTCTTTTTGACAACAAACATGCAAAGTAGCTGTTTTAAGGCAACATCTGACCGTGTGTACGCTCCATCGGACAAACTTTTCCGGTTTTCATCGGACAAATGTTGACTGTGCGAACAGGCAAGCTTTTCAACAACCTAAGTCCGATGGAGCAAAGTCCGATCATGTGTACAGAAAACCATTGGACTTTACAAACACGCATGCTCAGAACCATTGCAAAAGATCAGACAACAATACAGAAGTTGACCAAAGGTGGAGGTAAAGAGCAGAAAAACCATGTTATTTGGTGACAGTTGGCTGAAAAAGTCAGATCGTGTGCATGCTTAACAAGTTCACAGCCAACGCCCATTGTACAGAAATCCACAGGAAAGTTTGTTTAAAGTCCGATTGTGTGTATGAGGCTATAGTTACAATGTTTCATGTTAAAAACTTGGCAGACTGCCCGGATGTTTTCTTTTGACAGCTGAGTGAGCAGATAAATCTCTCCACTAGGGATGAGCCGAACACCCCCGGTTTGGTTCGCAGCAGAACATGCAAACAGGCAAAAAATTCATTTGAACACCGATAGGCTATGGAACACGAACATGAATGATCAAAAGTGCTAATTTTAAAGGCTTATATGCAAATTATTGTCATAAAAATTGTTTGGGGACCCGGGTCCTGCCCCAGAGGACATGTATCAATGCAAAAAAAAAGTTTTTAAAATGTCTGTTTTTTTCGGGAGCAGTGATTTTAATAATGCTTAAAGTGAAATATTCCTTTAAATTTCGTACCTGGGGGTGTCTATAGTATGCCTGTAAAGTGGCGCATGATAACAGTCCAAGAGTAAAATTATGTTTCTACTGGGGGGAAAAAAAAGCCATTCCCTATGGCCATTGGGAAGTTCCTGTGCGTCAGAGGGGGCGTGGTCACCTGAAAACGTCACGGTGTGGCCCCGCCCTCAGTTATGAAAGAACTGTCATATGGTGGGTGCCTCCAATGGAGGCGGGTCATTGCGTTTTTTTTTTTTTCCTTTTCCTTTTTGTCTGTCAGCAGAGCAAGAGAAGACTTTGGGATATATTTTTATTTTTTAATAAAGGACTTGTCCTAAGCCGTGTCATGTCATTTTTTTTTTTTTTTACCATTTTCACACATTTTTGTGAAATAATAGGGGTATGTTTGTACCCCGTTAGCAATTCACATGGGGGGAGGCTGGGATCTGGGGTTCCCCTTGTTAAAGGGGGCTTCCAGATTCTGATAAGCCCCCCACCGACCCCCACAACTACCGGGAAAGGGTTGTGGGGATGAGGCCCTTGTCCCCATCAACATGGGGACATGGTGCTTTGGGGGGCTACCTAAATTCACCCTCCCCATGTTGAGGGCATGTGGCCTGGTACAGTTCAGGAGGGGGGCCGCTCTCTCCCCCCCTCTTTTCCTGCAGCCTGCCAGGTTGCGTGCTCGGATAAGGGTCTGGTATGGATTTTGAGGTGGACCCCACACCACTTTTTATTATTTTATTTTTTAATTTTTTTTGGCACGGGTTCCCCTTAATATCCATACCAGACCTGAAGGGCCTGATATGTAATTTGGGGGGGGGGGGGCCTACACAGTTTTGTTGTTTTGGGGTTCCCCTTAATATTCATACCAGTTGTTTTTTTTTCAAAAACTTTTATGTGTATTGCCGGGAAGGACAATTCATTATAGCCGCGAGTACTTTTAAATGACCTTTTTTCCTTTTTAGAAATGTCATTTTGCTCTCCAACTGTTCTAAACACAGGAAACATGTGCTACTTTACAGGCATACTATAGACACCCCCACCCCCCCACCCCCAGGTACGAAATTTAAAGGAATGTTTCACTTTAAGCATTATTAAAATCACTGCTCCCGGAAAAAAAGCGGCCATTTTTAAAACTTTTTTTGGATTGATACATGTCCCCTGGGGCAGGACTCGGGTCCTCAAACACTTTTTATGACAATACCATGCATATAAGCCTTGAAAATGAGCACTTTTGATTTCTCCTATAGACTTTTTTTAAAGGGTGTTCCGCAGCTATGGAATTTGCAGCGAACACCCCAAATTGTTCGCTATTCGGCAAACATTGGGCTCATCCCTACTCTCCGCTTGTTATATGAAAGAATCGGCAAACTCTGCAATAGAAATCGTCAGGGGGGGTTGAATCGAGATCACAATTTTTTGTTAAACTATTAATTGTGCAGCTGTAACTGAACGTATGAATTTTATTTATTTTTTTCCTAAAGATGTGAGCTTGACTCGCTGGGTTTAGTGGAGCCCTTTGAGTCAGCCTATGTTGAAAACAATTTGCAGATCCAGTGTGGCGCTTTCTTGTTTCTATTTTTGACCCTGAAGAAAAGCTAGAATTATTTTAGATTGCAGCGGATTCATATGTTGCTTCATAAGGGAGCATATTGTGGGCATGAGTTGTGGCCAGAGCACCCGGCATAGAAAATGTGTTTTACAGAGGAAATAATAGACTGCTTTATAATGTCCAATGAATGCATCTAAATACCGTGGTTGTGGAATGCCATGGATATGCTAACAGCAGCACAAATTAATGAGTATTAATTCTGTATTCACAAGCTTTAAATAAGCAGCACAATAAACTATGCATTGAAATGACAAAATCCCACTCATTACTGAAGGTTTCCATGGTTACTGACTAATTGTGCTAGCAGTTTAATCTCAATAGCCTGAGTTAACCTGTTTTTCCAGTCTGCTTATGTGCAGCTAGGCTGCTGCCTTATGCAGCTTTTTTTGTCTCTTAAAAACCTAACTTGTACATGTCAAACTTTTATTTATTTATTTTTTTTGCAGAATGCAAAAACTCTCCTGCACTCCAGCAAGAGTGTGGGTTATTCAGCCATCTTGATTGGCCAGCAGGGGAATGATGTAACACCCACACATGCACAACTCGGTGTGCGTTTTAAATGAGATTGTGAACTGGCAAGTAAGGATGAGCCGAACACCCCCCCCCCCCCCCCTCCAGAACCTGCGAACAGACCCAAACTTCGTGTGAACCCTATTAAAGTCTATGGGACTTGAACGTTCAAAATCTAAAGTGCTAATTTTAAAGGCTAATATGCAAGTTATTGTCCTAAAAAGTGTTTTGGGGACCTGGGTCCTCCCCCAGGGGACATGTATCAATGCAAAAAAAGTTTTTAAAAGCGTGGGGTTCCCCCAAATTTAATTACCAGGCCCTTCAGGACTGGTATGGATCTTAAGGGGAACCCCGCGTCAAATGTAAAAAAAAGAAAAAACAATCCAAACGCTTTACCCGAGCATGCAACCTGGCAGGCCGCAGAAAAAGAGGGGGGACGAGAGAGCGCCCCCCCTCCTGAACCGTACACGCCCTCAACATTGGGAGGATGCTTTGGGGGTCTGTGACCCCTTAAAGCAGCATGTCCCCATGTTGATGGGGACAAGGGCCTCATCCCCACAACCCTGGCCGGTGGTTGTGGGGGTCTGCGGGGGCTTATCAGAATCTGGAAGCCCCCTTTAACAAGGGGACCCCCAGATCCCGGCCCCCCCTGTTTGAAATGGTAAGGGGGTACAAAAGTACCCCTACCAGTTCACAAAGAAAGTGTAAAAGAATGTTAAAAAAGACAAACGCACTTTTGAAAAAGTCCTTTATTAAAAATAAAAAATATTAAAAAAAGATTCCAGCGGTGGTAATCCACTCTTGCTATCCAGCGATGGCTGATCTGATCCAGCAATGGGTGATCTCTCCCTCCAGTCCAGCGCAGTCCATCCATCCTCTGTCTCCACTGGTGGAGACACTGCAGGGATCCCGGCAGCCTGACATTTCTTATATGAGGAGGACGGGGGCACCCATCACCTGACCCCACCCACCTCTGATGCAGGGGGGAAAAGCCTGGCTTCCCCAATGACGTTTGGATGACCCCGCCCCCCTCTGATGTAATGGAAACCGGCGAAACTGGTTTGGAACTGGCAGGTGGCACTGGTTGGCGGTGGCAGATGGCGATGATTGGCACTGGCAGGTTTCACACTGAGCACTCAGTAACTGTGTGAAACTGACAAGTAACAGAGAGGAGCTGTCGGAATTGAGCTTAATGTTGGGGTGGGCGGGACCCAGCAGCTATCAAACACCAGCCAATAATTGGGCTGCTTAAGAAAAGGGGTGGGGCCACATAAAGTAGCAGCCCGTCCAGATCACATTAGCTGGCGTTTGATAGCTGCTGGGTCCTGCCCACCCCCGACATCAAGTTCTGACAGATCCTCTTCTCTCCTCTGTTACTTGTCAGTTTCATACACTCAGCGGCTGTAGCAAGCATCAAGCGCTGCGCTGAGTGTGGAAAAGGGAGGAGGACAGCGGTCAATGTTAATGCACTGCATGTCTGGGGCATCGGGAGTTTTAGTGAGTGGGCTGGTGGCAGCCTAGGTGCCAGGGTGCGATTCCTGCTCGCCATGGCAAACTGGCACCTGGGCTTTGTCGAGCCCTGCATTAAAGGTAATGTAATGGGATGGCTGGTGATACGGCAGTGATACAACAAGGTTAGGAATGTGGCGGCAGCAGGTGAGTGGATGCCCTCTAACAGGCGCTGCCATAATGGATCTGAAATGACAGGCGCTCTTTAATTGTAAGGACTCAGTCTTGCTGGTAGTTAGAATCTTTAATATTTGCAAACAAAATGAAGGTTTCCTATTTAGAATAATAAGCTGTCAGGTTAGTAAAACAGCAATATCAGAACCGATTTTAGGTTAATCACACATAGTTGGAAAACTACTCAAATTATTTTATTTAATTAAAACCATAACCTTGCTAGTGCATATTATCTCGGCTTGTAGAGCTTCGATTCATTGAGTTTACCAAAAATGTAAATATTGCAGAATCTACAGCCTCATGCACATAACTAAGCTCCATTTAATGCTGAATAAACTAAATTATTAATGTATCTGAAATGGAAAACTATCTTTAGATAGAATTTTTACTCCAAAAGCATTATATTAAAATTTGATCATTTTTTTTTTTTCTTTTGGATTAAAAAATAACATTTAAGAAAAATCCACCCTGCCTGCTCTGTTATCAACCCTCCATGTGCTCCACCAGCAACCCTGTTTACCAGTGTAAAAGTTGGTACTGCTGAGTATGCGGAGGAATGTGACCCTTTTCCCTTCCTACTGCAATGCCTTCTTCATTGTCATGTGGAGACAGGAAAGGTCTTAGCCTTCTTACTTGCGTAAGCTTGGGACATTGAGGGAAAGCCTATCATTTGATGTTAAACTATGTGCAACTATTGGAAAAAGCAGCAAGCCAGTTACAGCAGTAGGAAAATGGCGGAATCTTGTGCAGAACGACCATTGGATGCCATATTATTTTTGAAAATCTAAGTGCCTGCATATTGAAATGGAATTACAGTTTTTAATAACTGTAATTCTAAAACCTATTTTAAAATGGTTCCAAAGTCAAGTGAAAAGGTTCTATTCCTCTCCACCCCAATACCTGATCTATCTTCTGGATCCTGTGCCAAGCAGCTGCCCTGCTGTATCAACACGGGGTCACTCGCATCATTCAGAGAACACTTTGCTCTTGTGACAGTGACCACACTCTCTTCACCTCATTAATTTCGGAGACTGTTTTGCATTAATTGAGAAGACCGGCCATGTTGGGCATCCCCCTACTTGCAAAATTGCAGATCTTGGATGGGCCAGCTGTCAAAATACAATAAGTACAGCAGGAGATTCATCTGTCAGCACTGTAGGCCAATTCTGTGCAAAGCTGGCTTTAGTTTCTATACTGCCTGATAGTTGAGATAAGCAAGCACCTTCATCTAGCTTGATCAGATAGGCTTGTACTAAGAGGAGCAGTAATATACAATACAGTAAGGTGTATATCTCTAGCATGAGCAAATATTTTTGCCCAGACATGCATAAAAAATGAATGGCAAAAAAACCTTAACGTGCTCCGTTAAGATTGCTTATGGTTTATTGATCAATACAGAATACATGGACATATTCTCTATACAGGACATCAAATTCTTTTGCAGGTCATACTATTTGGGATTAAACATTGAAAAATGTACATGTATTGAAGAGATTGTGTGTGTGTTTTTTTGACATACACTTTAAACTTCTCAAACTTGGTGTGCTTGGCCGTCTGGTGCTGGCTTGGTGACAGGGTTTGGTGGGGGCGACTGCTCTCTGCTGGCAGGTATGTGATCCTCATAGGGAGATTTAATTGCCCATGGCTTCACTCATCCTCTGGCCTGGTTGGGGGGCCTTCTACCTAGTGTCCTTCAGGGCAATGTGCATGTGTGGGTGTTCTGACACATGCGCAGTTGAGGGCTGTGCCTGTTGGCGTCACACACCAGCTGATTGTGGGTTGGAGTGGCATGTAAGACAGCGGTATTCTCTTCTGTTATTTCAGCATGTGTGGACTGTGATTGGTGGGACTACATCAGTTGGTCAGCAATTACACGGTTTAGGAGCATTATGCTTGTATGATAGGGCTGGCTATTGTAGTGAAACTGGGCTTTTTACCTCTTGGCTGTTTTGTAAATGACCTAATGGAAATTTTTAGTAAAAAAATTATTTTAAAAATCTTTAAACACCCCTGTATGGGTTGTGATTGGAGGTGCAACGAATGGAAGTTTTCGTACTGAAAATTCAGTATGCACTTGGCAGATAGTTTTTAAAAAGTGTGTGTGTGTATATATTCTATTATATGTATGTATGTTTCTGCAGTGTTTTTTGCTGTGCGTTTTGATTTTTGCGCACATGGTTTTACGGCAATTTGCATTTTTTTGGGGCAGATTAAAAAACAAATTGCTGCAAAAACGCATTACATGCTTTTCTGCAGCTTCTCCATTGAAATATATTGAACCAATAAAGCACCATTTTGCGTTTTTAAAAAGTCCCTGACCCTTTCAGATGTAAATGTGTCCCTTAGGATACCATGTAAATGAACTGTAGTGCATTTCTGCAAAAAGCACCAATAAACGCATAGATGTGAACCAGGTCTAGGACGTTAAGTAACATAATGGGGTTAAAAAAACTAAAATTAGCCCTTCATAGTAGAAAAAAAGCAGATAATCACTACTGTAAAGGGTTCATTTTTTATTTATTTTTTTTACTGTAGAACAGTGAAAGTAATATTTACAGTAGGAATTATTTGATATTTTTGTACTATAAAGGGCTCATTTTATTTTATTTTTTTTAACTTCATTATGTTACTGGCCAATTAATCGATTATGAAAATAGTATCAATAATAATTGATTCGTTGTTTCAGATATAATATTCGGCACCTTAAAGTGAAACTTCAGTAATTGTTTCAACTTTCCGCCTATTAAATTCCCTGCCCTTGGTTTTAGGATAATTTTTCTGCCAGTAAATACCTTTTTATACAGCCCACTTCCTGTTTCTTGTCTGGTAAAAAGCCAAGGATTATGACATCATGCACAGCTCTCTTTCTCATGAGTTTGCCAGGAAGGGAGGGTTGATGAGTCATAAGAGGGCCAATGAGAGCTGCAGAGCTAGAGTTGTGCCTCAAGGAAGTGAACAGGCAGCGGCTTCAGCTGCCCACAGTTAAAATAGTTGCACCCAGACTTGGTGGCGGGAGATTTCTGCAGCATATTTGGCAAGTACAGAATCGCAGCATAGATAAAATAATATGCAAAGTGGTTGGAGGGAAACTTCAGAATGGCAAAGATGGTTTTTATCAAAAATGTATGTGGTTTCCGGTTCCGGCGCCGCATGGAGTGACTGCTCCTCTCCTCAGCTCCCGCAGCACGACCCTAAAATCTGCCTATAAATTCGGCCGAGCGGCTGGGAATCCATCGATCCACCTCTGGCATAGCCTCCTGTAGCCATGGACAAGTTTGTGGAGAAAACCGGCGCGCGAGCGAATACGGCGCCGCCCGCGGCGCGGCCGCAAATTGAGGCCCCGGCTTCGGCCTACTCGGCTACCTTCTCCTCGCAGCGCACGACAGACATGGAGGTGAGCTGTGACCCTTCCTCCCCTCGCTCTGCACAACCCATACTGGCTTCTCAAGCCCCTCCATCCCAGGGCACTCTCCCCACAACCCCTGCTGGTGATTCCACCACGGAACGCATTGCCCAGGCCGTGGCTGCTCTATTATCCCCCATGATCTCTGCATCGGTGGAAAAGGCCGTAAATGCAGGCATGCAACAGCTAAAGGCCCAAATAGGCGAACACCACACCATATTAAACGACCTGGAACACCGCGTGTCAGACATGGAGGAGGAACTATACCAGGCCCAAGCCACAGAACGCTCCCAGGACAGGACAAACCAATACATCTTGCAGAAGCTCGATGACTTGGAAAATAGGGCCAGACGGAGCAACTTGCGATTCGTTGGCATCCCTGAGTCGCTTCAGACCTCCGAATTATCTAACTTTTGCGCAGTTCGCATCCCAGAAGCCTTGGGCCTCCCGGGCCCCTGCACGGTAGAGAGGGCCCACCGTATGGGTCCCGCCACACCTGAACGCAAATCCCCTAGACCCATAATCGCAAAGTACCTCAACTACTCTGACAAGGCCCTGATCCTGCAGAAGTTCAGACAAACTCGCTCTCTTCAACTGGATATAATCAAGGTCCTAATCTTCGCCGATTATTCCATCGAGGTCTCCAAGAAGAGGAAAGCATTCCAGCAGGTGTGCTCGGAACTTTTCAAAATGCAACTCAAGTTCTCCCTGGCCTTCCCGGCTGTCCTGCGCCTCAAGGCTCCGAACGGCGACCAACTGACCTTTCAAGATCCTTCTGAAGCGGAGGCATTTCTACGCTCTCTTCACTCGGATTCGCACCCCCACACCCCATCCAAGTCATCATCGCTCAACCGCTCCCTGGACCAAAGGAGCCCACGGAAAGACTCGCCCAAACGGTTCAGGCCCTCTGCCCCGGACCGGCAACCCCGAGATACCCCTCGGTGAGGACATGGCAGTCTCCCTGATTCCTCCTCTGCTCACCTTTCCGGTGACCCTTTCGCCGGGTCCGTCAGACTTGTAAGTTGCCTTGTTAGTTCTAATACATCCGATCAGGCACGGTTGATGCCTGCCTGATGTCTACCCGGTTTCTCTTTTCCTTAGGCCTAGTACAAAGTTCTGCTCCTATGTAGCAGTCACACCACCGTTGTTTTCTTGGCCACCTCTACCTCGACTGACTCTCGGTCCTCGCTTAGACGTGGCCCTGCCGCTATTGCGGCCACTCTATACGTGGTATTTTATGGTTACACTAGTACCTTTGTATGTTTTTTTTGCTTCTTATATGTTTTTTTTTTTTTTTTTTTTGGTACATATTTTTTTACGGTCCACATTTTCTTTTATATATATGATCTTCCTGTAGATTACCCCGCTTTTCTGGGTCTTTATCCTATAATGTTTAAACTGCATGTACATACGAAGCTCACTCCTTACATGTTACATGTCTTATGACGTTATTGGGCTCCCCCTGGACTCACTGTGCATGACTAGCGCCGTACCATGGCACGTATTCTTTCTGGCTCTCCCTTAACACTATTAGGGCCGGTTCACACAGCGAGGCGAGGCGAGGCGACACGGCTCGCCTCGCCTCACTCCCGCAAGTCGCCCCCGTTCTGTACAATGGAACCGTTCTGAGAGGAGCGACTCGAGTCGCTCCGACTCAGAAAAAAGGTTCCTGTACTACTTCGGGGCGACTTCGGGGGCGACTTGCATTGACTTCTATACAGAAGTCCTCTGCAAGTCGCCGCTGAGCTCCCCGCAGGTCGCGGCGAGGTAAGTCGGAGACGCCTCGCCGCGCCTCGCTGTGTGAACCGGCCCTTAACCTTGCTCATACTCCCACCCGAGTGCTTTTGCTCCATGCCTTGGGTCGTGCACTGGGGGCTGGCCTACACAGTGACTCCATGCGGAAAAAAGCGAAGTTCGCTCCAATGTTTCTGTTTATGTATTTGTTTAAGTTCATTCCCCACCCCCCCTGCTCCCTCCCCCTACCTTCTATCGGAGAATACGTCCCCCCTCTGACCACCACACTCTACGGGTTCCACTGCCACACCGGGTTCCTTCTATTCAATCTACAGTCCGGCCTACTCGGTCCACCGGCTAGCGATAAATATACAACATCGGCCCAATTCCCCTTCTCGCCCCCCCTGACATGAATATAATATCCTGGAATGTGAAAGGCCTCAGGTCGCCCAATAAGAGACTGAAAGTCCTACGGCACCTAAAAAGACTGAAAACAGATATTGCCCTCCTGCAGGAAACCCACTTATCCGCTCCAGACTTTCATCGCATGAAGAAACTCTGGGTTGGCAAGGTCCTAGGCTCAGATGCCGTTAACCGCAAGGCGGGTGTTCTCCTGCTGATACATAAAAATCTCCCTTGCGAAATACTGTCCACACACTCAGATTCTCAGGGCAGGCTCCTCTCAGTACATGTCCGCCTGGGAACCAAAGACCTAGTGATCACTAACGTATACGCTCCCAATAACCCTGGCAAGTCCTTTTATAGCGTACTGACCTCCTGGCTCCTTCGTTTCACCCAAACCCCCCACTTAGTCGGCGGTGACTTCAACGACATCCTACACCACACAGACGACAGATCCCCTCCCCCACGACATAGGTTAAAAAGTGCTCCCTCCGCCACCTCCGTTTTTGCCTCCTCCATGGAGTCCCTACATCTTCGCGATCTGTGGCGCCTGTCTCACCCGGCAGACAGGGAATACACCTTTTACTCCCACCCCCATAACATGTTCTCGAGAATCGACTATTTTTTTGGATCCGACGACCTCATCCCCAATTTGTCTGAAGCAGAAATACTTGACATAGCTATTTCCGTCCATGCCCCGATCGTAATTCGACTTGACAACTTAGATTTCCCACCACACCCTAGACTATGGCGCTTCCCCTCCTATCTCCACAATAACCCTGACTTCCAACACTTTATGGCGACATCCTGGCGTGAATACTCGGAAGCGAATTCCCCACACTCTGATTCCCCCAACCTCTTCTGGGATGCTGGTAAAGCGTTTCTCAGGGGCCAAATCATCTCCTATGCGTCTTCTTTCAAAAGAAACGCCCTGTCCCATTATAAACGCGCCAGCGCGAGACTGCATCTAGCCCAAAGATCCCTCTCCACTAATGATTCCCCCAACAATAGAGCCGAATGGCAGGCAGCCAAGCAAGGTTTTGACACCTGGGCGGACACACTCGAACGCACTAAAAGATCTCAACTCGACGCAACGCTCCACAAATTTGGCAATAAGGCGGGCAAGCTCCTAGCGAGGCTGTGCAAGGGCGCATTCCACCCGACGCACATCACCTCTCTTAAAGATACGAAGGGTGTCCTTCACTCCACCCCACCCCACAAGCAATCAACAAGGTGATGCTAAACTATTACACGGCCCTCTACGCTCCAGACCCTATAGATAATGCCACTGCCCGCTCCTTCCTAGATAGTGTGCCCCTATCTAAAGTCACCTCTGAACAATTAGAAACCCTTAATGCCCCCATCTCACTCGCCGAAATCTCCTCCACGATCCGCACACTAACCCCGTCCAAAGCTCCAGGTCCCGACGGATTCACCAGTGAATTCTATAAAACCCTCTCCTCCATCACAGAGCCCACCCTCCATAAGGTATATAATGGCATTTGGTCCGGTGGTTCATATCTCCCCTCTGGGAACCAGGCTGTTATCAAACTCCTCTACAAAAAGGGGAAGGACCCCCTCGAACCAGGCTCGTATAGGCCGATTTCCCTCCTCAACCTGGATGTCAAGATACTGTCCAAAATAATAGCCACTAGACTAGCTGCCATCATTCTCTCCCTAATTCACCCTGCCCAATCTGGCTTTGTGAAGGGCAGAACCGCCACCCTGAACATCCGTAAGGTTATGCTCGCCCTGGAACATGCTAAAAACAACCCTGATGGGGACTTTGCCATTATAACATTAGATGCGGAGAAAGCCTTCGACAATGTCAGTTTTGATTGGCTCTCTATGACTCTATCCGAAATGGGCTTCACGGGGCACTTCTGCCACCTTATCAAAGCCATGTATTCTTCCCCTGCAGCTAAATTAGTTGCGGCTGGAGTTCTCTCAGATGAATTCCACCTACACAAGGGCACTCGTCAGGAGTGCCCACTCTCCCCTCTCCTCTTTAATATCGCCCTAGAACCCCTGTCCAGATATTTATCACACAAAGCTCCCCTTCACGGTATCCGCATAGGCCAACATGATCTGCGCACCTCCCTTTTTGCTGATGATGTACTCATTTTCTCGTCGAACCCTGCCTCCGACATGCACACCATTAAAGAGGTCTTTGACGTCTTCAGATCCTGCTCGGGGCTTCGGATAAATTACAGCAAAAGCGAAATCCTCCCGATAGGCTCCCATCGTAAACCCCCCTGGACGCAAAACTCTATCTTTACGACCGCTAGCTCCCACATCACCTACCTTGGTATTAAAATTGGAAAGTTGCCTTCCTCCCTCTACCACCTCAACTACCCCCCCCTGATCACAAAAATCTCTCAGGAAATGGTAAACTGGATGGATCTGCCTCTCTCGCTTCTGGGAAGATGCCACCTTCTAAAAATGGTTAGTTTTGCCAGGCTACTGTACCCACTCCAGACCATCCCTCTGCTCCTTCTCCACAAGGACATTAAGACTCTGGAATCAGTTTTTTCTTCCTTTTTGTGGCAGGGCAAACGCCCACGTATAGCCCTAAAAAAGTTGCATCTTCCCAGACACGAGGGGGGTATTAGCTTGCCTAACTTAAGATTGTATAATTTGTCATGTTTGTTGCGCACTGGCCTGGATTGGATATCCCAATCCTCCAGATACTCCAACTACTCTATGGAAGCCGCCATGGTCTCTCCACTTTCGTTGACAGCTCTTCTCCACTGCCGGTGGAAATCGGTACCACCTCTGCTCCAACACAATCTCCTACTCAGGGACACTGCCATAGCCTGGAGAGAAACCAGGAAGTGCCTTAAGCTTCCCCCTTTTGTTTCCAGACACCTCCCGATACAGGGGAACCCTACTTTCTCCCCTGGCCTACTCCACAAGCCATTTCACCTCTGGAAAGAGAAGGGCATCACCAGCTTTGCTACACTTTGTGACCTGGACTCTGGCCACCCTCTGCCTTTTGCTCTCCTAGCAGAAAGGTTTTCCCTCCCTCCAGCCCATGCCTTTCATTATAGGCAATGTATCAGCTACTTAAAAGACATCTGCAGTGATGAACGCAAACGCTTCACCTTAACCTTCTTGGACCGTCTGCTCAGAGACGATACCTACAAAATATCAGACATCTACAAACCCTTGCTCCAGCGATACTCTTCCCCACTGACATCTTCATCTGTTGCCAACTGGAAGAAAGACTTTCCTGACCCGGATTTAGTAGACAAAATTCTTCAAGGTCTCAACAAAGTCTACCGCCTTACTCCCAACGAACTTTGGAGAGAAACGCAACTGAAAATTGCCCATAGGGCATACCTTCCCTTCCTTTCATCTGCCACTGATCAGGACAGCACCAAATGCCCCCACTGTCTTCTCAACAGGCCCTCGCTGGCCCACCGCTTCTGGTCCTGCTCCTTTATTTCATCTTTCTGGGACCGAATACTCGCCTACATCTTCAAAGTAACCCTATTGAAATTGCCAAAGGACCCCCTCCTCCTCATCTTTGGTTATTGGGACCCCCTCTTACTTCCGTGGTCTCCCACAAGTAGCTTCGTGCCCCCCAACTGCACACCTTGCAAACCTTCCCACAAAAACTGGGCTCTACTCTGCTTGCTACTAGCCAGGAAATCTATTCTAAAAAGCTGGACTTCTGCTCCTCCCCCCTCCGTCGCACAGACGCAGAAAGACCTCCTTTCACTCCTCTACAAGGACCGATGCAACGCTAATTTTCGGGACGAAAAAGCGAAGTCTCGCTTCTATGCGCTGTGGCTTCCCTTCATATCGACCACTCTCTCCCCGGTGGACATTACCAATTTGGACCTCTACACCTTTTTCTACTATGGCGCTCCTTCATCCGTTCTGGGGGTCAGTTCCCCCCCCTCTAATGTCTAATCTGCTCTCAACAACTCACTACCCCCAGGGTCTACCCCACGGAACCTCCCACAACTGGGACTAGACACGAGAACCCATGGCTCCTTGCCCTCTCCCCCTCCATCATCCCCCCGTTTGCCTCTTCCTGTATGTGCCCCTCTCTCCCCTCCCTCCCCCCCCCCCTTGTTTCTCTACGTAATCTTGGGAAATGTCATTTTCTTGGTTAACTTTATATTGTTATTGCAACAAACTCTTGCCTCAGGATCCATCCAGTTACTGTTAGTTTGCTGCTCTGTTTTAATTGATTCACCACTTGCTATTTGGTTCTTTTGATTCAGTATGTGATATACGATTAATATGTTGCAGCCTTAATCTGCTCTCATTTCTCTTCGCACACCTCATCTGCGATGTTGGTCCTACTGTACTGCACTTACCTTTGTTGCATATGTAATATTATGTCTGTTTTCATTTCTCAATAAATACTCTTTAAAAAAAAAAAAAAAAAAAAAATTATGTGAGCAGACTGCAGTTCCTCTTTTAAGCATAAGAAAAGCTCAAGATGAATGCATCCCTTTAAACTCGTCTGTTTCGTTTCCATTGTAGTGTTAAAAAGCTTGCTGCATTTTTAGTCCGTTAAAAAGAAACACCGCAAGAACGCACCCATGTTACATTTTTGATTCTGTTTTTTGAGTCACATGACCGATCAAAAACACCATAAGCACAGTAAAATCATGGTAAAATCACGTGCGTTTTCGGTGCCATTATCGGCACCTTTTTTTTTCTATTGGCAAAATGCAGAAAGCACAATTTTTGGCCGATATGTTTGAGATACTTGTTTATTTGCCAAATATCTTCACCTCATTAGCCCGCCCTCCTTTTAATTTTTCATCCCAAAAAAACTAAACTAAACTTGCCTAAATGCACCAGATGCATTTTATTATTATTATTAATTTTTTTTTTTTTTTTTTTTTTTCCAAGCCAATTTTGCCTAATCAGCAATTTCTTCAAAACTTTTACCAAATCCCTCTCTCATCCCGCCTGGAAAGAGGTGCTTCTCCTGACTCAATTTATGGAAAAATTTTGATTGCTGCTTTAGATTTTTTAACCTCTCACCACTTTATCTAGGTTTGAAAAAGTTTTGCTTTTAACTGTTTTATAAATTAGGATGGTTACACTACTGGAGAAGATATTGTTTAAAATGCAATGCTAGCAGCCTTACTTGTGCCTTAACTAGGTTAATTGTAGTAATGATTACATTTTGTGAAATGCTGTACTTGACTGCTTGCTTGTTTATTTCAGTTGTAAAATGGCAACTTTGAAATGAAATCTCCTGTCTGCACTGGGACTGACTTATGCTGCTAATGGCATCAGAATCTAGGCTGCCTGGACCAACCAAGCCACAGCCAGCCAGTGGGAGAAGGAACCTTCCTCAGGACAAGTCCTTCACAAGTGACAGCGATGGTGATGGCTCATTTGTCTTTGAAGCTGATGATGCCTGGAAAGAATTTCACAGCTCACTTCTCCATTTTTATGAAGTGGGTGAGCTGTGTGATGTCACTCTTAAGGCAAGTTTAATTACTACTTGTACCTGTACAGTGCTGAAGTCTGTATATATTGCTTAAAACTCATAAATATGTACTTTTTAGGAACAGAGATCTGATCATTTAAATGGTGTGTTAAAGAGCACTTTTTACTGGACTTGGCTTTAAAGATTTACCAGTTGCATGATCTATAGACAAGTGATATTAAAAGGCGCTTCCACTGTTGTATAGGTCATATGACTACATACCA